>NC_079294.1:35946933-36252460 GCF_023638135.1 Falco biarmicus | reverse complement strand
TGAAAAATTAATTGAGGAAATGAATGTATAGATACAGAGTATAGTAGTCTGGATGCCTGCTGCCACACTGGAAATCCCCAGACCACTAAAAGACAAAAATTGTAAGGACTTACATTGTTTGGAGCAATCCCTAACCTGATGTTTTCACTTTTTTTTTTTTTCGTAAGTGCTCGCTTGTTGTCAGCACAGAAGAGGTTGCATTAGCCCAGTATAGACATTTTTGCTTCCTTAGTGCATGGTGCTTGAAGTCCTACCTCCTCTATCATCAGTCATGGTTACTTGGCTTTTTAATTTTGATACAAAATTTCGAGAGTTGGAGTATGATAGCACAGTGGTATGTCATTGTGCATATAGGAGGAGCAAAAGAAGCAAGTGAAAGAGGAAAAGGGGAAGGAGAGGGTGTTTGGAGAGCAGAGAAGGAAGATAGGAAATGTGAGGCTTTGCAACAGAGTGACTGGTGGTGGCATGGGACAGGAAGAGACTGGACCATTGACCATGCAGAAAGCAGTGTTCAGAGATTGTGGTTTGATTAAATGGCCCCTTATTTAACATGCCCTGCATTTCTCTGCGGGAAAGCAACTTTCAATCTATGTGCAACAGTGAAAGATTGAAGAAGTAGAGAGAGAAAGAAAAAGCAAGAGGCAATCTCTTAATTTGTTTCTTTCCTTTTCCTAAAGCCTGCCTAGCCCACATGTTGGGTCGGGTACATTTAGAGGGAATCTTGGATGAAACTAAGCTGGAGCTAGAACAAAGTTGGAAAGAAATTTGATTAAGTTTAAGGATGATAAAAAATATCTGACCTCCCTCCTCCCCCTCAGAGGGTATTTAATGCCCAGCAAAATCATCTACCCGTAGGCAAGTGCCTGACAAGAACATGGTATGTGTATCTACTCTGAAATCAGAGTTCAGGGTATATATGTGTAACTGCAACTCATACATTGTCTTTTGGATAATTTGTTGACCTAAACTTACACATTTTGTCATCTTTTTCTACTTTTTTTTCCACTTATTTTTTCTGTGCTTTTGGGACAGAAAATCCCTCATGCAGTGTGGTCCAGGTTATACTGGATGTCTCATGCAGGGCAGTATCTTATTCCGTGCATGACTTACTCATGTTGCAAAAGCAGGGTGAGTAATGGGTGCTGGAATTTAGCTCTATATTGCATTTTGCATCTGGGGTTTCTGTAATAGGTTCATGAAGTTCACAGACGACCGCCAGTAATTTTTCTATTTTTCTACCTCCCATTCTGCTCTTTTCCATTTCTCCAGAGATTTTCTGCAGTCCTGGAGGACTTTGCAACTCTGCAAAATGATACAGAATTATATCAGAATGCTCCAAGCACTGTATAAACATATAGACTGTATTTGTGATGCAAAGAGGGGTTTGGCTGGGCATGATCCCTTGTGGTTCTGGAACTGTGGGTCAGCATTGCACCTTTATCAGCGGCTGCAGGTCTTAGGGATGCGCCGTGTGTGTGTAGAGGAGAAGCAGTGCTGGACCACTCACATTGCAAGTGAGGTGCTTTAGATGGTACCCTGCAACATCACCCTTGGATCCACCATGAGGAAAACTGCTTACTATGTACCAGTGGTGCATTGAAGTACATGCCGGAGGACTCCAAGTACAAGGGTAAATCTGAAGTTAAAAAGCAGCTCTCTAATGCACTAAATCACTGATGTAGCACTCATTGTGAGAAATATGTCCAGGTACACCTTGTGGGAGTACACACAGGTCAGACGAAGAGGGTCTCAGAAAGAGATGCAAAACAAACAAAGTGTCCAGAATCACAAACATCTCATTATCTGATCCAGGAACAGAACAGAGGGGTTGTCTGTAGCTGCACTTTGTTCAAACTTCAGTTGGGCTTGTGTCGTAACTTACTGGTCCACACAGTTTGTCAGACCGTGGGCTATGGGTTTTCTTACTGATGATTCTGCAGCCTCCCCGGGCTCCTGGGGTGAGCTAGTGTACGAAGGTGAGTTTGTTCAGGGGTCTCTATTTAGTGCAAAGAGGTGGTGACAGAAGTTGCTGTATGAGTAAAGCTTGGGGGATGCTGCGCAAGGAGGTCTCCCCTGCTCTGTTCCAGTTCAAAGTCAAGCTGTCTAGATGAAACTGGGGAAAACTGTTCATACAGCTAGTGTTTGGTCTGAAAAGAAGAGAGGGAGACGCAAGGAGGACAGTAAATATCTGAATCTGTACACAGGAGCAGTAAGTCTGTTGGGTCAAGCCCCGAGTTCAGACCCAGAGGGTGCATGCAGTATAGCTGTGCAGAGTCCACTCTTGTGTCCTGCTAACCAGATCACAGTCACTTGTGAAAAAGCGTCTGATGCTTTCCAGGATAAGTTGGCCATTTAGTTTGTCTTTCTAAATCACAACAAAGTCAATAGAGTCAATAAAGCTCAAACAATGCTCTTCTAGAAATTCTCTCTGTCTTAAAATTGCCTTATTCCTATGTGTCTAAGTCTGTGTTTGGATGTGAATTGTAGGACCTTGGGGATATATGTAGAGTTCAGTTAAATTTTGACACGGGAGCAACTGCATTATTTTCCTATTCATTTTCCTAATCTGTAACCAAGCTTTTGTGCAAGACTCTTGGCACTGAAAGTCTGTTTGAAATTGAGTTGTGGAAGTGCAAGAGTTCATAACCCTTCTCTTGCAGCCGCTGTGAGTGCCACCTGAATGCTGAGTGCCTGCCTTAGGGAGTGGTGAGGTCCTCCTGTAGCCACTTGGGCCTAGCAGAGAGCAGCACTGTTACCAACTACACGACAAAGCACACAGAGAGTGCGTAGCACATCCTTCTCTCACCTTTGCCAGGAACAATTAATGAGATGCTTTATTATCCAAACCCTTTCCGAGGCTGAGCTTCAAACTCTTTAACCTGAGAATGGATTCAGCAGCATGCATTTCTTAGTGCCTTGTAGCTCACTAGGTTCCACTTTTGACAGCAATAGAAGAGTTTTCTATTGCAAGCCTTTACTTTCTTGTTTATTTAATATTCATGAACCACTGCTGCTGGCTTAATATGTTAACAGTTACTTAAAGAATGGTCTGGTAACTACTTTTTTTCATGTATGGATTATAAAATGTAGTATCTTACAATATATTGTCTCGTCACTTTATGTGAAGATTTCATTAATGTGTTTTTCCTAAATAACAAACAGCTCCTGCAGAGCTTGTTAGCCATGTGAGGACCATGTGGTGTAAGCAGTTATA
This sequence comes from Falco biarmicus, assembly GCF_023638135.1. Lineage (NCBI taxonomy): Eukaryota > Metazoa > Chordata > Aves > Falconiformes > Falconidae > Falco > Falco biarmicus. Next base: position 36,249,246 of record NC_079294.1, on the reverse strand, counting down.
AATACACCAGTAAAAAACATTCCAGAGAATTATAAATCACTATAATGTTCAGCTCCAGTGGGTTGATGAATAGTATCTTTATTAACTTATTAACCACTTATCAAAATGATTTGTCTTGTACTTAGACTTAATTTTATGTTCACTGTAAATTTTATATAAAGCCTGACTTTGTTTTCTTTTGCCAGATGTATTTATTTCTGAGGCAAAACTCAGTCTCTTTGGCAAAAAGGAGGAAAATCAAAGAGGCATGATAATCAGCCTAAACTCATCCAAAGCACTTTAAAAATAGCCAGCCCACCTACTGCACTGGGAGATTATATAGTGCAGTGTACAGAAGCGCAGTGTGGAGTAGCTAAGGAATCGTGCAATATGTAAGCTTTTCAAAATGCACTTGAGGCAGCGGCTTTCTACCCAGTTTGTTCCTGCTGGGGCATCTGCCTCTCAGACCCCCACTCCCTTTCAGCTTGGTGCCCAGGATGTTTAATTCTGCTTTCCATGAGAAATGGCCCTGCACGGATTTTTGTTTCCAAATCAGTGGCTTATAGTGGAGAGAGCTGTGGCAGAAGGCGGTCGAAAAGAGCGAGACGGCGTTGTTGTTCAGCGACTGGTGTGGTGGGCGGTGGTGCACCAGCGTTGTCACTTGGGCTGTTACACAGATGGCCTGTGTAAACTTGAGTAAGATTCTAGCAGATAGGTCTGCAAAGGGATGTAGGCACACAAGTGCCCTGTGTGGGCCTTGCTAGGCTCCACAAAACCATGCCCAGCTGTCATCTCACTTTGCAAGTGTCTCGGCTCTGCCAGGGAGAGCGTTACAGCCTGCAGGTTTTGTGTGTGGGGAGGGGGGTGTGTCTCGGCTAAGACCTTTCCTGGCCAGTCTTCTCAGCAGGGCCCTATGCAAAACTGTTGGACTGTTCGGGCCTCTGCTCCTACAGGAATACTGTTCCTTGGTGGATCCTATGGTTATCATGGTGACATGTAAATACCTGATGTATGCATACACCAGTTGAATTGGTCTAATTTACAAAAAGCATTTTTATCTTTTTTCCTGCTCTTCCCTACATCAAGCTTGCTCTCTCTCATTATAAATCCCTGCCTGTCTGTTCCTCTAGCCAGCTTTTATCAGTGTTTTACCTTTAATTGGTACGCATAGTTGGCCAGTTTATCTAATTTCCCAATAAACAATCTATCAGTGAAAGAGCTTTTGGCGTGTGGACAGCATACATTGCAAAAGGTGCCGTAGGAGAAAGAGTAGTATGTATGTGTGTTACTACACTACGGCTTAGGTCAGGTGGTCACATCACTCTGTTTGAGGGGAATTTTGCACCAAAATAAACTATGGAGTTGAGCAAAAGGGGATTTTCCCATGATAGACCAAACAGAATGTACTGTGCAAGCAAATGAGGAAATCCAGCCTCATGGTTTCCAGCATCACTGATTTTGGAAGGGTTAAGTACCTGCCAGTAACTGCATCTTGTTAATGTAATGTATATTGGCATTTCCTTTGCATATCTCTATTATGGAATTTGATGAAACAGCTTTTGTTTGTTCACACTTGTCTCTCTTAAAATTTGTATATCATCAGTAAATGTTATTTTTTCTGCAACAGCTTGCACTTTCTTCTCTAGGCAGACAGAAGCCAAGTCATCCTATTGCTTTAGATTATAAATTTCAGCTTGATTAAAAAAGTAAATATGTAGATTTTTACTGCTCCCGACAACAAGGATTGTCACCAGTTGACATGCTGAGGTTTGTTCTACAGGAGTGGAGGGGTTTGCGTGGACCTACAACATGGTATGAGGCCCTTAATACAAGTTTGATTGGGTTTTGTGGAGGTAGGAACAAGCAATTGATAGTGTGAGTCCAAGTGAACACATGGACTGGCCTTCATTTTTTCCAAAGGGTAGGAAGTTCTCTACTACTTTACAATGCGTCGAAGACTTTTGATGCCCTTTGGCAGAAAATACGTTCACAGGGCAGGAGTTGGCTAGGCTGTGCACTTCAGATTATTTTAAGCATTTTATTTAGCTGAGAGCTGGAGTTCCCTAAATGGTTGGTGGGATTTGAAAAGACCTCAATGTGCACAGGGAGAGAGGAACCTGCTGTAGCTCTTTTGGGTCCGGAGCTGCCAAACATATAAATATAGATAAGCACGTCCCACTGACTGCAGGGAAAATTCAAATCAAGCTCTTTCTGAAGTTTTTTCAGAGTTGAGATTTTAAACAGTTTCTGTGTTAGGCTACAGTGTAGAAAAGAGTATGTGCTCATATAGTGAGCTTCCTCAAGTCAATACAGAAAATCAGATTTATTTGGTTAATATTATAACTTGGAAGTATAGTCAAGATTTTTGTAGAAAGGGTATACAAGAAAGCTGCTAAATTTAGAGAAAAGGTAATAATTATTCCTGTTGTGATACAGGGAAATAGCCATTGCCTGTTTTTCTACCGGCATTTGCTTCCTACTAACCAAATCATGTTTAGGAGTGACCTGTTGTATTTTTTTCGGCATGCCTTTTAAAGGTGGCGGAGAGAAAGCCTTGCAGGGAGGCTCTTATGCAATTATCGCTGTATATCTTCCTGCTTGTAAGCCCTAATTCCACTCTGATTTTTTTGTGTTTTTGTTTAAATCCTTGAAAAGATGTCATTCTCTCACTGAATGTGTTTTTCCTCCTAAACACAAGCTGTAAATACATACACAGATAATATTATGTGATTCTTTGAGTCAGCTGCTTGCAGTTCTTGTGTTCTATCCTAGGCAACTTTAGAAAATTATTATCAAACCTCATAAGCTGAGACATAAAAGCTCCTTGTCTCGTCTTTGCCATGGAAATTGCAAATTTTAACATGTAAGTGTATATGTAAAAAAATATCCCAGAGGTAACAGGCAAGTCGAATTTTGCAGGGTTGTTACAGACAGAGTGACATCTGTTTTTTATTGCAGTTAATGATTCCTAATACTATGTGCCATTTTGTGTTATGTAACCATTTATTATTAATCTGCATCTCCTATTACAAATCAGTTTTCAATGCTTTTCCCAGTCATATCCTGAGATAGTATGGCGGTATATTTATGCCTACTAAAATAAAACTAAAGGTTTCCTTCCATATTGAGGATTTTTGAAGTACTTGGAGATGGATTCTGTGTTCTCCGTGAAGTAACCGTTGTCCTAATCATTACCAGGAATTGAACCTGGAACTACCAGAGCTAGAGGATAGCTTGACAATTTGAGCTCAAAAAGGCTAAATCTTCTGGCTAACAGTTGTAGGAGAGTCATGCCTTTTGTGGCTCTGGCAGACGTTACTAGTTGGAGAGGGAATTATGCTTGTGCAACTCAAAATTGTCAGTGAAATCCAGGGGAATTTGGGAGGTTGCAGGGAATGCAAAATTGGGCTCTTCCAGGAGCTTCCCAGTAAGCATGAAAGTGTTAGTGTGTGTGTGTGTGTGATGGGTAGTGAGAAAGCCTAACATCTGACATCGTTCTGGCTAAGTGCATCCTTCAGTTTTCCATTAGTGGTGGTGGAGTCTATCAGTGAATCCTTTCAGGAGTAACCAGCTGGCATTTCCTAAGCCCTTGTCTGTGTATCATGTAAAGCTCAGTGTTACCACTCTAAAGAAAGACCTTGAAAAGTTAAATGCCATTGGAATTCAGTAATGTAGGCCACAGTGTAAACTGTGGTTAAGTTGAGCTGAGGCCTGCTTTAGAGAAAGAACCTGTAGTTGATTAAGCCCTGCCTGTAGCTAGATAAAAATGAGTTTGAAGTAGATTAATATAAAAACAGTTAAAAGCTTCCTCGTTGTCAGTTTTCAAAATGAAACTTGTCAAGAGTTTGGCAGAAAGAGCTCAAAGGAAGATCTGATTCTAAACTGAGAAAAACAAACCCAAAGGAGCAAACAGCAGCATGGACCTTCTCATGTTTGGTTGATTTAAATGAATTTTCTCAGTGAAGGCTGTGACTTTATGGCCTTCATTTTTACTTGCCAAGCCATTTTTCTCCAGACTACAATCCTTCATGAGTTGTGTCTGATAGCTTTGTCTAGCACAGAAATTTCTTCTGTACTGCTTGGCCTATCTCCTCATGGCCTTCATGAATCTTCTCTGACATTTACTGTGTGTAATTATTATAAGAACATAAACCAAGGGCAAAACTCAAAAGACAGTCTTGGATTCAGCAAGAAACTGTCTGAGAGAGAATTGAAATGGAGACAGCGCAGCCTAACAGCTAGGGTCATGTCAGAGTTTTTGCTGGAATCCACTTCCATCTGTAACGTTGGATGGCATGTGACCTCTTTATGCCACGCAAACAGTTTGGCCTACTGCTGGCACCACCACAGTTTGGTGGCAAGGTGGTGCAACTTTCTGTTGTTGACTTGGACTTAAATTCTGTAGTCCCAATGATGAATCAAAAGTGGGACTCATAGACTATGTCCAGCTAATGCTACCAAAGTGTTTATCAAAGCACAATATTGACTTTACATAGTGTTACACTGGAAAGTCATTTTAGGACATGTTTGAGCTTTGACACCCTTTCTTAATATTTTTTTTTCCCATATCCTTTTGTATATACAGCTAGGTCATGTTAGTGACCACAGGCATGAGTCTCCATTCCATTGCACTGGTTTTAAGCCAGAGTAATGCCACTGGTTTTCACAGTATAAAAGACTGATGAAATGTGGTGCAAAATTGATCCCATACATATTCCAATCTCTGAGCGACTTAATATTTAGTGCTAAAACATTTTAAACCTTTAAAAAATAACACTTCTATCAGTCATGTTACAGATTTAAAGTTTGCTGTCTCACGACTTGGCAAAACTTAAGCACATGCTGGGAAGCGGGTATGTCCTTAATCATGGCAAATCATGGGATATTTGATCCTTCAGTTTGACAGTCCTGTAGGAGCGTCAGCTAGTGCTCATGTATATTTACCTTAGTGTTGGAACAGCTTTTCCTCCAGTCTCTATTTTAGGGTAAAAGAATAGAAAAATTTCCATAGATGTAGGCTAATTTTTCCTTTTAAATGGTGGCAGTTTGAAAACTACATCAGACTGGCAATGTTATGGACTAAGAGATAAGTTAATGGAGACCTTGAGAAGGTAAACAAGGCAGAAGTTAGATGCAGGATGCTTCATGGTTCTGTAGGTTGTTCTGTGGCTACAGAAATAAAACCTGTCGTTGTTTCAACAACATACATATTGTAGATATGTATGCTTCTATTACATGCACAGTCCCTCTAACTACTAACAAACCTACTGCTCTGTTTGCAATATGAGAGCAGCACTGTGGCATCTTTAATCTGAAGCTAATGAGCCTGTTCCTGTTAAAATTAATTGCAAAGCTCCAGTTGACAGCAATAGGAGCAATCTCATTATTCTCAATGATTATAAGCTAATACTCCTGACAGCTGACTTGGGAAACTGAGACAGCCTGTAGTCTCAAGGGACAGATCATTGAGGACCTTCAGGTGTGTAAAAGGGGTATAGGGGTCTGTTGTATTTGAGACTTTGTTAAACCACAGATTTCCTGCATGACTTTTGGACTAGTTAATATGACTCCCTTCTGAATCTGTAAACTGGGCACAGCAGCACATCCTTACGTTAAAAGGAGTGATGTGCTCAGATAGTGATCTGTGGCCCATTTTGTGGTTGGAAGAGATTTCTCAAAAGGTTCAGGCATAAGCTTGGTCTGAAACAGTTGGGTAAGTAGCACTAGAAGGTAATTAATTATTAGTTAATTAGTTCAGTTAATTAGTAACTGGTACAGTAACAGCTGCTGCTCCTGCTTGTTGTATAAGACTTGTAATTGATACACTCTAATGGTGTTGCAGTAGAGCAGCAAAGCAATAGTACTGCAAGTCAATTATTGCCTCTTTCAATGAGGCACTATGTGTCAGGTCCCTTCTAACTCAAGATATTCTGTGATTCTCTAGGTGAAATGGGGTAAGTATGTATACAATTAGGCTGTGGCATATTTAAGGCAATGAAACTTGGTTTATCCTGTAACAAAAATGATTATGTTAAACCACGTTGTCTTGCGCTGCTTAAGGGCTGAGGGTGTACAAAGACTGCTTGGTTCAGTGGATGTGTAACTTGTTAAGCCTTGGTAATTTGATCTGAGCTTATAAAGGTTTAGATAAGAAATTGTGGTTGTTCCTTCTAGTATCACCATCCCTGGTTACATAGAAACAGGTCTGGCCATATAAAGGTCTCACAAAGACTTACACTGATTAACATATTCCTGCCTCCTTTTCTGCCTTCTGCTTTTTTCCTGATTTAAATTGGCCGAAGAACAGAATATCTGGTTCATGGGAAGTCTTGTTTTCCTTACTTTTTTGGGGGTATGGCGTTTTGGTCCAAATTGATCTGGGAAATAAAAATAACTTTTTCTGCCAACCAGAAATTTTGAGATAATTTCATTCTGGAAACAACAAGCATCTAATTTCTGAAATAAATGTGCTTCCTTGTTCCTGCAGCTTCTCAGTGAAAATGGTATTTGACAGGTGACTGACTATCAGCTCTGTAGGGCAGTTGTGGGGCTGTATGGGATTGGTGGTGCTCTGGAAGCCCTGCTCTCTGGGCTGCCTGGAAGACTGTTGCAGGTCTTCCAAGCTCTCAGCTGGCATTTACTGGTAGGTGAATGGAAAGTCTGGAAATTACTGGGATTTCCATGTTTTCTGTACTCTCAGTGGGAAGTCGCTTCTTTTAAGGTCAGGGTTTCCAGACTTCCAGCTTAGTGGTTGAAACCATGGAAGCTTGGTGTTTTCCTACTTTGGGACTCTCCACTGAGCAGATCTGCCTCCTGATTCTCACTAAAGTCGCCTTTATTTCACACCTTGTTCTCCAGCATCAGGGTACTGTTCTGTGCTGTAGGAAGCAGAAAGCAGGGGCTCCCATTGAATATTTCATCTGTCTCCTTGCGCTGGAGATGTACCTACTTCGCTTTCAGCTAGCTTGCTGGGGTATGGGTAGCAATCCAGCTGTGGAAGCATGGAATTTAGTGTGGGCTAATTCCTGTATGCAGTTTACCCAGCTTGTTTGGGTGTGTCCTGCATGGCTGCTAGACCACAATGGAAACTACCCACGCAGCTTCAAACAGCTAATGAAGCGGCCTCGCACCCACCACACCCAGAGTCTGGAAGATTCTGGCCCATCTTGCAGAGTAACACTATGCAGAGTTATAGCATCTGGCTTTGGCAAGTCTGCAGGCACAGTCTTTGAAACAAAAACAAAACCATGCATCCTCACCACTGTTTCTTCCCTTATTTACATGACTAAATGCTGTAATGCACACATGTGGGTAAAAGCAGGAAGAATGCACCCCACCAGTGATTATGAGGGAGCTGTAGTGGCTCAGCACCCTGCAGGATCTGCAGCTTGATCTGATCCACAGCTTTTTCTAGCCACACCAAGGGTTTCACACATCTTAAGCAGAGCTGGCACTTGCAGTGTGAAAGCTACCTAAGAGGTGTCAGATTTGGCCTTCAAAATTGAAGCAGTTTTATCAGACATTTTTACAGGCAAATTGCAAGTGCACCTATCCTTAATGCTGAATATCCTCCATACATTTCACCAGAGATGCAACTCCTTTCCTTGTCTCCTTCATATATGAGCGATACAGACCTCCTCTAACTGACATGCAAACACAGAAAAAAAATCTTGCAGTCTTGCTTGTGTTTCTACAAGTACACTTTCCATGCTGTGGAACCGAGCACCTTCAACTCCTTTTGTTGCCCCCATGACTTGCACTTCACAGATCTTGGTTTATGGATGTCTGCAGATGGCAGGAGATGGCAAATATTTTAGATGAAAGATGATGGAGAAACAACCTAGTATGCCAACAAAGACTGAAAGCAATTCTTGCTTTCTTCTATTTCAAACGTTTTTTGCAGAAAGGGTTTCTCTGGGAGTGTTAACACTGAATGCATCTGATCTTTCATGGTTTAAGTGATTTCTGCATGAATGCATTGTGTTCTCCTCGTGCAAGTACCTGTGCCTGTGAACAGATTTGAGCACGTAAAGACTGTTTTGGCTTTCAGTTTGTGTTTGAAGATGTCTGCCAATCGTAGACTTCCACAGCAGGAATATTGTGTAAGACCACATGTGTAAGAAAGTCATCCGTGTAACATCTAAAACTCATTGTTTCTTCCATTAGTTAAGAGGAAACACAGTTAGATTAGTTTCTTACCAAATGTGGTTTTTATGGCCTTCTCACAGCTTTGATGATCTTGTGGGAGCATGTAATCATAAATTATTAGAAGGAAATCCTAGCTACTCAGAGCTAAACACATCAGTTATCTTGTTAAGGGGAAAAATGTATATGAATGGATCAGTAGGATTAAATCACTGCAAGACATCATAACCCTCTGGGGAAACTAATAATCTTACTTGTCTCTATCATAAGTGAGCAGAAAGATATTTTTATGCAGACATTTTATTATAAAATGAAACATGGCACTCCAGGCACAAAGTGGAGCAAGAAACTGTGTATAAAAGCATATGTACATGTGCGTGTATACACACATCCATTCTTTTGGTACATGCATATTTCCTTCCAGATGCAGTTAAGAGTCCTGGCTGCTGTGAGGGTTTGGCAGCTTTCTTGTGCAGTGTGGGTGTTTATCATTCTACTGTGCTTGTTCATTTTGTGATGAGTTTCCTCTTGGGTGCAATTTTCAGGCACATGTTCCTGTCAACCAAGGTCAATGCTGAGCCAGAGAGGCAGTGCACAGGTGGTATGTCAGAGTTAGCCTCTGTCTTTTGGCTGCAGACAGTGGCACGTCTTAATTTAATTTATGATTAAACCATTGCCCTGATACAATACTGAAAATATTAGAGTCTTTCTGCCTGGATTTCAGAGAAATGGTTCTTCACATAAACAAGGGAAAAATGAGTGACTGCATATTAATAGACTCTCAGGACCTGACCAAAAGCCTGTTGAAGTCAATGGAAAGACTCCTTGGATTTCAGCAGGCTGAGCTTCGAGCCTTTAATGCATGCTCTGGTGCCTATAGCCCAGGTGGGAACAGCTCTTTGTTAGGCAGGAGGTGGCTTCTTACTTTACTCTCACAAGGTATAGTGCTGGTGGTGGTGGAGAAAGCTCAGGGTGATGGGAGAGTTCATGGCAAAGAGTGGTTTTTTTGCTGCTTGGGTGGCAACTGGGTTCTAAACAAAAATGCCCTAAGGGGAGAAGCACATCGGGGTCATTACAACTGTCATTTGGCAGTTACTAACATGTATTCTTGAAAAAAACTGTTAACACAATTTTGCTGTTTCTTGCCAAACAGCAAAGGCAAGCTGGCTATGTTTTGGAGCCAGAATTGGACTGCAAGCTTTAGAAATACTCTCTAGGATCAGCTGATCAAAAAACATAGGAAACTGAACACTAATAACCCTCCTACCTGCAGAAATCCATGCTTGTTCGCTCACAAACACATACTGTGTTTCTGTTAAACCTCAGATGTGCAGTAGAGATTATGGAAAGTTACACCAGATTTTTGCCTGTCCTTGAATTACAGTAATAATAACCTATGATGAGGTAATACTTTAAGATCAAGGTTGTTGATATTAATTGATTGGAAGAAATTTATTCAGCTATTTAAACTGTATAATGTTTTTGATTCCACTGGGAGTGGATAAAAGCCAGATTTTAGCCTTGTTTTCAGATTTTTCTTGTTAGAGCAGTGCTTCCTGTCCAGAGTAAAGGAGGAAATGCTTGTTCCTCCCAAGACTTTGAAGTTTCTCTGTTTGTCATGTTTAGCCTGGAACAAACAAGCCAGAACTTGCCTCTCACTGTATCTAAATGGCCAACATCCATGACCTGTGAGAAATTCAAGGCCTGAGAAGGGACACCAGTCCCGAGGGTCTATCACAACTCTGGATTCACTGTGATTCCAGTACTGCCGCTGTGCTGTGGCTGCATCACCCCTTTTAGAAGGGCTGCTAGTAAAGTAATGGTAGCCTGGAGTACAAAATCTGCAATAAAACCTGAAAAAAACTGTGGTGACAGGAGTAATTATAATGTTCCCCTGAAGCTGGACAGAGAAGGATATATAAAAGGCGGGCTGCAATCTAACTCACTGCGTTTTCCCATTGCTGTCTTGGTTCACTGGGGCAGTTTAACTGTGATTCTGTATCACTAGGTTACGTAAACTAAATATTGCTTAATTGCTTGACTTCAGCAAGTTCAGTGTAATCCAGTCCAGCCAATACAGTAAACGACCTGCCTGGAACCTTATAGAACAGTTTTCTTACTGCTCTAAGACACTTGTTTTGTTGAGACTAAGTTGGTACTTCTTAATGTGCTTTTGAATTTGTTTGGAACGTTTGTCTGTGTCGTGTCCTGCAAAACTGGAGGAAATGTAATTCAGTAACCAAACAGTATAGAATTTCTTGTATGTGCTGTGAATGTTGGCACAGATGGAAACTGGATTAGGTGAACAATGCTGATCTCTCAGAGTATTTTGTGTTTCTTTCTTGCACGCATAAAGAAAAATATCCTGAACTCATTTACTTGATGCCATTCTAGAGTAAATCCACTTTAGTTGATGATGTTAAACTACTAAGCCATGCTACTGATACGGCTGCATTTTATTACCTGCTTTATGCAAACCATGAATAATACAGAGAACACTAGCTACGTGATTTTAGTTTCGGATGCAGGATGTGTGATGCAATCCACTACAGAGTCTATGCACATATGCACCGAGCACATTTTTGAGCTACTGTACTTTGAAATCTGTGCCAGACATCTATGCAGCCAGACAGTAAACAAAGAAAATGATACCTTAGGCCAGGAACCTTCAACAGCACAGAGGGTTTACCTCAGAAACTTCAAATGGGAAACGTAGCATGTGTGAAGTCACGAAGGTTAGTAGGCCAACCAAGAGCAGTTTTGTGCCTGTGAGCTACACGTATGGGATCTAAAGTCATTCCGAATTTTGCTACTGATTTCAAAAGGCATAGGACTGCCCCGAGTGTTTCTACAGCAGCTTCATTCCATTGGCATCAATGGAATTGCTACAGACTTGGTCAAGGATGCCAAAGGTGAATTTGATACGCTGTCAAAGGAGGTGGTGAAATTTTATATTTATTGCTTCATTCAAAAACCATTTTCCTCTGAATGTCAAATACTTCATGAACATTTTGCCTTAATCTATGTAAAAGTTCTCTTAAACTAAACCCATATTCTTATGCCACTGAACACAGATTCCACTGCATGATAAAGTATTGTAATTGCAATGAATATTAACTGCAGATTCTTCCAGATCCCAAAATGGGACTTTAAATTACAAAGTTTTGATATGTGGCTTACATGTTCCTGGAAATTCTGTGAAATTAAACAAAAGATTGAAGAAAACACTGTTTGGTGTTTTGGTTTGTGTTTTTTTTAGGTTTTTTTTTTATTATTATTTTTTTTTTTCCAAAGCCAAGTGTAAGGTTAAAAGCTAAGCTTGAAACAATCTGGTCTGGCTACACAATTCATTGTAGACTTCAAGGAGGTTTGAGGAACTATTTCACATTCCTCAGTTGCAAGTGAATATAGCAATGAAGAAAAAAAAATGTTCTTGAAATGGGAAATCAAGCATCAAATATATTCATAGAAAACTGTGCAGAAAAAGGCTGCTGACGTATGATAATACTTTTGCTGATTTTGGTTTCTTTTTTTTTTGTGTGTAAAGATTTTATGTTTAGTTAGTTTTCAGGTGATTATTTTTGATGCACTTGTAATAATGGTTATTATAACCTGAGTAGAGTAATTTACTGGCTAACTAATGATACTGTCTTCAGAACCATCAAAATCAAGTTGTGATGCCTGATGGGAAATGTAGTTTCAGATCTTTTCTCCCCATCATACTGAAAAACACTCAGTGTCAAAAGTTGTTTTTCTTATGTGCCAAACAGTACAATGGAGAAAATTGGAGAGTGTTTAGAGCCCTTGGCCTCTTTCTTTGGAGTATCTGTACACTGGCTCTACAGAAGCAGGGAAATGAATGTCCTTAAGGACAGAGAGGAGAGAATGAGTAGCAGAAGATGCTGAATTGCATAGCAGTCAAATAGGAGGAAAAGTACAACATGGGATTTCTCCCAGCAGATGATGTCTGTAGTCCAGAGGGTTCGATCTCTGAACATCGTCCAGTATCTGAGGAGACTGACGGGAAGTCTGAGGAAGGGTTTGTGCTAGTTAAATGCTGTCTGGGAAAACAAAAAGTATTACCAAGAGTTGGTCCCTGGCTTTCAGTTGCAGTTTTGCAGAAAGAAAACTCAGACCTATAATAGACTAATTTAAATATATTAGTCATACTGATATTGCCTTCCTGTATAATATTATTACCTGAAAAGTAAAGAAAATATTAATCATGGTTCTATGTTTCTGCTTCACTTGATAGGAGTGTGCTCTAGTTGAAAGCCTGGTGCTGTACTGTGCCCAGAGAAACCAACTCTACAATCTGATCTTGAACTACCAGCTTTAATATAGAAAAGGAATTTTGCTTTACAGTGGGCCCCCCACGTGAAAGGGGTTTTCTGAACAGAGTTTTGCGTTTGTGATTCCTCATCTTCCCCAGGGTTCGTCCAAGGGGTTACACCCCTGCAACCTTCGCTGGTAAATAGCCAGATGAGACTCGTTAAATCCAAGAATCGGGATTTGTCAGATGTGTAGATATATGTACATAACATGTTCAGAACCAGAGGTGTGGCTAACCTTCCCAAGATTTTGTCAGCTGCATGGGGGCAACAGACCCTGATTATGTGAAGAAGAGACTTCTTGCTTCAAGGGCTGGATTTGCTCCCTCCCTGAAAGCTAATGGTCAAAATTCTTTTGCCAGATTGAAAGCAGAGTTAGTCCTGAATCTGCAGCTTCCCTGCACTTTATATACATTGGGCTATATGGTAGGTTGTAAAAGGATGAGAAAGGTTCTTCAAGCAAAGTACAAATAACAGAAAATTAGTGGCTCATTGACTCTTCACAGGAGGCCTATTTAGCTAATACTAACAAAGCTTTTTCCCCTTTTTAACTAACATGGCTTCAAGTTTTAGCTGCTTTTGTTATAATTCACTGGCTTTTTTTCAGCCCTTGCCCTTTGCCTTTGTGATCTCTGTTTTCCTTCCATCTGTAGTTTCCTTTCCTATGTTTCTCTCAAGCAGATTCCTTCCATCCACTACAAGAATGGGTACTCAAATCAATTGTTGATTGAAATCCTGGCTCCCTGGGTGTTTCCCTCTGCTGCCTTTAGTAGTGTCAGGATTCAAGATACATTTGTTTTTCTTTCTTGCCATTACACAAATACTGCTCCCCAGTAGGACTTTGAAGTTCGTATTGTATTCATTAATAAGATTTTAAATCTTTTCAAGACAGTCCCTCCTAGCCCTTCTCCACCAGCAGGACGTGTAGCCCATTGCATATGAATTGGTTCCGGGAGTGGGGCCAGGGAGCATGGGAGTGGGGCTGGGCCAGGGAGTGGGAATAGCTCTTCCCTAAGCGTAGGAGAAGGGATTGCTGGGTCCTAGCTTGTGAGGGTTGAGGAGGGAAAAAGCACGGCCATCTGCACTGAGCATGGGTGGATCAGCTTCTCAGAGAGCTGCCAGCAGTAATGGGGAGTGGGGTCTGCTAGGACCCTAGGAGGTTCACAATTTGTGACCCAGCTGTTTGACCGAACCGGGACAAACTGTCTCCAGTGCAGTTTTGGCTACCCGCAACCTCTGTTGGCTTAGTCCCGTGTTTCTGATGCCAATGCATTGCCTAATGATGTCAGCGGGTGTTTTGGGTTTGCAAGGAATGCAGGAATGGGATCTCTGAAAAACAGAATCTGTATGTAGAAATGTCCTAAAACGAAAGATGTTTTGCAGAAACTTGCATTAAAATTGCAGCAAGAAAACTGAGCTTCTGCTAGTGCCTTGGCTATTGTTTTTATGAATTTTAAGAGCTACCTTACAGGTAGCTCACATTCTTCCAGGCTGTCTTCAGATGCTTTCATAATATGCTTCTGAGGGAAAATAACTCAGGAGAATCTTTCTGACCAAGACTATTTGCCGATTGCCTGGATACCATTGAAGTTTGTGAGACTTAGGAGCTTAAGCACTTTTCTGAATTAGGCTTCATCAGATCAGCATAGCTATTCCAGTGGCTCTTTTGTGGAGATGATAATGTCTCTCAAGTGTTAAAGATTTTAGCTTTACTTAATTTTTGTCCTAGAATTTAACAGTATGCTGTTGTGTCTATGCAGGCCTTTTCTAGGCTTAATGCTTTCAACAGCTGAGTGGAGTGGAGTCACCACACTTACTTCTTCCAAGGGTATTTCCTGCCATAGCCAGTAGTACTGCTTGCTTTAATGTTATCTTCTCATTCTTGTCAACTCTTTTGGAGTAGTCTTCCTTTCTTTTTTCTTGTTTTTGCTTGATGGCATAAGGTCTGAGACAGGAGTTGGGTTCTCTGTAGTAGATGTGCCACGCATGGTATGAAGCAACGCCTTTGTCTGTGGGTCTGTAATGGGCTTTTTGATGGGGCTGAGAGTCCACAAGTGCTTTCTGTGTGCTCGTGCAAAGAACTGATTATAGTTTGATCCAAACAATAAGTATTCACTTTTCTAATGTGATCCTCTGAGTATTCAGCATTCAGTATTATAAGCATCCCCAGATAGCTTCAGGATGAAAGCTTCTGAGACATATTAGCTTATTAGATGTTAGTTTTTAGACTCAGGATGTGTTGGACACTGGAGAGTTTCTGCTATAACAGTGTGTTGAATCCATTTCCATGTAGCCTTCAGCCCCTGCTGTGTATTGGCTTTTGTCAGACTGTGACAATCCCAATTGTGTTGAGGTTTTCTTACCTTCTGACAGAGAAATGTCATTGGCCTTTTCTGACCTTGTCCTGTGGTCACACATGAGGTTTTGAAAGGTCTTTTGAAATGACTTGGCTTTTCCCTTAGTACGATAATATTGCAGAGTACTACTTCCTGGATTTTCCTGCTAGAACATAACAGTTTTTACAGTGGTAAAGTTTTAAATAGTTTGAAATACTTGGCATCAGGATAGAGGGTTTTGTATGCAATATGTTAGTCAGTGTGACTTGTTAAACCCCTAAAAAGAGTGGCTTGTGCAAGAAACTGCATATTCCCTAGTAAATCATAGAAGTGTAGGAATGGGAGGGAGCTTGGGCGACCAGTCCATCTTTCTGTTTAGTGGCTGAGCCAAAGACTATTTTTGGCAGTGATTTATCTAATCTTTCCATAATGGGCTCCAGTGATGAGGATTCCATGACCAGCCTCAGTGAGCTGTTCCAGTGTATGGATGTTTTTGTTAGTTATTTCGTCCTAATAGCTAACAAATCTTCTTTTGCCACATGGTAAGCGTAACTATTCTTCTAACCTTGCTGGGCATGAAGAACAGTTGATCACTGCCATATTTAGAACATCATCTTGCATATTTGAAAACTTATGTCTTCCCTCAGTCTCTTTTCTAGACTAAACAAACCCAAATCTTTCAGCTTTTCTTCCTAGATCATATATTCCAACCTGGTGTGGGGTTCTTTTTTGTTTGTTTTGTTGCTCTTCTCTGGACTCTTCAGATTGTCTACATAAATCTTGAAACATATTGTTAAAAATGGAACTGTATTTTTGATCTGAGGCATCACTATTGCCAAAAGGTGTGGACTGATTACCTCTCATAAAATGCCATATTTGCAAGAGAATTATACTGCTAACTCAGTATCTAAGATCTTTCTGCAGTTCTGTAGCTAACTTGCTTTTCTCTGCTTTGTAATTGTGCATTTGATTTTCCTGCTGAGGTGCAGAACTTGTCTTTTTATTTCATCTCACCAATTTCACAGGCAATGATTAATTGACAACTCTTTGAACCTGTCCTGTGAAGGTTTTTCTACTCTTCACAGCTGGATGACCTGCAAATTTGAAGTGTGACTTAATATTCCATTGTTCTACTTCTAACTGGGCTTTAGTCAATCTTTTCAAAACAAAGCAATAACAACACAGTTTTCATCCAAGAGTCATATAGTAATGTCTTTTGCAGAACTTTCTTCTGCTGGTTTACTGATGAAAGCTTTAGGAGCGTGCTGTACAACATGTGTCACAATCTTACTAAATTTGAGATCCTATCTTCTGTTTCTCACTTAACCTGTGGGCCATAAACGTGGATCTAAACAGAACGGTCTGACGTGTTTTATTTTTCACCTCCGTTAGGAATGCTGGCCGGAATACTACCTGTGTCCCTGCTTCCCCCAGCCCTTCCCTAGAGCCAGTAGTCCCTTCTGGTCAGTCTGGTCTGAGTCACACCTGACAGTTTTATTAGAGCTTACGAACAGCATTGGGCAATGACTGGATCACTAGCTGAAGCTTGGCAGTATGTCTGTAATATCATGGATTTGTGCTTCTGGCAGGCAGGCAGCTAACACCCTATGACACTGGGTTGACAATGAATGTCTTTGTTCATCTTGGAAAGAATTGTAACAGAAAAGAAATAATCTTGCCATGATAGTCATCAATGGAGCAGACAAAAAAACCCAAAAAACAACCAAAAACCCAAAACACAGCAATTTACCTGTAGTCTGGTCTATTCAGTCACAGGTTTTCCAACACTGAAATGGGCCCTCTTTGCTTTCCAAATTATTTAAGAGCAATAAACATACTCATTAGCTGACTTGTCCTCCAACCACTTTAAAAAAGTTTTTAAATGGCTGCTTTATTTCCACCCCCTTTAACTCCTGGCAAATGCACAAATATCTAACTGAAGTCACATTACTTAAATAGAAACTAATAGAACTGCTTGTACAAATAGTTCAGGATCTGGTCACAAATATGCACTAAGCTGCTGGTCCTCCTGGGGTGAAATTCACCTTGGACAGAGACAAGAATTGCACCTTGTTAGTTCAAAAAAGGTAACTATACTCCTTGTATTTTAGTCAATCCAGCTATAAAGTGAAATGGAAAGGCGGAAGAGGGATCTCAAGAGTATTGCTCTTGAGTCATCAGCTCGATGGCTATTTATAACAAAAGAGGATAATTGTAAAATAAGATGAAAATACTTTGGTTTTATATTAAGTTATCCTAAAGTGAATCATAGCCTCTGAACCAATAAATAATGGGTAAAAGTGTTTAAAGAGGAAAATATATTAATGAAAATATTATTTATTTATTTTATTTGTCTGTTCAGGAAGTGTGCTGTGCCAGTTGCAGTAGTAAACATACCTCCTTTGAATCACTGGAGATGAAAACCAGCCATATTATACTTGAGCTTAGGTGGCTCATATGGGTTTATAACTGTTTTGTATCATTTTGAGCATTCAGGAAAATCCGGCCCACAGATTTTTAAACTATGATTCTGGCTGCAGAGGCATAACACATTCTTTTCTGTTTTTAATAAGTGTCTCTCTTTGTGCAAGAAATCCTTCTAAAAAATTGTACCAGCAGTGCTAACCAATGGGTAGCAGCTAGAGGCGGGGGGGAGAGGAATTGCTTTGGCTGGACAGAGACTAAGGGATTTGTACACCCAAATTTCTATTGTTTTTAATAGGAATTTGGCTTCAAAAATCTTAGGCCTCATATGTATTCAGTCTCTAACAACTGGAGGTCTCTAACCATGCATTCCTATCTTGCTGGATCAAATCCTCCACTGGCTGGTGCACCAGCCAGGGGAAAGCAGATATGTCATCGCACGCATCCTCTGGCAAGACTCCTCCCTTGTCAGGTGCACTTTGCTGCTTTTCTGATCGAGAGCATCTACCATCTGCTGGCTGGAGCTTACAGCTGAAGGAAGGAGGAACCTGTACCCCACCAGGCGTGCAGAGGTTACTTAATAATCTTAAGAAGGTTTACTATGTTATAATGTGGATTAGTTTTTTCATTCTTTCAGTGGCTTTTCAGAAGATTAGGAGAGACTTTATGAAAGTGCAGGTCACTTGTGTGTCCTACCTTTATTCTATACACTCTGGCATACTGTCATTCTGATTCTCCCACGCAAATAACTGAAGGAAATGGAAAAACAAAAAAATTGATTATCTCATTTCAGTTCAGATGGGAAACCTGAATGGACACCCAGAAGCTTAAGTATATAACAAGGGGGTGCTAATTTAATTTCTGAAGGCATATATGATTATTGCAAACTCTGTAATTTAGGATTATTTACAAGAAAGCTAGGTATTACTTTATTGTATTGAGTTCATCAGTGGCTTATAGGTAGAGAATGTGACTTGTTAAGGTGGTTGTAGGTGAAAGGGAAATTTTTGCAATATTTGCATTTTCACTACCTTTTCAAATGATTCTGCAATTTATACAGAAGAGAACTAGCTATACAGAGAAAGCATTTGCTACTGCATATGCTGATATAAAAGTTGCAAAGGAGTGGATTCCTGAACAGAGCTGTGGTGGTGGTGCAGTTAGATTAAGTATGTTCAGTGTAAGTTTGTTAACGCGGAGGATATCAGAGAAATGAGAAACTCAGAAATCTTGATGAAGGCATCAAGACAACAGGACACATCATTTTGACACAGGAATTTTTATGGATTGCATGGGACTGGCTGTACTCCAGAATTAGTTCCAGGCCGAAATGTAATTCCATTCTATATCTTCCTTTGTGTTAGAAACCTGAGTAGCGAGTGGTTATTACGCTAAACTATGTTACGTGAGCTATTTAAGCACACTGAGTACAGTACATGATTACAACTCTATTTTTAAGTACACTTTAATGTGTTTTTACTTAGAATGGCTCTGTAGGTTAATGTTGGACTCAACCCGTATACACAGTGCATGTGGTTCTAGAGGGAAGTCGCATTATCTGCCAGCGCTGAGCATGAGAGGGGAAGTGCTCTCCAAACTCTATGAAAAGAATGTATAAACAGGCATGATATTTTTACTTTTCTGCCCATTGCAGCTGCTCCTTTCATCCCAAGAAAATAAGTGCTCGGTGCAGAGAAGGTGATGGCTGAAATTCTACACCTGTTCCCACAGATATGCAGCTTTCTGGCAGCATAGCACAATTCGTAGCAGGCAATTGAACCACCGAGCTAGTGGGCTAGGTTAATGGGAGGAATTACATTTAAATGCCTCTTTAGCACTTAAGGATGTCTCTAGGTGTCACTGGCATTCCTCTGCCTTCCCACATACCTTCTTCCCTCCTGTGTCAGTTCTTTCTGGGCTAGTTTTTGCTAGTGAAATTCCCATAGGAGCCATCGGTCTATTCTTGAGTTTGTGCCACCTGCCTGAGTCCTGACTACATCAATCCCTGGGTCTGTAGCCCACAGCTTAAAACTGAAAGGTGTTCTCATCCCCTTTCTTTCCTGTTCCACTTGAGGTTACAGCAAAAAGTATATGTAGAGAATATATACAATTTAATGATAAAAAGGCCTGTTTTGTGGTGTTGAATCAACCGTTCATTAAGGTTCTTACGTTTCAGACAGGAGATTTTGATTTAGATCTTCCACCTGTTTTGGTGGATGAAAAAAATCTTTTACCCAGGAGAGTGCTGTAACAGTAGCCAGGGTTGAGGCTTTTGTACTTGATGCCCTCCTGCTGTGTTTTCCTTATGCAGTATTCAGAGGGTAAGAAAAAGAATAGTTTCTAGAAAGTCTATTTTAGGACATTTACTACAGAGGAAAGAGAGGTAGATGTCTCTCTGTTGAGACTAATAGACATCTAGAAAGTGAAATATTTTTTTTTAAAAAGGTGTGTGTATATGGGGAGCGGGCAGGACACTGGCAGCCCGCTGTGGCAGCTTGGTGGCTGACATTCTGCTGGAAGATGTAGGTTAAAAATCTCTCAGCAGAGTAAGAACAGGAAACTGAGGCTGAGATTTATGAATGCCCTGACACTTGGGTTGCAGAGTCTGTAAGTGTGTGTGTGTGTGATCTTATACTGCACTTGTCTTTGTGTTTCCACTGGCTAGCTTAAGCAGCTTCCTGCTTGGTTTGCTGCTGTCTGTGTATCCCATTTCAGTGTGCCTGGGGCCTCTGATTGATTTATGTGTTGCTGCCAGCTTGCGACAGCTCATGTGGTTATCACCTCTAGCTGTTTACCCCACCCTTAAAGTGCTAAATAACGCCAGTGGTTCAGCAGCTGGTTTATGAACAGCTCAAATATCACCACAGGGAGGGCGAGGGGGACACTCGGGCACAGTAACCTCATCAGCTGTCTGGGGCTGAGCCATCTCTTCTTGGCCATTCAAACTAGTCTTCCCTCACACGGCACGGGCCAGGTACAAGGCAGAGCTGCTGTGGTCAGGTGCCCTTTAGAATCTAGCTTAGATGCACGAGAGTTGTATTTTGTAGTGCTGACTCTAGCCCTTCTAGTACAGTCTTCTGAATTTAATGTCTGAACTCCATGCGTAATGAAGAGCCTCATTTGACAGATGCTGAATTGGGAAGTGCTATTAAGACTGGAGGAGCCTGTTCTGAGCATACCTGGAAGTGGGCACCTTGGGAATGTCGCTTGGAAATGAAGCCATCAGAAGCTGGGATTCAGTTAGCTAAATATGGTCCTGCTTCTGAACCAGGTTTTTAGACTCCATTCATAATGATATCTGGGGAAATGGACACACTTCTGTGGTATAGAGCATCTCTGGAAACGTATGTCTTGAATAGGCCAGATGAAGTGTGCCCTGAAATGGCCCATTTCTCTCCGCTGTCTTCAGGAGCCAAGGGGGCTGCCTCAGCTGCAGACATCATATCCCAGACCCCCAAAGTGAGATGAGATGAGTATCTCCTGTAGGAAACGGAACTGAGCTGGGCAGAAGCTGATCTGGAGATTCGTTGGGTCAAAATCTGGATTTAGGCCCTTCTATATCCAGGCGCAGTTCCTTCCCTATCCAGGCTTTCCCAGCTTGCAAGGCTCAGAAGGGCGTAGTGTTTCTGAGCGCTGGGCTTTGGTTTGCCTTTCTGGTGTGTCTCAGTGGAGGTGGAGGAGGGCAGGCTCCCCGCTCTGGTGCAGGAGAAGGGTGTAGTAGCATCTGTCCTGGGTGTTTGCATCTGCTGAGCCTCTGCCGCCTGCCTTGTTTTGGACCCACACAATGAGGCATTAGGAGATGGCCGCTGAACAAGGATGTGGGCCCTGCCCCCCATATCCCTTTTCCCCCTCCATGTTTTAAGTACCACACAACATGAAGTGCGCTCTGGTCTCCTAGCTGGGCATCCTAGCCTGTCCTTTCCTGTCCTGTCTTTCAGCTGCCTCCAGCTCATATAGAAAAGGAGACAGTTCCTCTTAAGCACCCAAATAAAAGTTGGAGTTCTCTAAGCGCTCACCTACTCCCCAGTGTCTCTTTTTTTTTTTTTTTTTTTTTTTTTGTTCTTTTTGTGGTGTGTATCTGGAGTCATTTGGCTTAGGGTTCTTAGCATTGTGATTTAGAGAGGGAAGAGAAACTTCTAGGTAGAGATGTCAACATTACCAATTGCTCCATGTTTCCAGGAAACATGTAGCTGATCCAAACTGGGGAAAAAAATCTGCTGTGAAAAGCTCTTTTAAATTAGAGAGTTTACATAGCTGAGGGGAAACTCAGGTTTCCTTTTTAGTTTAGGTTAGAATTACAAAGGTAGATGCATATAATTTTTTTTCCCTTGAAGTTTTTATCTAGTTAATTTTCCATTTCTTTCTCTTTTTTTCTTGTTTACAGTTCCTGTGCTTATGTAACAGCTCTCCAGAGGAAGCTGCTCACAAGCCCATCTGATATTTCGTGCCAGCTGTTTCAGTGGAGGCGTGCTGGATCAGACTGAGCTCCACCTTCTTCGTTGAGGTATACTATACGAGTAACACCATAAAATACTGTTCAGTCAGAATGATAGCTTATTTAACCTCTTGGCACTCTTTTCATTAATTTCTTCTTGGATCAATTATTATGTTTTGTCTGTCGCAAAACTGGGCTGAAAACTCCTCTGGGCATGGAATGTGTCATTCATTTAAACAACATCAAGGCACACTGTTCATGTTTAATTATACTTTAATGCAAGTGCTAAACTGTTTTCAGTCACATTTAACAAACATGTTTTCTGGGACTGGTTGCTGCCTGACCTCAAGTAAGGGCAAGTTAGGCTAAGCCTTGAAATGCTGCATCAAGCTGTCATCTCAAATAGAAGTGAGCTCATTCATCCTCACGTGAACTATTATATAGATGAACTGTGGAAGCAGGATATGTTAACTGCCCACCAGAAAGGACATTGCAGTATGCTGATTTATGATGAGTAAATTCTAGAGTAATCATATTGATGATGCTTAAAAATATCTGTTCGCAATGCTGCAGTAGCTAAGCTAGAAATACTGTGTAGTAGATGAAAGCCACCTGTTGGTGAAGTCTTTTAAAATATACATATAAATATTTCTGTCAGTGCTGTTGCATCAGTTCTTTGTCAGGATATCCATTACGGCATGACACATTCATTTGGAAATGGTCAGAATATATATAGGCCCAGTTCCAGCAGAATGTGAGCATGTGACCAATGCTCTTGCTTTCAGTTGCTCAAAAAGCCAGTTTGATGCAATGTTTAGAAGTGAATGCCATGCTAAGATCGCTTTAATGATAGAGATTAAAAAAAAAATCTAAGTAGAATTTTTTTCAGGATAAGGTGCGTGTAGAAAGCGAAGTCTAAGCTGTGTGTATTTGAGAGATCAGTCTGAAAGATTAAGGACAGAAAACACCACGATACCTAATGCCTTGGTAGGGGTAGGATTTAATGGGTTTTGATGTATTCCAAATAAATTACATTCTGAGCAATGAATTTTGGGACATCAACAATCACTTCATAAGGCTGATGCATTTCAATTTTAAACTGGTTAAGTCAGAGGGCACGTTCACTTCAGTTGACCTACCATTCACCCTGATCTCATCATTACTGTATATTAGCATTTGTCTAATATAATGACAGCACATATATAAAGATGCAGACCAGACTTAGAACTTCCTACAGGCATGATCCTAAGGCTTGAGTGTCTTGTTTGTTTCTAAGTAACATCTGTTGGGAAAAATCATTACATCTGGCAATAGATTTGTTTTGACATCTGAGACCAAACTTTCCTGGATTTTCCTTTTTCTCTTCTTCCTTCCTGCCTGTCTTTCCTGTTTCTCCACTGAACCACCTTGCAGTCATTGCTGATGCTCATCACTGTCCTTTCTTCTTGCTGGTGACAGTGGGAGCAGCCAGCAGGGCTTGGCTTGACAAGTACCAAATGAAGCTTATATGTGCCAGAAACATCCACCTGTGTTAGTGACAGCCACTAGCTTACCAGGTATTGTACCAAAGTCCCTTGAAAGAGGACTTGTAAGTGTGAATGACTGTGAAACCAGTTGTCTTTTGCTGCCCTTAATGTAGAACCGTTCAGAGTTTTAAAATTGCAGCTTAACTTTTGAGTTTGAAGAAAGCTTTCTTTGTAAATTTCCTGGCCCAAAGTGCTCTTGCTTCATGCTCTTGCCACGGTACTCTGTTGGTTTGTCCTGGTTCGAAGGAATAAATCCTGTTTTAAATTTCCTTGGTTTCTTATAACAAAGGGCTCTGGAGGAAAGAAAATCTTTTAATCCTCCCAGCAATAACCTGACATGACCTTCTAAACACACTATTAACTCAAAAATATTAGCAATATTTTGTAGCTGTCTTAAGAAGAGCTTACAATAGAGATGGACCAAATATTTAGAAGAATAAATGTACTCTGATCTGAAGAAATTAATATCCACAGCACAATTACATGTTGAAAAAGGACTAAATGTTAGAAACTATTTAAAAAGCTGTGCAGTGGGGTATTGTTCAGTAGCACTGGCAGAGCACAGCTAGTTTTCTGCATGCTCTTTCTAGGCTTGTGATTTCCTAACTGCCTTAGCACAAATTGCTTGCCTTCTCTGTGTTCTTTAGTTGCTCCAATCTGTTTTGCCTTTCCTTCATAAGTACCAAGCTTTTAGAAAATGTTTAGAGGTTTTTTTTTTTTAATATCCTCAATATGAGATATTTCTTAGAAAATTTGCAGGAGGAGACAATTTTCTGCAAATCGGATCTCTCTGCTATGTCAGTAGGCTGCAAACAATTGCACACAGCTTAAATGTCAAATAGGTATTTTGAAAAAAATCAATGCTGTTGTACTAATATAAGTACATTAACCTAACTTGTTTGGAAAGAAACTTACAGCACTAAAGCATCACAAAGGTAACAACTTAAAATTAGGTATCCAGCTCTCTACTCTGACTGGGGGCAGGGAGACATACCATCACATAGCATGCATAATAGAGAAATTCAGAGAAAAGTCGGTAGGAAAAGCTAAAGAGAACAAATTCATATTCGCTTTCTGTCACTTGGGTTAAGATACCTAAATTCAGAGATAAAATAGGGGTTTGGAGCTAGGAGTTGGTTTGTTGTTTGCATTTTGGTATGCAGCAATCAGCACATGGGCATTCTCTCATAAAATTACTTGAATAACTCCTCCAGCCTTTAGTCAATCATACTCCATTATGAATTTCCATCAGATATCTGATCTATACCCAGTGAAGTCAGTGAGAGTCAACTGCATCTAGCATGAAGCGTGAAGTAACTGACCCATGGAGAGACTGGGGAATATGATGCCCCAAAGTGGGATGTACACAGGTACCCCGTGCTGATATGTGCTGGCAGGCTGCTTCAGAATGGGTAATAACCATGTTCTCAGGAAAGTACTTCAAGGGTGGAATTCCCACTTCTTCAAATTCAGATTTGAACATAATAAGCCGTCCCAATTAGAGCAGATACTTGATGCTGAGTCCTCCTGGTTGTGAGGACATTTTGGGGTCAAGGAGTATGATATGGAGGAAGGGTGGCAGGAATGGTCAGGTATGAATTCCCTGTGTCTTTGGTGGCCCGTTCTTGCAGCCCAGGCCCTCTTTCATGGCAGAAGAGAACCACTGGCATTGTGGAGGCTGGAGCAGCGGCTCCACTGGCCATGCCGCTGCCTCTGATACAGCACGGCCCTGTCATGGCTGCCAAGGTAGCCATAGTGTCCCTGTTCGCGGCTGGGATCGGCGGCAGTCTGGTTGCCAGGTCTGATCAGTGGCCCCTGCTCCTCAGTCTTGGCACAGTTTTATTCTCTCACAGGCAAATCCTGAGTGGTTTGGTGTCCGTATTCACGTTTTTGGACACTTGTACTGCTGTGTCATCCTACCTACCGTGAAGATGGCTGAGGCTGCCTTCTGTTCCTGGCTGGTGGTGAGTGTGCTCTCCCCTCTCCTGCATGGGTTTGAAATAGCCTCTCCAGTCTGTGTTCTCAGCCACAGCAGGTACAGTCTAATTAACTCTAATTCTTGGAGAACACCTTACCTAACATGCTAAGAGGTCATTTAGAGGAAAGTGTGGCAGGGACGCATCTCTGCCCTGCTGACACTACCAACTTTGCAAGGAAGCCCTCTGGGGTCTCACCCCCCAGATTATTCCCCCTTAGTCCTAGTAGCTACCCAGTGCATGGGCCTCACAGGTTACTGCTGCAGGGAAGAGATTGTGATAACCGTCAGATATGTCCTTGAGACAGTCCTACTTAATGAAAATCATATTCCATTAGTCATAATTTCTCTGAACACCCTTAAGTGTTTCTCCATTCAGTTCCAAGTCCTCCAGCAGCCAGCACTTTGCCCAAAAAGCTTTCTCATTTTCTTTGTGGGCCATATTTCTGTCTTCACTAGCCTCTGTGGACCCATCTCTGGACTGCCTTCTTGTGCTCCTGCATGTTTTTTGCTTCTGACAAGGAGTAGTTGTTGTAACAAGCAAAGTCCAACTCCCATTTCTGCATTTGACTCTGGGGAAGATCCCTCAGGCTGCACAGCCCAGCTCCTCCTCCAGTCTTGTCATGCCAATTTGTGATTTAGCCTGTAGCTTCTATTGTTATATTTATTGCTAAACAAAAGGAGTATTTTCTTGCTGCCTCACTTAGGCTGAGTAGAAGATAGTTATGTCCACCAGCTTCCATGAGTTTTGTGGCTGCCTGCTGATCAGAAGGCTTGCTTGCTGAGCACCACCTCATCTCCAGCAAGGCAGTACGCAGGGAGCTTGATGGCCTGGCAAATTCAGTAATTTGCCCCAAGGCCATATGGATCTTGTATTATCTATGGCTTGTAATGGGCTGCATATTCCTCACTGATTTAGTGGTTGACTTGTGATGTTTTTGGATGAGTCAAATCTCTGTAATAGTGACACTACATCTATGTATGTGGTAAATGTGAAAGAAAACAGATGCCTATAAAAATCACTCAGTCTGATTTGGAATGATGAGCAGCATTATGATTAATCATAGCTGTACAGCTAATGTGTAGTATCTCTACAGGATGGGGAGGAAATTGTTTGTTTCACACCTACATGACTTTTACCTTAATACTTGGATTGTTTTTTAAAGTCAGCCCAAAATACTCTAGAGTTAAGTGTAGGACTATTTATTTGGGGAGTAATGGTCCAATCACTACTGTATTTTAAAACTTCTAGTACAGTCTTTTCTACATTGAATTTTTCTGGCAGTATCTGCACTGTGCTCATATGTAAAAGGAAACTCATAGTAGTTTCCCAGTAGCCACTGAGCAAGTGTCATCTAGAAATGTGGAAAGAGAGCGTAGCAGTTGTTTCTCAATAGATTTCTTCTAATACAATATGAATCTATTTGGTGCTGTTCTTATAAGGTGTCTCATACCAAAGCTGAAACATTTGCTGAATGCTAGATTAAGGACAGAATCCTACTCCAGACTTAATCAGACACTCTGAAGCACAGAGTTTCCAAATTCCTGAGATCAGAAGGCAAAGAATTTTGCAAAGAAGTATCAGCCAAGTCCTATTCCTGCAACACTGGAGGTTGAATAAGGAAAGAGCAGCAGTAGAAAGTAATAGCTGAACAAAGAAAAATGAAAGGTCTGACCCTATGAACTAGCTTTAAGGTCATGAACAGGATCTTACAAAATCAATGCACATTCATTACTGGAAGAAGCCAGAATGAAATCTTCATCACAGGGCATGTGTGATGAGTCAGATCTGGTCAAGTGGTGTATACGTGCAAAATTCTGAATAAACTGGAGTCTGCTAATCAAATTAACAGGCAGTGAAGGGAGAATTTCCATAATAAAGCCTGTAATTTCCTGGAGAAACTTCTTTAGATTGCTAAGGACAATTTGGACAAATCATGAGACTGTCACTTCTTTCACAGTACTCTGTGTGCACTGGATTTTGGGAGATGGACAGAGTCTGCAGTGCAGATACATTCTTTTGTTGACTTACCTGCTTTGGTGTCAGGACTGAGTAACTCTTATGCTCTGTAGAACCCTCTTGAGACCTTGTCCTCTGACTTAAATAAAGACTACAGAATGTTCTAAATGCAGTAACAAAGGTCTGGGGTTTTTTTTGGTTTTTTTCTTTTTTTCAGAAGCGCATAAGATGTAAGTTGGTAAATAGACACTGAGAGTAGGTGTTAGATATCTTTCATTTTTTTGTACTAGTTTTTGAAAGATGGCATTTTTCAGAATAATGTGAGAAGGCCTGGAACATGGATTTATTCCTGTTGGAAGATCATTCTGCAAATGGCTCCAAATTGCAGTAATTTAGAAATCTTGAGGTTCTTTCTATATTTGGATTTGTACGTTCAGCAAGCTTTTAGTACAAATATATGAATCTTTAGTAATTACTTTAGTTCATGAATAGAACCTTAACTGAGCTGACTACATGAATGTACCTTACAGTGTTCAGGCTTTGTGAGACATTTCTGCTAAATCGGCTTATGAATTTCCTTTTGATGAGCTTAATTGTTGACAGATTTTTCAAAAGCCAACAACAGCTTGCTTTGCTAGCTAGTATTCATGTGAACTGGGTAGTCTTGTGAATTCCTTTATTCAATTTGCATCATATTTTGCTTCTACTGTAAGATGAAGTGAAATCCTTTGTAGTGAAACTAACAATGTTAGACATTATAAAGACATCTATCCAAATAAAATTAAAAAACCCCAGAAAAATCACCTTCCCAGCTTGTCCTTCAAGATCTGAGAATATGCAAAGCTAGAAAAAAAAAGATAATTTTTCTTTTTTTTTCCCCAAAGGGCTATTTGGAAAAAAATCCTAAATAATGAGATGTGATCTCTTACTCAGTGAAGATACTGGTTTCTTCAGCAGAGCTGTAACTAGGCTTTTCATTTGAGATCCCTCAAGTCAGAATGCATTGCAAACACTAATATATTCATTAAATCAACAAAACAAACAAGCTGTTCTGGCCTTTCACATGAAACAGAAAAATTCTGCATCTTATCTATCCATAGATTTTGGTTGTTGTTGGTAATATTTTAGACTTTCTATTTTTGAATACTGTTTCCTGAGAGTATAGATTGGAAGAGAGTGAAATCTAAGCTGAGCAGTGGGATCTTTAGCTATAATGATGATTGTGGATATCTGAGTGAAGTGAAGCATGTAGAAGCCTCGAAAATAACTGACCCTGTTTTCCTCTGAACATTTCTGAAGAATTCTGTTCCGTTAATAATGCCTTAAAAGTAATAAAGACTGGGATTTGTGGATTCTAGCCAAATGAGGCCACATCCTACAGTCCTTGCTTTGTATTACTGGAGTAAATTTCCCATTTGTTCATGGCAGGATGGGGACTAAGGACTGAGTAAGGGTGGCAGGATGGGAATTGGTTTGTCACCTCTGAGAGTGCGTTTGCAAACTGCTGGAACCACAAATGAGCTCAGTGTTTAGCAAGATGGTGGATGCCAGCATGAAGCTTGGAAGTGCCAATTTTAATTAAAAACTGCATTTTCAAATCAAGTTCCTAGTTAACAATGGGTGGGAAATTCCTCCCACCATGTAAACTTTCTGAATGCTGTATTGACTGGCAAGATGGGTGCAGCTTCTCCTTCCACAAAAGTGCTGCTACCATCATCTTCCCCTTCACCTCCCCCACCAGAAGAAAAAGACTACATTGTTTGTGGAGTCTCTCCTTGTTCACGTCCTGCATTTAGGCCAGAATAGACAGAATTTATTTTGTCCTCCCCATCCCCCTTCCTTCATTGTTAACAACGGACTGAACACATGAGATTAACATGGCTCTTGACATGGCTCAGTTGTTTGCCATTTGGAAACTACCGATTCTTCAGTTGTATAATTAAAAAAAAAAAAAGTATCAAAAGATTAAATCATTTTCTGTTTATTCCAAAGACAGGGAGAACAGAGTAGTAGAGGAGAGATGGGGGAAGCCAACAACAAAAACCAAATTAGTTTAAGAACCAGCATGTTCCCCTTACTTTAAGGAACACAGTAAACATTTCAAAAGTGCATGCCAGCTCATTATCTAACTCAGTCTTCATTGACTTCATGAAAAACAGCAGCAGTTAAGCAATGTTTGCCAAAAGCAAATTTGGGTACATGCATTGCTAAAAAATATGTGACATCCGCTCTGTACAGGTTCCTTAATCTGCCACACAGGGGCAAATCAACATTTCATCATTATCATTTCTCTCTGTTTAGCCCTTTCATGATAGCTCTTCTAGTCTGTTTTGCTCATTGTTTATCCAAAACTGTGGTATGACGTATGATTTGAGTTGTTGGCCAGAAACTAACCTCTCCAAGTGTTTAAAGATATAGACACAACTTCAGTACTATAATCTTGAATGCAATATCTGTTTGCAAGTATCTTTTTTGTGAAGTTTATTGGTTAAAAAAAAATCTTAAATGGATGTGGGCTATTTATGAATTCCTTCTTTATGTAAGTTTTAAGATTTAGTTTGCCATTAATTTCACATATTTTTTTAATGAACATTCTTTTCTAGTTTATGAATAATATAGGTAGCTTTCTTTTTCAGTTTGGTGTGGCATTTGTAGTTTACTGTAACATTATTGAAATTACTGTGACAAAGCATTTGAACATACTGTATATTCCAATATCATAATTTATTGTGATAACAAATGATACAGCAGATTCCATGAGTTGTTCTGTATAGTTAAGTTACCCATTCTTTGGGAAACACATACCTCTGTATGTCCAAAATATGTAAATCCACGGATATCTGGAATCCTATTGAACTTGGTTTCCTTTGGAAGTAACTCTTTACTCAAGAGAAATGCAAGCATCTGTTGAACAATTGTTTTATTAAATAGTTTAAAGACAAGTTTCCTTTGGAAAACATGCAGCCTTTTTCCCAGAGCCCTCACATTATCTGGTGTGCAGGTTTGTGTCCTATGGGCATTAATTTCTCCCATCTCATCTCTCCCTTCAAAATTAGCAAGCCATTTTAGTACACTTTATCTGAGTTTCAAATCTATATACATGCTCTTCTGCCATATGTTTAAAATTCAAAGTTGCTGTTCAGTTGTGATCATGTTAGTCTATTCTACATAGTGTATCACACTCTTACTTTTTATGAGTAAAAGGTATAGAAAAAAAGCATGTTTACTTGCTTTCTAAATATACAGTTTCTGATTTTTTTTTAAAAACTTTGATTCAGAATTTTTTAATGAAATGGAGCATTCTGTTGCTAGAAAACAATGCCACTTTCTTACGGCTTTTTAAACATTTATGTCATTTTTCTTTGGGGAAAAATGAAACAGCTGGTGAAATCAGCATTTCAAAATGGAAAAAAGTTTGCTTAAATAAACATCCATTTAACATTTTATCAAAAGATGGAAAATGCTGGTGAAATTTAAATCTCTTCATCTTCCCTAATTCTCCCTTCTTCAAACATTCCCCTTGTTATTGTTGAAATTGTAAATCCTCATGAGGACCAGGTGACAGAATGCAGATTTTCTTTTTCTCTCTCTCTTTTTTTTCCCCGAGGTAGTTATGTCCAAACCAGAGTATATCAATATGTTCCAATATTTATTTCAGGCTTTTCTTTGTTGTTCAGCAAAGATTGCTTCACTCCCGTGGTGTGGTTACTTCAGTCAATGCAGTACAGTCTGGAAAGTACATTGACATGGAAAACCAAAGTGTTACACTTTGAGAGCAGTTTTTAAACAGCAGTAGAAAGGACATTGGCATTGTCAGTCAAAGTAATTGAACTTTAACTATTCGTGTTGATCAGGGAAGTGTCAGAGGAAGAGCATAAGGGGAGCAATACACGCTTGTACCAAAGGTCCTAGCACCTTGCTCCTCACAGCAGTCCTCAGAAGATGCTTATGGAGAAGTGTAAGAAGCAGGGCAAGTACAGAGTGATCCTTCCTGCTGGTATACTTTCCCAGCTTCTGACAGTCAGCAGTTTTGGGACTCCCTGTGCTGAAGTTGCATCTTAAGCATTGTTTTTATGAACCACTGAGTGCGGAAGGAACAATAGGAACAATGGATCACTGTTCAGCATCAGTGGCAACTGCACTTAGAAATAAGTAACAGTGCCACTTCAAAACGCTTGACATGGACAACAGAAACAGAAGAGCCAGGAAATTATGGCAGTACTAAAGCCACACCCATGGCCAGAGGCAACATCTCACAGCTCCTCCAAGTTGTGAACTCCTTAGGAGCTGAGAATCCCTACCATGCAGAGAGGTAGAAGCCAAATTCACCATTATATAATGTAGCAAGTTCAGCCCCTGTGGGATCTTAATGGGACATGGTGTCTTGTTCTTCAACGTAGGGGTTCCTGCCTGTGTGTTCCCGCTGAGGTTTTTGTTTGGTGAGAGTTGGGTGACCTTGCCTCGTACAAATACATGACGGCATCAGTCAGCTGACCTCTGGTGATCAAGACAGACTTCCACATTCTCTCTTAATGTCTTTAGTTCCTGTTCAAGCATATGCCCCATGTAGGATGTAAGCGATCCCATGTAATTTCGTCTGGCAGCTCTCTTTGGAGGCTGTCAGCAGGGCTCCCCAATAAGTAGTTCTACAATAGTCTTCCTGCACAATGCTTGACCTAATATGTGATCAGCTGTGTGTTTCTTTCCACAGCAAAACATTTGGAAAATGACACAGCCTGAAGAAAAATAGGAACTGAAAACCTGGCTCGAGATTTCCTCATGAACCAGTCTGCTCCTCTGCATCTGTAGGAAGGGACAGGTAGGTTGTTGCAAGAGTGCTCTGTGAGCCCCGCTGTTAGCCAGTCTCTTGACTCTGCATGTGGCAGTGACTCCTGCTGAGTTCCTGTGAGTTTTTTGCATGCAGCACTTCTCCCTGCAAAGTGGCAACATGCTGGGACACAAAGTGGAAGGTCCCATCCTGCTGTGAGCACTGCACAGAATGGGAGGACAGTTGTGATGGGTAGGAACTGAGCTGCGATGGTGTTGTGGGTAGTTCCTGCTGTGTTTGGAGTCAGTATGTGTATGTTTGAAGTTTACTGGGGATGCAGAGTAATAATGCCAGCACAGGTTTCTGAACAGTTCCTTGCTGCATAAATAGCCCCATTCATTTCAGCAAACTGCTCTGAATGTAACCCAGCTGCCAGAGTATAGTCATATGCCTATGCAGCTCTTCCTTGTTTTATTTAATTTTGCTCTTCCAAAAATGTCACTGAAGCTCCCAGAAATTTTGCTTGGGTGAGGACTGTGTTAAATCATCAAAAAATTTCAGGAGCTGAGACCAGATAAGAATGAAAATTGTAACAGTGTCCACAGTAATCACAATTGAAACCAGTTTTTGCACTAAAGTAATCTGTCTTCCTTTTCCTGATGTGATGTTGTGAATGGCAGTACCTTGTTTCCTTTTGCAGTCCCAGTATTTTTACTGCGTCCTTTATCTTTGTCTTTTGGGAAGAGCAAATAAAAACAAAGTTTTGCTTTACATTTTTGTTTGAAGATAAACTGGAACATTTTAACAGACTAGCTTTAAATGATTGTTTACTTTTGCAGTGGTCAGGGCCAGTACTCAGGGCTATAGCTACAGGGCTAAACTCCTGTGTTCCTTCTTAACAATTTAGGAGTCAATATTTCTGAAAGTGTGGAAAGGATGGCATTGGTGCAAAGCACTGGGTGTGCTGCCCACTTTGCCTGAGAGAACTGCAAGACTGAAAGAACAAGAGTGATGTAGGTCAGTCTTGGGGAAGTGGCAGAGCACGATCTGTGAATTATACTGATGTATACAGATATGTGAAGAGGGATTTTCTTTCTTTCTTCTTTTTTTTTTTTTTTTCTTTACTGGATAAACTTTCACTACCTGCTAAATTTAGACTCATTTCTGAGAAGCCAGAGCTGAACCACACCCTTGAAATATGAAGGGCTCTTGCATTAAACCATTGTGCTACCCAGAGGGCTCAGTCAAATAAGGACAAGTTTGCAGGCAGGTGCAATTGCCTTTTAGAAAATTGATAGATGGTGCTTCTGCATGCTGTAATGTGTTGTTTTTAGTCTTTACAAAATACAGCTTGCATTCTGTTAAAACTAGTAACAAATCATGCATCTGGAACAAAGAGGATTGGAGCTGAGCAATATATTACATTTAACTGCAATCTGGTTCAGATCCCCTGATTCCTTTCAGTTTAAACTGCAACAAATATACTCCTCGTCTTCAGTATTATCACTTGTTGTAGCATTTAACAAAGGTCATAGTGACCCAGAGGAAGCTTAAGAGGAAAGTGTTGTGGTGGATCTTGGAAATGGAGTTTGACTGTGATGACAGTGGGCATGAAGCCAAGCCCAGATCTCCTGCATGTCTTTCGTTTGTACTCTTTTATTTTTCCTTATGCTGGGCTGGATTCAATCATGCAGCCACATTTATGGATGAGGCAGAAATCTGCAATAATTAGTACATCTCTCTTCTCTGATGGCTTTTTTTTCAAAGGAATACTTTAAATTGTTTACTTTTTCTGTGGTTGAATTGTTGAATTAATAACAAAAATGTAGCCACTGTTGAAAAGAACAGTCTTCCAGTGAATGCCTGAACATTTAATTCTGTGCTTAGTAACCACCATCTTGTCAAATCTGGTGACAACCTTTCTCTTAATGGGGATTCATCTGCTCAGGTCACTAGGTTCAACACTGTATTACCCTTTTAAATTTTTTTTAATTATTTATAATTTTATTTGTACTTAAAAGCTGGCTGATTAGACTGGTGCAAAACTCTTTGGGAAGTGATATCAATTCTGGTATCAACTAGTATTCACTTACTGACTTTATAGTGTTTCTGTTTAATGTAGTGAGCAATTTTTTAATAGCTAAAGTATTTCAAAACTTTTAAAAACTAGTAAGAGATGAATCAGTAGAACTCCATTAAATGTTCTGATGGTAACTTATTTCATGGTTCTGAACTGCCAAAGCTATCCTGATTTTCAAAAATTTCAGATATAAACCCTTATTCTTATTAAAATTTATTGAATCTTATTTCACAGACATTTGTGCCATTCTTTATACCATCTTTTGCAACATCAGAGAAACTATCCAAGTAGGCACACATATGTTTAGACAGATTTATAGCTGCTAGTGTTTCCTGGTATAAAATACTCAGAAGGTCTGTTTCTAAGAAATTGTTGGAGCTTTGATGTATCACATAGTTTAAAAAAGTTTTCTTAAGTTTATTTTTAAAGGGCAATGTCCATGTCTTGCACGGTTTTTTTTTTCAAATGCAGAATATTGGCTTTGTAACACACCTTGGTTCTGTGTTTGTCAGTTGTTTGTGCTCAGATCTTACTAATGTATGGATTACCATACTCTTGCATTGATTATGATTCCTCTTTTCTCTGGGCAAGAAATAACCTGCAGTGCCTGAGAAGTATGTGTTCAGGAACGTCGCATACATTACTTATGTTATGTCCAGTAAAAAAATGTTCATATTTTTGAAACACAACCAATTTCTTGCCAGAGCACTTTCTCTGTTCTTCTGTTACGGTTCCTGTAGCGAAGAGATGTTTGGGAGTGGGGTTGCTACTCTCATGTATGTAATAGATTAAATTTCTTTCCCTGTGTCCATCTGGTGTAAATATTCTGCATTTCTATGTCCTTTCATATTTGAAAATATATATATGGATGACTGATTTTTTCCATGAGTTCTGTGGTGCTGTAAATAATACCTGAAGTTTTAAATCTGTGCAATCTCAAAAGACAAAATCTGAAAAGTAAAACCTACAAGCTCAAGTGAACCCAGCTGCTAATGTGTAGAAATAAGCTGGTTTTAACATATTTTTTTTTTATGAAGGTAGGAGTTACTTTTGCAAAGAGAAGTCCTTCAGTGCCTGTGTAGTTCAAATTACCTAATTTTTGGTTTAAATGTAAGTACTCTTATTTTAGTGTTTTATATAATCACAAATATAAATATTTGCTTTTGTTTTGCTTCTAACTGCGTCATATACATCTTTCTATTGCATAGGAAATACTGGTATTACTGACATTATCTTGCAGTGATGTTTCAAATACAAATTGTAGAAATCCAGGTTTTGTGTGATGATATTCTTCGAATTCATGCACTTAGTCCTGGTCATTATTGTATATTCAGTGCAGTGGAAGTCTGAAAGCCCTTTAAAAACACATTAATCACATTAAAATGTTACTAGTGCTGTTCATAACAGCTACAGGACATACGTATCAAGTCACAGTAATATACTTTTCCAGTAAGCTTCCCTTTCCTATCTTCCTCCTACCATTGTGATTTGTATTTGGCTACAAAGGCAACTGTTGTCTTTAATCAAAGAAAGAAAATGTAGTATTCATAGTCTCAGTACAGTTCTGTGATTAGTTTGTAATAAAGTATATTACAAATATAGCTCTGGCATTGTCTCCAGTTAAAAAAAAAAATAAATATTTTATCAGGCCCTTTATTTACCAGAATCACACAGAGTAAAAGTTTAACTATCATGTCAAGGCTATCTTCTCAACAGCACAACAGGCAAATTTAAGTGAATTAGAGAACAAAGTACAAATGTGTTTGCAACCAGCATTTCCCTGAGATAATTCACATTTCACTATGTACTTATGGAATACAACTGTGACACTTAGTTGATGTATACATGCTGAGTAGATAAGGGAGGGGGAATCATGTTGTAACATACTTCCCTCGCTGACTCACAGCCTCTTCAGCACCTTATCAAGTCTTCTATCCAACCCCAACTAATTTCTGCCTGTTTTAAATCTAATTACCCCTGTTTCAAATAGTGCATACAACTAAAAATGTTAGAATTCCACTTATTTGTAAGTGAACTTCCTACTGTGTTGGCTATTATGATCATGGTAGTCAAGCTGGCCGTCTCACAGAAGGCACCTCTGATGAGCTAGCAAAGTTCCTATGGAGCGAAGAGACTTTAGAGACAAAACCTGGCCCTGCTAAAAGTCAATGATGGTTTTGTTGTTGACTCTGATGGCTTCAGAATTTGTAAGAATTGCTTCAATTTGTCCTGCGATCTGCTTTCTCAGAGCATTATGTACAAACAGGTCTTTTCTTCAGTAGCACTGTGGCCCCCTGGACTTTGGGATGGGGGGCTCACATAGGGAACAAGAACAACTCATTGTAAACTTCCTTTCTGGACTGTAGAAACAGACAGGCATTCCTGAGGACACAAATAAGAAGATGCATCATATTATCTGGTGTATCTTAAAATTTCTGATTAAGAATTTAAGAATTTATCCCTAAATATGCCAGTTCTTTTAACTAAGTGACATGTCACCACATTGGTCTAGAACTAATACAGTCACATTTCATTATCTCCTGTGATTCTGTGGAACAAAACCCTTTAAAATCTTGTAGGATGATCTAAATACTTCTTTTTTTTGTGTCTGGTATTATTTTAAATGCCAGAAAAATCCCCAAAGAATTTTAATTTTATTAAGGAAATATATTTTTAAAAAGATTAAAGCTTTGCTTCTGATTGTTAAAGTGGTATTAAAACAAGGTGGAAATGTGTTTGTAGTTAATTCCCAGAGGACTCTGTGTCAGAAGAAATGTCACTCTGTATTCTCCTTTTTAGGAAGGTGGCCTCTGCCAGATGTAAGCCCAGAAATGGCAATTGTCATTCACATAAATGACTAGCAGGTTTATTATGCCAGTCTCTGGGGCCGTCTTGAATTTTCGCAAGAAGCAAAGAGCAGGCCCATAAGAAAAAAGTAATCCTCATGGGAACAGTAAAAATATGTTGGTATTGTTTAATTCTTTCATAACATACTAAATTAATTTATTTGTTTTTGAGCCTTTTAAAGCATAATGCCATCAGGGAATGTGTTTTTCATATAGTTCTCTTACAAATATATTAAAGTTTTAGAGAGAGCAGTCTATGAGTAAACATCACTGGTCATCTACATTGGGTGACTGGGAGACAGAAGGCTTGGTTTTTTGCTGCTTTACATTCTGTATAGTAATTGGCATCAGTGCAAATTGATCTTATCTGTATATTTTGAAATCTTTTTGCACAGATGTAGACAACTGCAGAACTTGCAGGACTGTGGAGTATCGGATTCACATTGTTCATAAGTTCTTGCAAAGCACCCTGTCACTCTGTCATAATACTTACTGTTCAGTAGGTGCTTTTGATGACTTCTCATGTTTGGCTGGTAACGTATAGTTCAGCTGTGTTTCTTCCAAACCACTCAAACGCTGCGTGATATGCTCTAGACTAGGCCATTAACTGAGAGGTGAATGAAACTTACAATCTCCAGTTAACTTGCTGTTCAGTTGCGTTATATGTGTAGGAGAACCCTATTATTTAAGTAAATTGAAGTAAGCTGAAGGGAAACATTCTCTGTTCAATATGCAACGGGTAAAAAAAGAATCTCTTGGTTTTTTTGTTCCCCATCATTCCATTGGTCATTCACAAGGTAATAGTGGCAAAATGCCAACGTTGCAAGAAAAACTAGTTTTACAGCTTTTTGGAGAGATACCAACACCAGAAACTATTATACTGTAATAGCTTCTCTTCTGTTTATATGGAACACTTTTTGATTTCTGAAGCTGTACATGTTAAAGAAGAAAAAAAGCCCAAACTTTTACCAGATGATTCACCATCTTTGCCATTTCTGTAGTAGCTTCCGCTCTCTACTATACATCCTGGCAGGTATTTTGAAGAGTGAAAAAGAGCAGAAGCCATTGAAAGCTTCTGGAGCTGTCAGGTTTCTCCAGATATTATCCGTCTGTCTACTTATTATCTGTAATAATTTTCTGTGACTTGCCATATATATCTAGATATAAAGAAAGCCAGCATATCAATCATTTTTACGAATACTGCAAAGATCAGAGTTAACCTTTGGGTCAAAAACACTTCATTTATTTGGAAACATAGAAAGAAGTTGATGCTTGGACATAGCTTGGCAGGTTTCCCTTAGCATCAGTGGAGCTCTGTCAATTTATGCCATGCTTCTCATTTGCAAAATCCCCCTTACTGAGTCCACTGACTATTCTTTTCAGCAGACTTCATCTTTTTGATTTCCTCTTACTGTTGTCATGAAATGAAACTAGCAATGGTAAGAATAATATAAGTTATATACTTTGCAACAGAGGCAAAAGAGTCTTATAAACTTTTGAATTTAACTTCCAATTTTTTCCCAGACAGTCAACATACTATTTTCCTCTACCAGAATCACAGAATGATCAGGGTTGGAAGGGAACTCTGGAGATCATCTAGTCCAACCCCTCTGCTAGAGCAGGTCGCGCAGAGTCGCATCCGGGTGGGTTTTCAATGACTACAGAGAAGGAGACTCTACAGGCTTTCTGGGAAGCCTGTTCCAGTGCTTTGTCATCCTCAAGGTAAAGAAGTTCTTATACTGAGAAGGAACTGCCTGTGTTTCAGTTTGTGCCAGTTGGCCCTTTTCCTGTCACTAAGCACTACTGAAAAGAGCCTGGCCTCATCCTCTTGAGACTTTCCATTAAGATATTTATATGCATTGATGAGGTCCCCTCTCAGTCTCCTCTTCTCCAGGCTACACAGGCCCAGCTCTCTCAGCCTTTCCTCATCAGGGAGGTGCTCCAGTCCCCTCAACATCTGCATAGCCTTCACTGGACCCCCTCCAGTAGTTCTCTGTCTCTCTTGGACTGGGGAGCCCAGCACTGGACACAGCACTCCAGGTCCGTGGCCTCACCAGGGCAGAGTGGAGGGGGAGGTTCACCTCCGTTCATCTGCTGGCCACACTTTTCCTAATGCACCCCAGGATCCCACTGGCCTTGGCCACGAGGGCTCACTACTGGCTCATGGGCAACTTGCTGTCCACCAGCACTCCCAGGTCCTCCTCCACAGAGCTGCCTTCCAGCAGGTCAACCCCAGCCTGTACTGGTGCGTGGGGTTATTCCTCACTAGCTGCCTTTATTGAACTTCATGAGGTTTCTCCCCACCCAACGTCCAGCCTGTCCAGGTCTTGCTGAATGGCAGCGCAGCCTTCTGGTGAATCAGCCACTCCTCCCAGTTTTGTATCATCAGCAAACTTGTTGAGGTTACCCTCAGTCCCTTCATCCAGGTTGTTGACAAGTAAGTTTAACAGGACTGGACCCAGTACTGACACCTGGGGAACACCACTAGCTACAGGCCTCCAGGCAGGCTCTGCACCATTGATCACAACCCTCTGACCTCTGCCATTCAGCCGGTTCTCAATCCACCTCATCGTCTGCTCATCTAACCCACACTACCTGAGCTTACATATGTTGTGGGAGACAGCGTCAAAAGCCTTGCTGAAGTCAAGGTAGAAAATATGTCCCCTCATCTACCCAGTTAGTCATTCCATCATAAAAGGCTATCAGGTTAGTCAGACATAATTTCTCCTTGGTGGATCCATGTTGACTGTTCTTGATGACCTTCTTGTCCTCCACATGCTTTGAGGTGACCTCCAGGATGTTCCACCATCTTTCCAGGGATGGAGGTGAGGCTGACCAGCCTGTAGTTGCCTGGGTCCTCCTGGTTGCCATTTTTGAAGACTGGAGTGACATTGGTTTTCCTCCAGCCCTCAAACACCTCTCCTGTCCTCCATGACCTTTCAAAGATGATGGAGACTATCTCAGCAATAATATCTGTCAGCTCCCTCAGCACTTGGGAGTGCATCCCATTGGGGCCCCAAGATCAGGACACCCATCTGTGGGTTTGGTTAAGTGAGCTGATAACAAACATGTTAGTCCATGTCTAACAATTCCTGAGTGGTATTAGCCACCAGCACAAGTCCACTATGACCAAACTTGAGCTTCTTAACTTCTCACCCAAATCTTGCTCAATATCTTCCTTGCTTGATCACCATCTTGCCTACTGTTCAGGCTTTTGACCTGGAAAGTCATATTCAACAGACACATTCTCTAAGTCATCACTTTCACATCTTGATGTCTTTTTTTTTTTTTTTTAATATAATTTCTTTAAGATAAGCCATTGTCATCCATCCACATTCATTCAGCTCTGTCCTACCAAATGGGAACTACTTTTCTTTGGGTTTGTGGCCTTTCTTATCTTCAGCCTCTGTTTCACTGTTCAGATGCTATCTCCAAGAAGGGCTTCTAGTTGGCTACTGATAGTGACCTTCATTTCTTGTTTTTTATTTCAGGCAATTACCTTTTTGCTTTCCTTTCTACTACTACTAATGCTTGAAAAGAATTTCCTGTAACCAGCCATTAAAGAAATCTGTGGTCTTACCCTAGACCTTAAAAACTCTGGGTTTTTTTTTGGTCATAGCTAAAAGAAACCTTGGCAAAAACTAGGTTACTAGTGGTAGATCACTACAGGTGGAACTACCAGGTGTTCTATTGTTGCCTTTGGTATTTGTTTCTCTCCCTTTTTATGCCCATAATGTAATTTCATTGGGGCAGAGTGTTATGTGTTTTGCTTACATTGCCACAGTGCCTGACACATTGACGTATTCATGCCTAAATAGTGTTCCTAAGCGTGAAGTAAGGTTAGATAAGCCAGAGCATGTTAGAAAATTTCAGAGTGCCAGTCCTCACTGATTCTGAGCATGTGTCCTGCAGAAGCCATCAGCCTAGGGCAAACTGCAGTAATCACCTGCTACCTTAGCTTCTGTTGGAGGGGCAATAGGTAAGTATGCCACTGAACACTTACATAATGTGGGCCATCTTCAGCACTAAGGTTTTAGCTCCTACATTAAAAAAAAAGTATAAAAGGACTATAGAAGCACAGGGACAGATTCTCTAACAATTGAGTTGTGGGTTCTGTAAGACCCATCTATCTGAAATTATAGAACATCTGGGAAAGAGATGTAGTGGGGCTACTCGCAGCTGCAGCAGGAGCTGCTGAAGAAATCCTGCAAAAAATGTAGCTAGATATTGAAAATATAGAAAAACCAGTACAATTAGGATTAGATAATCCTTCACATGACTGGGGAGCACTAGTATTCATCTGATGAACACTGTGTGCCATAAAAAGAACAAAGGTAATCTGCAAGGTCAGGCTACAATTCAGTGAACCTAGAAAAATGTCCTAGTCTTAAAGATATGAGATGACAATCTCAGTCCATGTTTTTTTATTCCTTAAACTGCAGATTTTAAGTTCAGGAGTTTATAATAGGAATGTTACCTGCAGATGAACTTTGTGTTTTTATAAATAATAGATGCTTCCATGCCCAGGTTTAGTGGTTTTGCACCACCCAGACAAATGCTCACCTGGGCATGAAAGCTCTCTAGTGTTAGAAAACTCAGGAGCCTGAAATGCAAAGGCAGTTCCACAAGAAATGTGGAGGTGAGATACTGAGAACAGAAAGGATGGCCAAAGGATGTTGAGATGAAGAAACAAAAGACAGAAAACTAGCTAGAAAGGCTGATAAGTTGAGAGACTTGTTTTCTGAAGAGAGGGAGAAAAACAGGGGCTTGAATACAGATGGTTAGATATTACAGAAAATGGGAAAAGGGGAAAGTATGGTTCTTGGTTTTTCCTTCTGAAATGTCTATTTATAGCTTTTCAATGCTGTGATGATGAACTTTAACTTTTGGGTAAACTGCTGCAAGTCATCCCCTTTCACTTTCAGTGAATCCTCATTTTTGGGGGGAAAACTTATAAGCATGTCACTGTTCCCACGTGCAGATATGAAATGCCTAGTCAAGCTCTCAAGCATTAGCATACTTGAGATCATAACAACATGTATACCTCTTCAGGAACATGAATCTTAAATTGACTGTCTGTATTTTCCTGTGGTCAGGAAAAGAAATGGCTAAAAGGGGAATTTGTTTTTCCAGACTGTGGAACAAAGAGTACAATGTTTGAGAGTAAAACAGATTGCTTGTATTCAAGAAATGTGTAAAATACTGTGAAATATAAAAGAAGAACACCCTTTCCTTAGGACTTGCAAAGCCTTTGCATCTTTCCGTGTTTGTAACAGACTTGTCAAACTTTAGCTTTTAATTTAAAGCTCCTTTTATTTATTTTCACTGATTTTTTTATTACAGCAATAATTTTTTTCATGGGCTTAAGAATTAAACAACAAGTCTTAAAACAACTGATTCTTTGTAAGCTGCTCTTCTGAGATTCCCACCTTGAGTTAGCTATGTAAAGCATGAGCAGTCCTTACAATACAGAGGGAAACTAACACCCCTGCTGGTTACCAGTTTGTGATGTAGTGAACATGAGTTGAATTAGCCTGAATGCCTTCTGTGGTGGAAAGTGTTAGGATTTACTTCAAACTGTAAAGAGTCAAATACTTAAGAGAGAACCCGCAGCGAACTGTAAAATGCTTTATTAGTGTTGTCAAAAATTAGTCACTAGAAACCAGCAACAACTCAGATTTTCCCTTGTGGTATGTTTCTTGCGAGAACAGTGCAGACTGTGTTACGCAAATCTGAATCACAGGCAATCCCCACAGTGTGGTATGGAATCACATTGTCCCTATACTGGCCTTTGGGAAGGATGGATGTCCTGGAGGTCCTTAGTCCAAAGAGATTGCAGGCAATGTGTCCAGGTAGGTCTCATCACTGAAGCACATATATGTCTAAAACTTATTTTCTGTCTGTCTCTCCTGTTACCTGCTTTGGGTCCACTGAGATGATCAGGAAATAGAAGGGACTACTTCCTGCAGCCTTGGGGATATTGGGCGTACAAGACTAGATTTTCTAGCAGTGTCCAAGAAGAAAAATGGCAAGGGGGAAGAAACATCTTGCTCTCCCCTCCCTTCCATTGCCAAACCCCACCATCAAACCCAAGAAATACTGTACACAGGTCAGAGACAAACTCACTGTTTATTTCAAGCTACTGTTAAGAAGCTGTTATTTATTTAAAACTTCAAACAAGGTTACAAAATCATAAGCATAAAAATCAGCAAAGGATGTGCTCTTTCCCCCATCATAACATCAGCCTCAGTATGACTAATTAGCAGGGGCCTGCAGCAATCAGAAAAACCCAAAACTTTTCTCTTTCTTCACAAAGGTTTTTAAGAATAAAACTCATAAATATTGAAAATACCCAGGACAGGAGATGAAAGAGCTCACAGTGTCACTGTTAGAACCTGGCTTTCCCTTGACTCCCTCATAGTAAAGCCTTTCAAGCTGGATCCAGAGAAGACTTGTGCATGCAGAAATGTCTTTGTTTTACTTAGTACCAGCCAATAGTGGACAAAATACTTCTGATATGACAATGATATTTTACATATTCTCCTCCACAATAGACATCATGTACCTGTAATACTAGCCTGACTGAAAGTGAAATGAAAGGAGGAAGGAATCAATACTCTATTTTTTGCCCTCAGCCTGTTTGTCTTGTGCATTTTGGGTAGAATTCCTTCTTGGCAATAATGCAGCAGCAGTAATATTGGGAAAACAAGACCAGATGTGGTAGAAAGTATGGCTGGACAGGTGTGTAGTCATTCCATCTACCTATTATAGAAGAATCTCTGCAGGCAAGACTACAGTCAAGACCATGTGTTGGCACGGGTGCCCAAGAAGGGTCTGTCACTTGGCATGTACAAGAGGCTAGCCTTTCTGTGCCTCT
The DNA here is from genome assembly GCF_023638135.1 of Falco biarmicus. Classification (NCBI taxonomy): domain Eukaryota; kingdom Metazoa; phylum Chordata; class Aves; order Falconiformes; family Falconidae; genus Falco; species Falco biarmicus. The sequence continues at coordinate 36,205,564 of NC_079294.1, read as the reverse complement.
GGCTTCAGTGTGGCAACCCACAAAATATCCTCAGGGTTATAGACCATCTCCCTTATTTCATAGTCCATATCACCACAAGGTGCTGGACTCCTCCTGAGAAGGCTCTTGTGTTTGTCTTGTCTGCTTTTTGTGGACTTCATGAGATAGACAGGGCTAAACGCTTGAGGCCTGCTTGTCCCAGGCATAGCTGCACTGGAAAAATGCTAATGTTCAATTGTATTGGGCAGAGCATGCCCTGCCCAAAGGCTGACTTGCACTGCTGGCTTTAACTCCTTCATGCTGGGCTGTCCTAGCCTATGGGCTAGAAAACAAACTGATGGAGGAGTTAAGGTCCTGCAGAACTTGGTTATCAGGTTGGGAAGAGGGGTGAAATCTCCCTCTCACTTCAGCAGTCCTGCATAGTAGAGCCTTTAGACTTTGGTGATGGAGAAGGAAACATGTCATTTGGTTTGAATAGGCAGTTCCTCTGCATTCCTTTTGGTGTTAGTTTCCCTTGTTTAGTGTGTGGGTATCGTACATGACAATGGGAAAGAGAGAAATACTGTAGAAAAACAAACAGGGAAAGAGAGAAATACTGTAGAAAAACAAACAAACAACTCCTCCCTCTCTAAAAAAAAAAAAAAAGGGATGGGGGCAGAGAAAAAAAACAAGCAATAAGAAACTGTGGTTGTAAAACCACAAAAATTGGCAATGAGGCTCCAAGGCAAGTGTAAGCCTTGAGATTTCTTTTAGCTCTTAAAAAAATAGTTCAACCCCCAAACCCTCCAAAGCACAACAACTCTCTTTCCGTGGATTCCAGTGTAATGATGCTTCCTGCCTCCTGCACCACCACCACCACCACGCACCCTGACCCTCCCCTTCTTTTTAGGAAGATTTGAAAGAATTATTTTAAAGCTTTGGCATAAGTCTTTTTTTGCTGCTTTATGTTCTATAAAGAATGTTAAGTGATTTTTTGCCTGTTTGATTTTTACTTAGAAATTTAAGAAATGCCAAGTCTGTTCTGTTATGGTTTTTCCTGTGTTTTCCTGGATATCTCAGAGGATAGGTATTGATTTCTTTCTCAACAGAACAGCAGGAGTGAATATGCTCCTTCTTTAACAAAGTAAATCTTAATCAAAGCCTGTGTTAGTTGCTGAAAATAAAGAATAATTTTAAACAAAAAAAACCCAAAACCCACCCAAAGACTTTAGAATAATTTCACTTTGCAGTTTCTTTTCCCCAGTTGTTTAGTTTTCACTCTTACTTTTGTAATTCGTGTGGTTAATCATGAGAGTCATTGACAGCAGACTTACTAATGCAAAGGGAGAAAAGTAAGGGGAAAGAAAAACATACAAGGAGGGCTAATATTTAGAAAGGAGCTGCTCTTTGTGCTTCCATATCTATACGTAACATGCTCTGTGGCCCTTTTCTACTTCAGTTCCTTATTAGGTACAGTATGGATAAGAACATGTACACTACTTTTTGTCAAAGTGCATTGAGATACAAGGATGTAAAATTCTACACAAGTTATTCTCCCTGTGTCTTGGAGAAGTGGTATTTGATTCTGTTTGTGTATGAGGGTGATGCAGCCCTATTAACCTTTTTTGGCACCTGAAGTACACAGAGCAAACAAATTATATTAATGAGGAAAAGAAAATCTGATAATTTAAAATTGTGTCCATTAGGTAATCTGTTTTGATATTAGCAATACAAATAAAAAAATTCTAGATACCAGTATCTTGTCCCTGTAAAGCATGTCCTTTTCACAGGCAATGAAAGTGGTGAAACATAAGAAAAGCTATTTTCAATTGCACCTCTGAGGAAGAGGTTATCGGTGATCAGTTTTGGAAATCTTGGCCGACAATTAGTTATGGGTGAGAGTGGGGATAGTAGAAGGGTTAATGCAGGGCAAAGGGCATTACTGTCTATTCATGCTATTTTTTCTGTATGAGCTGGGGAGAATCTGTAAATGCCAAATGGGGCAGCAGTCACCAGTGGAGGCCAAACAACAAAAAAGATCCCTCGTAAAATGTCATGATTCAACTGAATAGATAATCTCTAATGGTATGGGTATTTAGTATAAATGTGCCTCAAAGGTCCTAATTTCAAAATAATTGCAGCATAACTACCATGTAATTAATGCCTTGGGACTCCAAAACTCACTGTATTATGTCTGAGACTAAAAGTTAATAAGCGCTGCAGACATTAAGGTAAATGCTGTATATGGTTTCATGTTCTTTATTAAGATTAAAAAAATCAAATCCATTGTAATTAAGATGAGCTATATACTATAAAACAGGGCTGAAGTTCCTAAAGTAGGATTTAGATAAAAATTATCCAAGTCGAAAGAGATGCGGAACTCTTTCCCCCCCTCTGCCCCTAGCTGAAACTGGAGGTTCCTACATTTCATGAGCATCGATTTGTGAGCACAGATAGATTAAACTGAGATTGAAATGATAGACACCTCCAGCTGGCCCCTGTACTCTACTTTTCTCATGGAACTGGCTGTCCATCTGGCAGGAATGGCTAAACTGCATAGGTAGCTTCTGCTGAGGAGCCAAAGGTTATTAGCAAAGCAAGTGGTCAGAAATTTCCAGGTGCCTGACCATGCCGGACTGTAGATAATTACAACTGAGGAGCTGCTTCGTGGACAATTTGGTCATCTCTGCCACTGTGAGCAGTCATTTATTTAGAGACAAGGTGGGTAGAAAGAAGCAATGGTAACAGGGGGCTTCTGCTATTTGACTTTGACTCACCACCCTCCAGGGACCAACAGTCACTGACTCTTTTGTCTGCACACCCCCCAGAAGCCTGAGTGTTGTCTTTTGTACATGCACCTTAATATGGACAAAGCAAAACAGCTCAATATCTAAATCACATACTGACCTGAAAGGGATCTAAAAATAGAGCATTCCTATGTTTATGTCTTCACGTACCAGTGTAGAAAATAAAAAAGTAGATCAGTTCTGCACGTGCATGAGAACATAATATCTTGTAACTGTAAACGGCAGACAAATATGTTTTGTATGGACTTGCTGAGATGCTCTTTTTGCATTCCAAGTTGAAGCACAGCAAATCTGTTAGTCCAAGTTCCTTCCTTTCTCCCTTTGCCCCATGTCTCTTTGCTAAACTTTGAAATTTTGACATGGTTGAGAAGAATATGGTTGGGTTTTGTGGGCCGCTTATTTGGGATAGGCAAGGATGCTTTGCTAATTTTAAGAGATAAAGCCAAATGTGTTGAAGCAGAATATTTTGACATAAAGTAGTTGGTGTTTGGGTGATGTCAGAAGACATGTAAGAAGTTGTTTAATTTAAAGAGGTAGATGATACATTAGTGTGAAAAAGGGCAAAGCTGTTAGGTTTGTGTCAGGATGGACTTAATCTATTAGGGATGTTCACGTGCTGAGAGATTCAATCATTTCACAAAACAAGGGAGTGGCAGCTGCTGTTCTATTCCTAAAAGCCACGGCAAGGGGTTCCATCCAGCCTGCTGGCCGAGATACTTGAGCAGGAAGAGTGGTAAATGTTTGGTCCCCTTTATCTAATGGGATGAAATCCTACATCTTCCACTGACTGAGTTATACCTAACCTCTAGGCTGTAAAACTAGTCTTGGTTTGTGTGGCAGAGCATTCTTCGTCTTACTCCGTGAAGCTTTTTCTGCTGTGTAGGCAGTAGTTGACTATTCACTGTGTCAGAGGAAGAGTGTGCATATGAGGAAAGAGGGCTCCTTGGACACAGATTACACAAAGAGATTTGTGTTTCTTCTCTCTGTTCCTGGGGCATATTGTGCATTTTGCATGAAACTGCTGTTTGATACAGTACAGTAAAAGTCCTGGTAGAAGGGGAGAAAGGGATGCCTCCTTACTTCCAAGTAAGCTACCTGCTGATCTTGTTGTGCCTCAGGTTTTGATGTCTGTTTTGGGCCCAGAGCTTCTTGACATTGGAAAAAAAAAAAAAAAAAAAAAAAAGACAGCTCAAAGCTCGAGGCATTGAGCATACTTGTAAGTAGGAAACTTTGGAGATCTGACTTCGAGCTCCCTTGAACTAAGGAAAGAAATGAGATCCTTTACTGACTGGGCAACTACTGGGTGATTATATGAAGACAGGAATCCATCTGCTTTCCCAACCTGTTTTTAATAGAAAAAATGAGAACCGTGCTTATTTTTTTGCAAAGACAGATATGTAACATGAGCAGAGGCTTCTGGGCTCCAGATACCCTGTAAATCAAACTGCCTCCCTGAACGAGCAGGATTTAGGGCGTACTCTTTTTAACATTTGCCTGTGGCCAGTTCTAGGTGGTTGCCTCCTGAATATGTTGCGACCAGGTGCTTGCATGGTGTGTTGGCTGCTTTGGATTAAATTCTGAGGCACTTAATTTATCCTGTGAATTGAATAGAAAGCCTGGAACTCCATTCCTTTTCTGAATTTTCCTGTGGGATCTGAAGTACTGAAAGATAGGTGTTATGCTGCCTAACACTGAAGTATCTAAATCTCTTACTGGATCTTGTCCAATTTAGCTACAATGCAAATTAACATACTTTCCTTGTGAAGCATGGCTGATAATTTTTATGCATATTTTAAAGAAGTGAAAGATATTAGTAATCGATATGTTAGCAAGAGGCTCATTCTGTAAAAGATTCCTGAAGGATTACACTGCAGAAGAAACAAGAGAACCCCATTAAACTGTCAAAATGTTCATATCATGAAATACCACCATGCAAAAATATAAAAGCAAAAAACTCAAAGGCAAATTAACAAAATGCAACTGTTACTGGCATTCTTCCTGGGACATATTTTTTCTTGCCTTCCTCATAGAAAACAATCATGAAAGAAGAACAAGTAGTTTACCAGATTCACTGGTATGCTCTGGGAAATCTTTATGGTGAGCATTTGAGTCTCAGGAACATGCAAGTGAATCCTTTTCATATACACATCATGCATGCTGTATGAATTACTGTCTGGAGATCTGTTTTCTCTTGCCTTGCACCTCATATTTCCCTTCCTACCACTAGAAAAAGCATGCAAATATTGGAATATTAGCAATTTATGTACCAATGTAAATGACTGCACAGAAGGAACTGGGTAATTTTGCAGTTGTGATACCCCTAGTGGAAATAATTATCTCCAGTTTAAACACTATAAATCACAGTTTAAAGAAGTACATGTTAAAGTAGACTTGCCTGTTTAGTGGCGTGTCTGCTTTCTCTCAGGAGTCAGTGTCTGAATGGTAGGTTATCCTGCTACTGCTTTTCTTCATTGGTCCTGTATTACTTCTTCCCAGCTTGCCTCCTGCTGAAATAATTGTGGTGCTAATAACAATGTGTGGGGAAATGACCAGATGGGCTAGTTTTCTTAGACAATTATACCAGTTTTTCCAATTTTCCAGACATTTTTTCATTTCTTTATTAACTCACCGGTGCCAGGAATTGGATTTTTCCAGTACATAAATCCTAATTAACGAGCCAGAGGATTGAGCGCTCCATTTTACTCCTGATGTGTCATTTCCCCTCTCCTCTTGCTTAATTGGCATTTTGAAAAGCCAGGCCTTGTGTTTTTAAGGGTAAAAAAAGAAATACAGGAGTGTTTTGGGACAGAAATGAAAATCTGGTAAAGAGGAGAAAAATGAGAAGAAGGTATAGTCAGGATCAAGGCCATCTGGTAGTTCTGGAACTGCAGGGCATGGAGACCTGCAGAGTGGCTGAGTTCCTTCTTCCTGGCACCAGGTGTGACGGAACCCCATCCTGCCATGCCTGTTGGCTGTCTGCTTGCCATGGGCATGGAGTGAGTTTGTCAAGTGATGCCAGCCCTGAGGAGCATCTATGGATTGATTCTGTAGAGCAGAGGCAGCGTTTGGTGCACTGCTGATGTGAGCTGCTCTTACAAGCTTTCCCTGCAGCCTTGGTTTCTGCTTATCAAGGTCCAGAAACAGAAGGGACGAGGAGGCAGAGGCTTGTCAGGAATGAGGGTATCCTCATTCCTTTGAGTTTAAGGACTCTTTCAGCCTTAATATGTACTTAGGGATGCCCTGAGCCTGTGGGGGGGGTTGGTGGAAGGCAGGAGGAGTGGTTGTGAGTCCCAGGGAGGATGAAGCCCTACATTGCATCTGGGAGTGAGTGGGTTAACTGTGGCAGGGGAAAGGAATTGGACAGAAAGGTATTTTTCTGGATAGATAGGATTATAGGGAACTGAACTGGTTTGTGAGGTTCAGAGGTTCACCTGGGTGGCAGAAGGAAGGTAATCAGTTTATGAGTGAGGTTAAAAAAGGTTGTGGGTTCGTGTTGGCATTGGTATGTTGAGGTTTGGGGCAAAAAAGGTCCATCCAAACATGAGATGACAAAGTGGGAGTTCTTGCTACCTTGTACTGTACAGTTTGCATCCTGGGAGGGAAAAGAGGAGAGTGTGGGTAGAAGATGGTGCCCTGTTTCAGTTTCTACCAGGGTTCTACAGAGGACGGGGTAGGGGAAGCAAGGCTGATATGTGCAGCCCCACAACTTACTGTGGGTGCCAGCTGATAAGAAGGAAAATAAATAGCAAGACTTTCTGTCAGCTAGGAAGGGGTAACTCAGTTCATATCTTACCCCTCTCTGTAAAGGCCTGTCCAAAAATTTAATCTTTTGAGGTTCAGAAAAGGATGATTAATTCCTTTTTCATTTTTTGTGCTAATGCATTAATTGGTTCCAGGCAGACTGGGAACAGCAGAGCCAAGATATTGCAAGGAAGGCTGCAGTCCAGGTAATTCAAGGGCTGTCAGGAGGCTGAGAAGCACCAAAAGTTCATGATAAAACCTGGAGTCTTTCATTTTCCAAAATGTTTCATAGGTCCAGGAGGTCTGAACGGTGCCATTTTTGGGGTGCTCAAAGAGAAAGAAAGAAAAGAAGGGAAATGTCAGAGTACTTTGGAGTTATTCCAGCACTGCTGTGCTGCCTTTAAAGGGAACCTCAGGAATTTGTCTCCTGACCCTGGGAACCATCTTGCTGGCTCCTGAGATCGTCCTCCCAGCTGGGCAAGATCAGTCTTTAGCACTGCATACTAGCATTCTGAGTCCCGAGACATAAGCATTACCTTTTCTTATGACCCAGTTGAGCGCCCTCTTCATCAGCTCAAGTTTGAGCCTGTTACCTCTTTTTTTGGGTTGTTCCTGGTTTAAAACATGTCATTGCAAAATTCATGCCTACCAGGTGCTCTCTCCTTTTAGCTGTCTGACTTGGTGTGTTCTCCCAGTACTCATACTGGGAGAAAAACAGCATAACAACAGTCTTCAGGGGATTGTATCACCAAAACCTGCTCTGCCAGTCAGCAACAGCACAGTATCACCAAACCACAAGAGCTTTCATATGAGGCTTTTATTTAAAGGAAGTAGAAAAATGCTGGCTTTAGTCATATTAATTTATCCTTTTTATTAGCTTTTAGGGAATGAGCAACAGCTCAGTGAGTTGTGTTTGTAACAAATACAGGTTATGAAATAAGTATATTTCATTATTTGCTCATTTTGCAATGAAAGGCTCTCCAAATCTGTCTCCTAAGTAGTTTAACTCAACATTAGATTTGATGCTGCCAAATACCGACTGATTCAATAGATGATGAGTTTCAAATTCCTCTTTTACATGGGGAATGTGATATAGAACAATGACCTCAATTTTCAGCTGTGTCCTCAGATTCACCTCTTTTTTGGCTGTCTTTTTTTCTCTTTCAGTATCTTATAATTTTTCAATTCCCGAGGGTCTTATAAGGGCACTACTGTTTAATAATTAGACACTATAACTCTGATGGGTCTTCTGGTGACATCTTTTACAACTAACGAGTAGTTAATAGAATGTAATTAAAAGCTCTGATCCTTAGACCTTGACCTGTCTAGACCTTGTATACAACGAAGTGACCAGACAGACCTTACCACTCATTAGGAGTTATCTGCACCCCACTTTACAAAGCTATGTGAGGAAACTGTTTAGGTTTAGCCTCAGGCCACCTGCTTCGTAATCTGTTGCTGTGCACTCGGTTGATCCCACTGTCCTTATAGTAACTGGGAGGCTACCAATGATTTCATTTTAAAGCAAATATTCTAATTCAGGAAGCGTAGAATGGAAAGCTGGTTGCTATATTTGTCAGCATCTGACCTTCAGGAAGCCTGCAATTAGGAAAGATTACCTCAATGCTGTGGAGAAACTGGTCATATCATTGTAAAATGGAAGAAAAACATCTAAAGAAAGTTAGGAAAATCAGCTAAAATGTATTTTGGTACAGTGTATTGATCTGGGATATATTTGGCAGTGGTTTTTTTACAGATAATATATTTTGTCTTGTTCTTATTTCAGGACGTCCCTTATATCTTTAAAGACAATTAACACTTTTTACTACTGGTTTTTAAAAAACATAAATTAAAACAGCCTCTATATGCATTTCTGAAGAATACCATATTGGGCATGCCACTAAGAAACACAGGTAGCAGGTTTCTTTCTTCTTCATTAATTTTTTAATATGTATGTGCTTATATTGTCAAATATTGTTAAATATCCTTTTACCTAGTTCGTAGACCTATTCCGTCCCTTACTTTGTCCCACTTTAGTTTCATCCTAATGGGATAGACTAGTTGTGGTCTGAGTTTTTAATTCAGGCTGTGGAATCCATTACCATCCCATGTCTAGGGTTTTTTTTGAAGATAACTGCAGCAAATCATGGAACAAAGGAAAGCAAAAATAAAATTCTTAAGACTTCTTTGATAAATTTTCAATGGCTTAGGGAAAGATTCCAAATACATTCTTAATATATTTGCTCTTGATCCTTTCTGGAAACTGTTATATGGCACCAAATGCATCCATATACAGAAGAGGGATTTTATTGAAGAAAGTGTTTAACTGATCTTGTTAATGCTAATACAACATTTCAATTATTTGTCTTTTGAAAAGTGGTCTATTTTGAGATGTTAGTTGCAAATAGAGGAAATGAAGTGTTGATGTAGTAAGGAATAATTTACTGTGTCTGGAGAGTTCTAAAGCAAAACATCTGGATCAATTTGTTTACAAAGTCCCTGTAGATAAAAAGCACTATCTCTCCAAGGAATCAGTTTGTGCCCTTTCTGAAGAATCATTGAAAAAAAAAGGAAAGTTGGCTATCATCATACACAGAAAGCTCCCAGGAATTTGTTTATTAAGGAATCCAGAGAAAGTCTGAAATCCTGTTTCACAGGAGATCAGCCAGTTGCTGAAAACATGGCGTGGTTTTGTGATCTTAATATAACCTGGCCTGCCCTGTTTATCTGCTTCCCCCACACCCCTCATCTTAAAAAGTAATACATTTTAGAAGCTGAGAGTAAACACAGCATGTTAGAGATATGCCAGAGCTGGATATGGAATGGAGATAAAACCTTTGGTTTCACGTGGACATGAAGGTCCTATGATAATTGAAGCATTTCATAATGTAAGAAGCAAACCTTTCTTTTCGTTTTGAAGGTCCAGCTCTTGGTGCTATTGAATTCTGTGGGAGGTGGCCCCCAACTTACAGAAAGATGGGCATAGGTTTAACCTGTGCCTGAAATATTCTTTAGCAAAAAAGCAAAACAAGAGCTTTTTTTGTATTCTGGTGCCATAATCTGGAAGAGCATAGAACTCCATTTGCTGATATTGCATCTACTCTTGAAGTGTATTTTGGGTTCTTCAGCAAATGTAGCCACAGCCATTAGTATCATCACAGTGTGCTTTGCCATGATGTTATTACTAGGTTAAATTGCAATGGTAATTTTATTTATAATGCTGGTTGAGTCTCCTGATGGGACTGTAGGTGTTCTAAGAGCAAAGAGGTCTTTGAAAATCTTCTGTTATAGTTAGTGCAAGCAACAATTTATATATGTTAGCAGTTAGTTATGGCCATAGTTCCTGAGGTCTGTACCTGAATATTGTATGTTTTCAAGAGCTGCTTCATGCACTTCCCTGATTTGTGGTAATTTTTTAGATGTTTTCTGCATTTACCGAACTTTATCTTGAAAAGTGAGTCTGAGCCATGACAGGTAAAGAGTTAATGCGTATTTTCCTCTAAGAGGACACTTTTTATAGATCTTGTATGTGACCTTAAGTTTTTCTGTTCCAAGTTTACCTTTTATGCATTATTTTAGTTAGAATACTGATGCAAAATACTAATATTGAAATGTGATTTTGTGGTTGGAGATTTGACGTGCTCGGATATGTCTGTTGCTTTCTTGGAAAGGTCAGACACATGCGCTGCTATTCTCTATATAGCTATCCTTTTTCAACTCCAAGGGGCGTGACACTCCCAGGAGTGCATTTTTTCTGCTGTTGAGAGGGGTGAAATCTCCATCCTTCCTGCAGGATATTGTCCTTGGAACCTCAAGCAAATTAAACAGTGTTGAAGAAGACTGGCTCTGGGACAGAACACGGGTCTAACTCCATCCTAAGTTTGGTCATGAATCTGAAGGTTGTGGTTCAGAGAAACTTCAGAGCTGTATAAATTCAATTGCAATTCAACATCAGCATCCGCAAAGCCCAACTGAAAGTCCTGCTGTTGTTGACAGTATACTGAGCTCATGAAGAATCTAGACTCAGCACAAACAAACAGGATCATTATATAAATCAAAAGAGAATGAAAGTAGAACCCACATCTTTCAGCCTGAATACTAAAAGTCTGTCAGGAGGAATAAAATCACTGTAAGGGTGATGAGTTGCAATTTCTTTTTGAGTTCTCTTAATTTTACATAGAAAAGAGAAGGGGAGAATGACCTGATTAAGCCATATGGATATGGATTCCTTCTCATTCCAACATGCAGGTTTACTTAACATTAGCGTGCAGTTCTTACTACTTCTAGATCATTTTAAGACCATTACCCTAGCCCTGTGAAACGATACTGGTTATCTCCATCCTAGAGTTCTGAAAAGAGCAAAAAGTATTTGTCTTCCCCAAGAAGACACAACAAAGTCATTATACTTGCCTGGATTAGATGCCCTGCTGTTTCTAGGTCATACAGTATTTAATCTGGTGTTCACTTGCAGAGAGAGTGTGTTTTCATGCAGATGCTGAGTAACCTCCCAGTAGTGTGGGGGATATTGCAAAGATTTGGAGTTTTGTGCAGTGTTTCTGTTTCTTGGTGTGGACAAGGAAGATGTGTGCACAGTAACTGGTTGATGATGTGTATTTATACATTCGTTGATAACAATTAAGCAATAGATTTTGTGATCTCCATCAGTAGGGTCTCAGAAGTCACTACGTATACATTTTATTATAAAGTGGTTTAATCACATAACCCAATGTTTTAGGTTTACTTTGTAGATGTGTTTTCTTTTGGTTTGTTTAAAACCAGAAAAGCAATTTAATACTTTATTTATTTTGTTGATTAGTGAAATAATCTCATGGTCTTCTGGTAATTGCTGAAGAAATTAATGGAAGTTTTGGAAAAGGTTCTATGATAAGTAAGACTTTAGCGTGAGATCCAAAAAAGCACTTAGATGCCTAAAGAAAAACTTAGGCAGAATCCTAGGTACCTAAATCCAAGGGAGTGATTCAAATGCCCTGTGCAAAGGCACAGAGACTCTGCATTGCTGAGGCTGCTTAGGTTGCTGAGAACCCAACGTTCTGCTAATGCATGTGCTCCACAGTGCTTTTGTCTTTGAGGAGGTGAACACTGAGCTACCTTTTTCCTTTCTAAGGTAGCATGGTAGTCATGAACTAATTGTCCTGCTACCTACACTCCTGTTTGGAATTTAAATCTAGTTGCTACACCTGCTACCTACACTTCTTTTTGGAATTTAAATCTAGTTGCTTGTCACCTGTGTACTGGTAGTATGGAACTCACAAAACAATCTTCATTTTCATTCAAAATGGAGACCTCATACTTGTTGTTGTAATACAGTAGGATTTCCAACTTCATTTATTACCGATTAGAGATATGTACTGTATCTTTGTAACAATAACAACAAACACATTGTCTATCCATACCAGAGTTGAATAATTTAACCAGTTAAAAGCAGTTGTAAGAAATTTTTTAACATGCTGCCCATCCCTGAATTTGTCTTGATCCTGTTGATTATATACGGGTGTTTTTATTGGAAGTGGTTGAATTACTCTTTATTAATGTAACTTAAATAATATCAGACTGGAACTGTCTGTCTCAATGGAGGATCCACCAAATTTGCCGATTTTTACATCAGCAAAAAACTTACAAATCCATTACCTCTTACATCCATTTCCATTTTCTGTTATTCTTGCTTAACTTCTAAGTCTCTGCAAAGAGGCCTCTTTTTTTATGGCTTCTTTCTGCTGTAGATGTGAGATGGTTGAAGAGAAATGTAGTTTTGATGAAATATTTCACTCTACCAGCTAGATGAAGGAACAAATTGACTCCCTGACCAAGGCTTGGGGAATCTCCTATCAATACACTTAAATTAAGGATTATATTTACCTTGCAGTATTCAACTGGTTTAAAAAACAAAAAAAAAAAAAAGAGAGAGAAGGCAGTGAATTCCTTCTCTCTGGCCACATCTTTTGGTCTTCTGAAATGGAGTGAAATGGTCCTCTCTGCTTCCAATCCATTCTTGGAGGTGTGGTGGTATCAAATAGTTACTATGCCCACACATTTACATATGTGGTGTTTCCATCTCCTGATCTTCAAAAAAGAGGGATTAAATGCAATCTGTAGTGCTCAGCATGCCTAATTTTGCAGAGATAGATCAAGTAGTTCTGTAGTGTATCAGGTTTTGCTAGAATAATTTGGGATGTTACAGACTGCCAGCAGACTAAGTAAGTTTTAGAACCTTTCAACTAAATTTAACTAAATTTTAGAACTTTGCTAACATGTCTTAAGTGATGAAGTGCCCACTGACTCTGCTCTGCAGTATTACAGGCAGCCGCAGCTTATTGTATTTTCACTGTTGTGAATGCTGGTATTTTATAGAAACTGAACTATTTTCAGTTGTTTAGGAGAGAAGCTGTCACAAGTATGTCTGGGAAATAAATCCTTCATCAAGATGTCTGCTCTGGTGCCTGCCTTTCTCTCACAGACAGTAGACAGGAAAGTGGACAGATACCACAACGCTTAAAAGGTAACACTTGGAGTTTCAAGCCTATATGCATTTTTTATGTATGTTGGAAATAATAATGTTGGAAATAATATTTTGTAAACATTATTTATACAATCCATGAAGTTACGGAGGTTTTAGAACAAAATAAAAAAAAAGCCATCAGGAAGGAGGCACAATAATACTGAGATGGCACTGGTAGTGCTAAGATTTGATGAGTAATACTAGAAAGGTAACAACAGTGCTTGTATGTAGTAAAGTAATGGAAACTTTCTTCAACGTATTCTAAAAGTGTAATATCATCAGGCAGACTGCTGCTCCTATTGTACAGTGTCCATCACACACAGTGATCTAAAAATGTCCATGACAGCAAACAGCATGAACTTCACCCACTGCAACTTCTGCCAGGGTCCACTGCAGCCCAGCCGTATCCTCAATAATCTGATCGGTTATAACTGTCTGTGGCCATGAAGAAGTGAGAAGAGCTGCTGTACAGCAAAGAAATGTGTTGTGGTTGGTCCCTCGGCTTGGAGGGCAGGGTGTGGAAGTGAAAGTCCAGAGCTCCTCTCTTCTTCACAGTGTGCTGCTGCTTGCTGAGAGAGAAAGTTGCAATGTGGTTCAGTTTCCCAGAGTATCCAGCTGCACAGAATGGATGTCCATTGAGGGGGTGGATGAAGAACATCCCAGATTGAACTGATGGTTGTCATGATGTACTTGGGCCTCTGCGAGGCACTTGACTCCGTTCCACATGGCATTCTGATTTTAAAAAGAATAGCACTATGCAAAATCAGAGTACACCATATTGTATGAATTAAACACTGCTTAGCTGATAGGTTATAAAAGGGAATTATGGGATTCTTCTCTGAGGAGAGTGCTTTGTAGTGCAGCCTGGTATTCAGTTTCTTTATCAAGGTTTTGGTATAAAATATAATGTGACAGCTGGTAGAAAATATAGATGCAATAAAAAAGGGCAGAGACAGAAATATCATTTATAATTGCAGTGGTCTTGTATTTTCCTCTGGATTCTGTCTTTAAAATGCTGGCTGAACCATTGTGCAGGTCTGTGGAATGTGTATCTGGTCATGTTGTGCTGCCATTAGTATGAGAAACTGGTGATAATGGAGATAGCCTACCTATATGCACAACCCTAAGACTTGATAAATGCACCCCTCTGAACAATATAGGTCAATATAAGTAAACTAAGCATCATCTATCTAAATACAACAAATGTTGCTATGCTTAGAATGTAGAATTCTGTATTAAATATTCTTAAATAATATTCAGAATAAAAAGTATCTAACTAATTGAACATGAGCATCCCCTTGCTTGGGTAAATGTGAAGGTGTTTATCTGTAGAGGAATGAAGGCAGTGGGTTGATTAGCATTGATAATATGCAGCTGTGCCCTTGCCTTGACGGCAGTGGGTTGATTGACATGGATGATGTGCAGCTGTAGCTCGTTCCTGCTAAGTAGTTAAATAGCCCTGAGGATTGTGGGAGAGGTGGTTGGGTGGAGGATGAGGAGTGTGGTCTGACCTCTGAGGAAGGAGAAACAGCACAGACAGTAGAATCTGACTGACAGTAAAAGGCTTGTTGCAGCATTTATCAAATAGAATAAGATTATATTACCTTTGGATGTGGCACCAGAGAGACCACTAATGAAACACTGGGTCCAAATCCATAATCATTATTTTCACAGTGTAGTTAGAAGGGGTTGAACTAAAATATGCAGAGCAGTCTTAGAATTTCTAAACTTTGTGAATTTAGCTGTGTTTATCAAAGGTGTTATTTCCTCTGTCCACTAGAGAAACAGCCTAGAGTGCTACCTTCAATGGTAATTAGTAGTGAAGGAGCAATTTGCCTTCATTTGTGGTGTGTTTTCCACCTTTAAATCAGGAGCGGTTTGCTTTCTAAAAGAGATCTGTAGCACAGATGGTAGCAGTGTTCAGGTACGGCAATGACATAGGACCATTTTCCAAGGGCATGTAATGATAGGACAAGGGTGAATGGCTTTAAACTGAAGGAAGGTAGATTTAGATGTTAGGAGGAAATTCTTTACTGTGGGGGTGATGAGACACCGAAACAGATTCGCCAGAGAAGTTGTGGATGCCCCATCCCTGGAAGTGTTCATGGGCAGGTTGGACAGGGCTTTGAGCAACATGATCTAGTAGAAGGTGTCCCTGCCCATGGCAGGGGGTTGGAACTAGATCATCTTTAAGGTCCCTTCCAACCCAAACCATTCTGTGATTATGAAATAAACTGCTATAGCTAATGAAATGTAGAAGATCTGATACAACTAGCTCATCGTAATTTTGCTCTCACAGACCTGTGATGCTAGATAACATGTATAGTCCACAGTGGACAAGAACTTGGTACTGGTACAACTGAATACAGTTACTACTTTATTTCAAATTGCTGAGGCTTGTGCTTTTGTTGTTGCAACCTCTATTTCAGCCTTAATGAAAAAGAAAAAGGGATAGAAAGAGAATTTTGAGGGAAGAAAACAGTGAATTATTGGTGTTTTTACCTTCCCATTTGCAAGACTCAGTTCATGACGTACAAATAAAATTCACTAATCAGGTTACTTACAATATGCAGAGAAGTGCTGCTCTTATGCACTACCAGTGGAAAGATGCTTAAAAATGGTGCACAAAACTATGAAACAGTAGCAGAAATGTTTTTAAAATTTGCACTGAGATTTAAGTTTTGTCTTTGAATTCTGAATGCTGTTATTTTAAATTTTACCTGTCTGCTTGGGGAACAAAAGTGCCTTGGTGAGACTCCATTCATGTGCACGGTTTTATTTTTCCCTGTAATAGCTTCCACAAAATTCTAAGTGTTATGGAAAATTTATCTTCATATATTTAGTGCCCCACACAAGGAACTACATATTTTTGTTTATTGTAGCTGGATTTGTAGTAAAAAAAATCTAAATTAGTCTATATGGTGGCTAGTAGCAAAACTGTAATGAGAGAAGTTGGTGACAAAGTCATTGTTCTTTAACTGGCAAGCGATTTCCTTCTGCTGTAAAGTGGATGGTTTGGAGCATACTTGAACAAGGTGGAAAATCCTAAAAAAATTCTGAGTGGAAATGGGAATAATGTTAATTGAAGGCTGACAGACATCAGAGATGTCTGATTTCATTTGCTTTATGTACATCTAATCATCTATGAGGTGTTGCTTTCAGCATGTAACGTAACACAAATGGTTTATTGCCCTCTCTGAACAGCTTTATACATTTGAAAAGAGGAAGGGATTGTATTTTCCTCCCCCAAATGTATGAAGACCAGATTAAATCTTCTGTTTCTTCCAGAGAGGTGAAGATTTTCCAGGATTTTAATATCTTGCTCTGGTTTATAGCATGGGCCAAAGTCATTTGCTGGACAAGAGCAATCCCTACTCAGTATGTTAGGTATCACACAGCTTTTCTCACTGATATGCTGATTGCATCTCATTGATACATGAGAAAGTGGTTAATTCTTTTACTTGAGTATCTTCTAGGAATTGTGTTAACTCATGTACAAGAAATTCAGCTCTGGACTGTAAAGACAGTACTGCTGGATGAAAATGTTAGTGTGACCTTCTGCTCAGGGTAACCTCCATCATGCTTTTGCTCTTTCACTAGTAAACCTTGGGGAGCAGGGTCCAGTGGAACTGAGCAACTAGTGTGACAGCCCAGTCAGGTATAGAAGAGGACTTGAGTATACAATTTAGCAGCATTTGAACAATCAGTCCCAGGGATTTTCTCATAGGAAATTATTCCAGTCGCTCCTCCTGATAGATTGTCCCAAATTAATTTCCTGCACAGATTCTCAGGTAAGACTGTGCAAGACAAGTGATGCTAGAAGTAGCTATCTCATCAGGGGCTAATCAGGAAGATTTAAATTTAAATTCATACTCTACTTTAATCCAAATTAGCTTCCCTGTGTAGGTGAACCTGCCTATATTTCAGGACCCTTGAATGTCCTTTTCTAGTTTGTCTTCCCTTCAAAAAATGAAAGGCATTATAAGTATAGTTATTCCTTCAGCCCCATCCCAGGCACTTGGAAACAGCAGAGAGGGAAATTTCTGTTTTTAATACAGATTACATGGTACCTAAGGTTTTGATTAAATTACACTGTTAAATTAACTGGCACTAGAACTTAGTGGCAGCATTGTAATGAACTATTACTAGGTCATTTGCAGTCAGGCAGCAACCATATGGCATTTACATGTGTATGCTGGTCCTGCACGGACATGGAAATTGGTCTGACCCATGTGACCTATGTTAGCTGGGGAAATTCTATACTGAAGCCAATTGCCACACTTCCCAGATGCCAAAGGCAAAGCTGCCCTAATCCTGTAATCCCATTTCATCATGTAGACTTCCATGTAGTTTGGAGCACAAAACCAGAATGTATCTTGCTCAGTTAAAATATTTAGCTTGGTCTTCATTCTGGTGGCTTCACTGCATTCCAGCTGCAGGAGACAGGAATTTGAAGACTGTTTACTTGAGCCAAATTTTGCAGGCTTTAATTGAACAAAATATTCAGGGAGCAATATAGTTCAATATCTTCTCTCCTTGCCTATGAATCTGAAGTGCAATGATAGGCAGAGCTCTTCCTCTGTTCGTTTAACCTGAGGAATATGACAAAGCTCTTGCTGTGTAGCTGTATTTTCATAATTCCCTTCCCAGATCTCCAAAACATGCTCCATGGGCATTAAAATAGAGATCCTCTATATGGAAGAGAAGGTTAAAGATTTGGCTCGCTGATCTTGTTCTGGAACACTGCTGGGAGTCTGTGGATTTCAAGGAAACACTTGACAGTGGCACATACTCATACATCTCTCCCACCTGCCCTCCTACTCCTTTACAAACACCTAGATCTGTCATAGTAAGTGTTACTCCTCATCTGTAAATACTTTTAGGTAGCAAAACACGTGTGGCTTTTACCAAACCCTGAAGGCTGGGGTTAAGTTTTTGGGTTCATTTAATGTTCCTTTACAAAAATATACAGATTAAAGGAAACATTCATTAAACCATCTGCAGTAATCACTGTGTTGATAGTTCAGGAAAGAACTAAGACTAGCAGAGGCTAAAAAATTGCATAAAAAAATTCTTTATTTATAAAAATAAGGAGAGGAAACATTGAAATGATGCTTCTTATAAGTAATTGTTTTGAGAATACAACTCCTGGGAATTTCAATGAATTTAAAATCTCGTTTACAGCTATTTGGGACATGTTTAAATCATCATTCCCTCTTCCCTTTATTGCATTTTGTTCTGACAGCTTAAGCAGCAAGGTGACTATATTTTGGAGTCATTGTTTTATTGATATGGAAATTATATCTTCTTACATTACTCCAACTTGTCCCTTACCACCAAGGATCTCAAAGCATATTACAAGCCATATTGGATTTATAGCAATTCCTTTGCTTCCTACTGACAAATACCCACTTCTGAAGCAAATGCAGCAACACATGGCAATGAATTTTAGTGGTCTGTTCTGAGGCCCAAGGGTAATTTCTTTTGGTAGGAAGGGCAGAAATTCTTATGCAACTGAATTTGATCATGAACTTGAGGATACAGGAGAGGCAGGGGTCTCCTATCCAGCCTGTTTCTGTCACATGCTATGTGGAATCTCATCAGTAGTATGCCATCTGATCTGCAGATGAAGTCAGCTATACTGAGTGTTCAATGCAGAAGTTTTAAAGTGTCAGGTGTTGTGGTTTTGCTCATGTAAGCCTTCTTAAGAACTAAAACATGAAGTCTTACTTTACTTTGGCTAAAGGTGTAGGCACTGGGTAGAACAGGGCTAAACATCACGGTTCAGCCAGGGTCTGGTCATCAGCAGGACCGTGGGAACAGCATGTGCACACTGACTATCTCAATCGCTGGTTGAAATGTTTTAGATTAAATCACCTACATCAGGACTTGTAAATCAGTACTGAATGAGTTATTAAGTGTGCACAGCACATCAAAGTGATAAGGAGAGAGCATTCTTTACGACTCAGGAAGCATTGTGTTAACACAGCACTCTGTTGGACTCACTAGTCCACCTGAAAGGTTTGGATGTGAAACAAATCATGTATAATGAGATGTGCTATGATGAGATTTATAGAAAACTCAGGTGTGATGGGCAGGGAGACTCTGTGCTGAAATAGCCTTGCTGGTGTAGAACAGAGAACTCCGTGACTAATTGCAAGGCCTTAGATTCTGTGAATGGGAGGGCTGAAAATTCCCGGGAAGCGATTTGTTTGTATGCAGAAAGAGTGCAGACACTAAGCATAGTTTCTGGTTCAATTTGTATTGATTATGTAACTGCAGGTTGTACCATCTGTTTGGCAGTGGTGTATCAATCCCGCTTGCTTCTGTCATATATTTCTCCTCCTAATCTTGCCCTTGGGTTTCAGTTTAGATTTGGGGTAATCGGTGTTCCAAGAGAAAGTCAGCCTTGATCGTCTCCCAGTCTTTCTTATATTTTCCTTAAGTGACTTCTTTCTATGTGATGGGTGGACAGCAGCATTTTTAACAGATGTTTTTCACAGGCTATTGCATAATTATTTTTGAAGTGGCTTCTAAAAGCAGATGTTTCCATGTCTTTGTTCTTTCCCCTCCTGACACTTTAACACGAACAGCAGATTCCACTGCTGCTGTTCTTTAGATCTAGTGAAGAAAATACCATAGCAGTGATGTTGGGTTTTTTTCAGCCTATTTGGCAATAATAAATACGTACAGACACAAGTCTCCTCCCTTTCTGCCTTGTCACTAGCATTGCTTACAGATATTATCTCAGACTTTCTCTTTGAGAAATGCTGTCTTTCTCCATGACCTTTGTCTGCAGTTTAGTATTTGATCTTTACTTTCTTCCAAGACTTTGTTTCTAGTAACATCCTGAGTGAGTAACTGTGAATCTTTTACTCCCTGGGACTTCAATGTATAATTTATTACCTTACACCAGGGTAGATCACAACTGTCACTTGTGGCATCTCCATCACTGTGAAGACCCTTTGGTATGTTTTTGGATGTTTTTTTGTCAAATAGCCCTGTTTTCTTTTCCTCTCTCATGAATACATAGATATTCAACAACTGGACTTTCCTATTGTTTACAGAAATAGCCCTGCTTTCTTGCAAACCGTTTTGTAAGAGCACTTCCTAATTTGACTGCGTGTTCCTCAAAGACCAAGGGAATGCAACTAAGAATGAAATGAAGGGCAAGCCCAGACAAGTTTCATCCAGCCATAATTTATCATTACAAAAGATGAACTTCAGCTGTTCATCTAAAATGATGATAAATGCTTGGATCAAGAAAAGAAAGGCTTTCTAGTAAATCTGCTCTGAGTCTTAATTTAAACCTCACAGATTTTACCTCCAACATGTGGAACATCATCTGATGATATAGCACTACAGCTACATGACAGACTTTGTTCTGATTTTGGGTTATTTACTAGTTGGTGTGGGTTTAGTAGCAAGGGTTGTGCTTCCTTCATCTTCATCTTCCTTCTTACTGGATTTTGAGGAAAACCAAAACATTTTTGAAAGAGGCAAGATGTTTTAAATTTCATGAGAACTTTACCTGGAGCACAGAATCGCAGGATGATTGAGGTTAAAAGGGACCTCTGGACATCATGTGCTCCAAGCTCCGTGCTCAAAGCAGGGTCAAGTACAGCAGGTTGTTTGAATTTTGAATATCTGCAAAGATGGAGACTCCTAATCCTCTCTAGACAACGTGTTCCAGTGGTCTAGCCTTATCACAGTAAGAAGCTTTTTTCTTATATTTAAATAGCTTATTATGTATTTGTTTGTGCCTGTTGTCACTTGTGCTTTCTCTGCACACCAAGAAGAGTGTGGCTGCTCTTTACAACCTCCCAGCAGGTATTTATACACATGGGTAAGATTCCCTGAGCCTTCTGCTATGTGGACTAAAGAGTCCCAGCTCATCCCTTAATCATCTTTGTGGCACTTTGCTGAACTTGCTCCATTATGTCTGTGTCCTCCTTGTCCTGGGGAGCCCAGAACTCCAGATGTGTCTCATCAGTGCTGAGCAGAGAGGAAATATCACCTACCTTGACCTGCTGGTAACACTCTTCCTAATGTAGCCCAGCAGGCTGTTGTTTTTTGCAACAAGGGCACATTGCTGGTTCATGCAGGTAACTATTAGGGTAACTGTTCCTTGGTCCAGACTTTCCCACTAGCATCTGGGGCCTGGGATTCCTGAAGGAAAATATCGTTCCTAGTAAAGGCTGAGATGAAGAAAGCATTAAGTATAAAATGCTTTTTACTATTAAGTATAAAATCATAGTATCACAGAATCTTATAATCTTAGAACAGCCCATGTTGGAAGTCATCCTGAAAGAACATATAGTCCAATGCTTTGTGGCAAAGGAGCCTAGAGGACATTATCTCTAGCACTCTGTTTAGTTGTGTCTTGAAAATCACCAGTGATGGGGACTCTGTCATGTCCCTTAGGAGGTTGTTCCGGTGACTGATTGTTCTCACTGTGAAAAATTTCTTTCTTATATTGAGATGGGTATATTGGCCTTTTCCATGTACCCTATCCCGTTCAGCAGCTAGGCCACATTTTCGCTAGTCTTCCTTTTGCTGCTGATGTACTTGTAGAAGTTTCCATCTGTCACCAGATCCAGCTGCTGGTAGACTTTGGCTTTCCTAACCCCATCTCTGCGTGCTTAGACAATGTCTCTGTGTACTTCCTGGGTCCACCTATCCCTGCTTTCACCTCTTGTTTACTTTCTTGTTGTGTTTCAGTTTTGTCAGGAGCACCTTGTTCATCCCTTCAGGCCTCCTGACACCTTTGCTTGAGTTCCTGCACATGGGGATGGACAGTTCTTTAGTGTAGATGAGGTGATCTTTGAAAATTAACCCTCTGTCCTGGACCCCTCTTTGCTCCAGGACTGTATCCCGTAGGATTCTTCCGAGTAGGTTCCTGAACAGGCCAGTCTGCCCTCCTGAAGTCTAGTGTTGTGATCCTGCTTTTAACTTTATTCCCTCCCCTCAGGATTCTGAATTCCACTGTCACATGCCAGTCAAGGCTTCCCCTAACCTTCAGGTCTCTGACCAGTTCTTCCTGTTTGCAGGTGTGAGGTCCTGCTGAGTACTTACTCTCATTGGCTCCTCAGACACCCAAGTCAGGAATTTATCATCAGTGCACTTCAGCAACCTCCTGGATTGCTTGTGCCCTGCTGTATGTTTCCTTCAGCAGATATTGGAGTGGTTAAAGTTCCCAATGAGGACCAAGACCAAATTGTGTGAAGAAGACCTCATCTACTTCTTCCTGATTGGGCGGGCAGTAGCAGTTATTGATGTTGCCCATGTTAATCAGCCCCGTTACTTTACCTGTTAGCTCATAGCTGTATCATTTCTACTTGTTCCTCAGTCACAAAAGCATCTTTGAAGAGACAGTAGAACCTGATCTTTGGAGAACTTGAAAAATACACTGGACAGAGTATTAGGAGATGTGCTGCAGGAAACAAGCATATATTGGTAAGGAAAGGAACTGGGTGATATTTTTATTTTTCATCCACTTTCCTTTTATCTTTCTTGTTGCAACAGCAGTGTCTGTCATTGCTACTACTTCTGTTTGTGGCACCAGGCACAGGATGACAGCATGGGTGAATGAAGGGACTTGACTGATACCAGCAATCTCTGAGCCTTCTTATTTTTTCCTTTTCCAATGAAAAGTTTGAAGTTTCATGAAACCTCTTTTTATTTTGCTTCTTTCCTGTGTTCTGTCATGGTGATCATCTCAGTGTTTTAGTTTTCTGGCAAACTGTAGCAGTAACTTTTACTCCAACAAAAACAATTTTTAATCAGTTTTATTATGAGACAAATTTTTGGTGAAAAATTAATTTGCATTTGGCTTTTCATGTTGTTTTCCTTTTCCCTGAACTGTTTCTCCTGTATCTGATTGTTTTTCCTGCTGTGTAATGAGTCCTGATGACCACAAAAGGGTTGGACATGACAGAAACATGTAACAGTTAAGATGTTTGTTTCAATTTTTCCTTTTCTTCAGGTATTTGTTGAATTATCTAGTTATCTGTGTACTCATTAAGATGTCTTATCTTGTCTTCCTCATCTGTTTTTCCAGTCTTAAATTTCTTTTTAAAGTGCTGCTAGGCATCCTTAAGCCAAAAAAAAAAAGACATGTTTACTTCAGCAAGTAAAGATATAAATGTAATCTTGCAAAGGGAACCCAGTGGTCAGTCTTTTATAATCATGGGAAACTTTATTGCAGATTACAGAAAATGAAAGTTTGCTAATTGTAGTATATTTCTCAACAATGTGAAACAGCCTAACCATAACCCCAACTGAAAAAAAAGAAAAAAAAAAAAAAGAGTGAGTGGCTGCTGCACTGTAGTACTTCCTTATTTTCCAAAGCAAAATCCAACTTTTTCTTGAAGTAATGTACACAAGTAACTAACTGCTGGCTGCATAACTTTTGGCAATTTATTTGATATTCCAACCAATCTTTGTATAAAGAATTCTCTGAATTGTTTACAGATTGTCCTCCTGCCCAGAGTTTATTCCACAGTCTCTTATTTTGAAAACAACTGTACTTACAGAGAAGTAGCTTGGGCCTTGCATTGAAAGGTTGTGGTTATTGGCCAGAAGATTCATAGAGCTTAGAGTCATTCGACATGTGTTTATAAACAGTTAAAAAAGAATAAAGCAAAAGAGGCAATTCCACCCAAATATTCCCATTCAGTATTCTTACTATGCAGTATGACAGTAATTTATGTTTTCACAACAAACTCTATTTTTGTTCCTTAAAATTCTTGGAAATGTGAAGTCAGTAAGAAGTGACCTGTGAAATTACTCCCTCCACACTGAATGTAGGGTGAAAAAGGAACTAAATGAATACAAGATAAGGATCAGGATGACTGTGACTATTTCTACTGATTCTTTTTCCAGTTTCAACGTATGAGTTAACAAGATAGGGAGGAATTTTTTGACTCTTATAATTGCACAGTTATGGAGTTTAGTATTAATCTGGTGTCAAGGCTATACAAATGTCTTAGAAACATTTTCATGTTTCATAGATGAACCTTGGTTTGCATTATCTTATCTTGGTGGGTAAAGGCAGTAGATGGAAGGAATTGCCATTTTTAATCTGATCTGACTCTGGCTGAAATCAGTGATGTGGCACCATGTAGAAAAAGCCTGAACTATCTTTGAAGAACTTTATTCCCTATCTGAAAGCACTGATGTTTATAACACTGTTTGGTGTCTGGGATAACTAGCTCTGCAGAATAATAGGTTTAACTAGTTTAGATGCAGCATTTCACTGATGCATCTACACTGCTTCCAGAGTTCAGCAGCTATTTCTGCATAGTACTATACTGTTTGGAAAGTGAAGATGTGAGCTCATCCCTTTTTAGTTGCCAGAGAATCCAAACAGGGCATTCGATCCTCGTAGCCATAAGACCAAATATGTATATGAATCTCATTTTGTTCCTAGGCAACAACACATATTGCTAAAAACAACCAGTCAATTGCCCCGATTGTTCAAAAAATTGGAAAAGGTTTTACTGATGGGGCAATTAACAGTGTGAAGTAAAACACTGAAAGCACTCAGGAAATTGCAAGATGAGCCTTCATGCTTCCCTGTCTACTTTATTAAAGTAGAGATTTTGACTGCATGGTATTTAGCTAAGTTAATTATTTCAGATTGTCTGGAATTTAGGTAGCACCTTTATAAATATTTAAAAAAAACCCAAACAGTCTCAGACTGTTATCAATTAGTATTTGATAATTCACTGAAGATAAGTGATGAAAGGGAAAAAGGTAATGACTACCTTTAGAAAGGAGGAAAAAGAACAGTTAGAAAAAAAAGACTGGTCAACAATATAAATACAGTTCTCCCAAAAATTCTGGAACAAATGACAAACAACCTAATTTTAAACATATAGAAGATAGAGTTGAATAACACCCAACATACGAATAACAGCCAGAAACAAATTGTGTCAGTTGTCAAACTGTGTCAGGTCAATCTACAATAGAGCAGCAGGCTCTGGTTGCAGAAGAATTAGGAAGTCTATCCCAATTTTAGTGTATTGATTTTTATGACATTCTAGTAAGAAATCAAGGCAAACATTCTCAGTTAAACTACCATAGAATGAGTGCAAAATGGGCTTACTAACTGTATCTAAATAGCACTTTTCAGTAGTTCTTTGATGTTTTGAATGAGTATCTGTTGAGGCTTCCCAGTATTCAATATTTTTGATAGTGCCTTTCATGATGCTATTGATGAGGCTTATAAAATTTGCAGTTGACACTAACTCTATATACACTAAAGAAAAAAAATAGAATTCAACATTACATTTAGAAATAAAGTTCAAGAACTGTTTGAAAGGCAAGTGCAAGATACTACACTTAGACAGGAATAATCAACTGTGTAAATACAGGATGGACAACCCAAGTAAGAATACTGTAGAAAAAGCACTGCCCTGGTTTCGGCTGGGATAGAGTTCATTTTCTTCTCAGTAGCTGGTACAAAGTGTGTTTTGGATTTAGTATGAGAATAAAGTTGATAACACACTGATGTTTAGCTGTTGTTAAGTAGTGCTTACTCTAAACCAAGGACTGTTCAAGTTTCCCATGCTCTGCCAGTGAGCAGGTGCACAAGTAGCTGGGGGGGACACCGCCAGGACAGCTGACCCAAACTAGCCAAAGGGATGTTCCATACCGTCGGATGTCATGCTTGGTATCTAAACTGGGGGAGCTGGCCGGGGCCTGCCGATCGCTGCTCGGGGACTGGCTGGGCATCGGTCAGCGGGCGGTGAGCAGTTGTGTTGTGCATCACTTGTTTGTTTTTTACTTTTGGGTTTTATTCCTCTCTCTGTCTCTCCTTTTCATTACAACTGTTGTTGTAATTATTATTTTATTTCAATTATTAAATTGTTCTTATCTCAAGTCTCAAGTTTTACCTTTTTCTTAGTCTCTTTTCCAATCCCACTGGTGGAGGGAGGGGTGGGGGAGTGAGCAAGTAGCTGCGTGGTGCTTAGTTGCCGGCTGGGGTTAAACCTTGAGAAGCCCTAAGGTTAGAGTGGATGTCAAGCTGAATGTTAGTCAACAAGATGATTTAAAAGGAGAGATTTGGATTTGTTTGGGTTGATTAGTCTAAAGAAGGGAAGACCGAAGGGAAGACATGGTAGGAAAAGGACTAATAGCATAAGCTGTAGCAAGAAAGGTTCTGATTAGAAGTAAGAAAAACAGTTCTAATGGCAAGGGAGGTGAAGTGCTGGAAGAGATTGCCTAACGATAGCTTGCAGCATCCGTCAACAGATGAGACAAACATCTGTTAGGAATGACACAGTTATAACTGAGCCTGCCATAGTGCGGGAGGAGGGGAAATGGGTAACCTCTGGAGTGATTCTGTGTTTCTGTTTATGAAATTCCTGCAGAACTCTTATTAAAAACAAGAGTTGCAAGTGGAATACTAGGGATTCTGGCCTTCACAAAATAGTTTTACTGCAGTGCAGATAATCTGCATGAGGTAGAAACACAGTGACAGCTGTTCATTGTATTTTGTAGGTAGGTTTTTTACTTTATTCACTCAATTATCATTTGTAGTGTGCAGTGCAGGTTTGACCCAAAGTCCATCAGCAGGCAGAACGATTTAATAGATAGGGCACCGGTGACAGTCAGGCAAATAAAGTCTTCCTTGCTTTGCCACCGACTGTTTTTGTAAATCAGCTTGAATCCCTCAGGCTCTCTTTGGATTATTTCCCATGTTTTGTTTTGCCATATTTATTTTACCCTATATGACTCATGGTCTTGCTTGATGCAGTCTCTGGTAAGAAGGGATTATGACACTGTGGATGTTTGTATAGCACCTGGTATTACAGTGCTTGAGCTTAATTGAATCTTCAGTGTGCTACTGTAACACAAGTAATGAGCCACAATAACAGACACTGAAGACCACAAGTCTTCCTGTTGACTACAGCAGAAGTAATTGAATCAGGCCTTGAATGAATGGAGAAGGGATCTTAAAAGGATATTCTTGGTCAGTAGTCTCTCCAAATATCTTCACATCCTTGTGCCATCTTATTCTCCTGTTCTCATTTGCTTGCGTGAGCTGTCATCTTACTCTGATTTGATGTGTCCCTGCTGTAGCATTTTGAAATACAGAATGCATGAAATATGCCTTTCATATGAGCATGCATTGTAGTTTTGCTCAGACATGTCTGTGGTCAAAATCTGATATTCTCTGTCTAGTCACAGAGTTCAGAGGCTACTCTTTTAACTTATCTAAGAAAGCATATTTTCCTAGAGAACTGGCTTGTACATGAAGTATACAGAGAATGGAACATTTTAAAAATTTTGTGTAACACACAAGTGCTGTGCTAAGAGCAGAAGTCATAGCATATTACATTTGAGATTTTGGTGGGTTTTTACTTTTACTGTAATTTAAAATCAGTATTTCTTTAAGTTTTACATAATATATTTTTTTATTGTGAAAAAAAATTCAGTGTCTAGCTAATGGTGAGACAGCTTAAAAATAATTGTAACTAGGAACTGGGCCATGATTAAAATTGTTCAGCTGTTCGTTGTATTGTTTGTTCCCAAAACCTTAAATGCACTCTCTGAGAACAATAACAACAGTTAGCATGTAACTCCGTATGGGCCAATTCAAGTAGTCCTTTCTTAGTGCTTTCTTACTGCAGAAAAACCCTGTTTGGGGGGCTTTGTAAGGAATTCAGGGTAGGAATTATGTTCTAACTATTTTGTAATAATAACATGGAAGCTACCATGGAGAGAGAAGAAAAAAGCAGAAAGAAAGGAGAAACAAAATGAAGTTTACCCTACCAGCATATTTGGATTCAGGGAAGTGTATAGAACAGAACAGGCTGTGATGTCCCCTTTGGATAATACCTGTATCTCAGTTAACCTCAGTGAAACAGGTTCAATATTTATGACTGGGTTTGCTACAAGGGGGATAAAACTTTGCAATCAGGGTTATAGTGATAGGAACTAAAGAAAAACACATGGTCACTTGCTACAGTAGGTTTCATAAGTAAGAAACCATATTTGCTGTTGGTTGACCTTAGCTGATGCATGGAAGGTGTCAGCTTCATGAGGCAGTGGCTGGTTGACCTTCATGGTTGCTCAGACCTCTGGATTGGTTTGGTGTCTTTGGACCTACAGAAGCTAGGCACTTTTATTATTAAAAATGAACTTTTCTCCTACACATCTTCTGAAATCTTGGTCTGTGTTTCCACCTGCAGAGCAAGCTTCTAAGACTTCTGGTGAAATGCAGAGAACTGTAACCTCTTATGGCTGAGTTCAGAAGTGATAAGCTACATTTGGGATGGGTTTTTCAAAATGCCATTTCTTTTCAACAACTGCTGGAAAGTAAAGTCTTGCAAGCACTTGTGAAAGTTGCACCCAAAGAGCATATTTATAGCTAACTATATAGTGTACAAAGACTATGCTTTTCCACTATAAAACATCTTATCACATCCTTAATATTTTGATTTCACTGAATTTCAGTTGGGTTACCAAGCGTGCATGGAATGCACACTTGGGCCCTTTTATTTTTTAATTTAGGAAGAGCTACTGTAAGCATAATTTGAACCTTTTCTCTTGGGAGAAGTATTGAAACCTCATACATGTTTTAGGATGAGTAAGGATGTGGTGTCACTCACAGTAGGAGCCTCATTTAGAGCCCATTGATGTCAATGGAAACACTTCCCTTTGCCTCAGTGGGCTGTGGACCAGAAGCATACAAGAGTAATTGAACTAAGGATTCTGCTGACTGTATCGTATAGTATAAGCTGTACAGTTTTACGAAAATAAACACATCTACATAGCCAAATACTTAACAAATAATTTAAAAAACATAATATAATAAGAATGGATTTTGCTTTACTGATGTTTTAAGCTGTAATTTAATGTAGCGTAGTGAAAAGGACACAAATACTGTAGTTTTGTATCATTAGAACCAGATGGTCCATGAAAGCCTTTTGGCTAAACTAGAGTTGGGAAAGCTTGTAAACTCGGCTAGTCTGAAAATGTGCTCAAAATTGCTATATCAGATGATATGCCCAGTTTTATAATGTGAAATTCTTTGGGTGTTTTCCTGACATCCTGGTAAGGTGTTATACAATTTAGGCAATTATAAGAAACTTTTCTGGATGCTACTGTCATTATTGTTCTGCTTTGGAATTGGAAAAACAACAAAATTGCCCTAATCCAGTGAAGTGGAGCATCTCGGAAAACATCACAGTGAAGAACTAATGAAGAAAAGAATTGTTATTACTTATTATTGACTTACTGTGTTAATATGATAGGTCAACATTTTTTTGTCTCAAAAAATTAAAAAAAAACCCAACATGAAATTCCCCAACCCAAAACCTCATGACTTTCATCCTGGAAGAATGGTAATTTTTTTTCTCTT
Source organism: Falco biarmicus (assembly GCF_023638135.1). NCBI lineage: Eukaryota > Metazoa > Chordata > Aves > Falconiformes > Falconidae > Falco > Falco biarmicus. The sequence continues at coordinate 36,176,169 of NC_079294.1, read as the reverse complement.
TACCATAACAGCAGTGCTGTTAATCAACCATCCTTAGCTGACAGTGAGCAAACAGAATATTAACTGATTAACTCCAGAATGCAATGTTAAAGTAATAAAGATCATCAAGAATGATACATGCAACTTAACTGTTAAAATTTACTTCAATATTAAGTCTGCCACTGTAGTCTTGTGGCAGTCCTGAATCCTGGAAGGTATCATGCCGGTAGCCAGCTACTACTCTGTGCTATTTACCTCTGTGGTCTGAAGAGTGGAAGAAAGAAGCAGTTTTGATGAAGTAGGCAGGTAGGAATTGACACAAATCTCTCAAGAGAGATACAGGTAGACTGAAATGTATTTCCTATTGCTAACAGATTAAGAGAAAAACAACTGCCCGTAATACTCCAACAAAATTCAGCTATATTTAAGATCAGAGATAACTTTTTGGTGTTCTTTCCTGACTTATGTAACAGACTGCTGATTACAACCAGTAATCTGCAGTTGAATTAGACTGTATCAATTGTCTTGATAATATTATACAATAGTCTTATAACTTGGGCATTAGGAATAGATTTTCTAAACTTTTTTTTCCTGTGATTTCCTACTAATGCTGCTCAGGTGAGAACTTGCCTTTGCTGTATTAGTGGTTTCATTGTTCCTAAGCTGTTTGCATGCAGGAGGTGAGCAGAATCAGGTTCTCTGTGTAGCTATTTCTTAATTTCAATACTGAAATTAAGTCTTGCTCAAAGTTTTGCAAACATAGATCAAGCTGATTTTGGTTGGGCTACTCACTGAATAAGGGCTGGAATGGAAAGTCCTTCCAGGAAGTTAGATTACCTTTTAAAGAAAACCACATTTAAAAACATGGTAATAAAAGAGATACAGTAGGCAGCCCAAGTACTTGATTCAGTAGCATTGTGCCTCTGAACAAGCCAAGGGTCAGTTATAACTTGTCTATGACATTAAGTTGCTTTCTAACTGCACACCCAAATCCCTGGTAGCTCATTTAGCCTGATTTCTCCCCGCCCCCCCGCCACTCCCCCCCCCCCCCCCCCCCCCCCTTGATGTATATATAGGGGTGTGTGTAAACTCTTATTTTAATGCATGTGTCTAGGGTTTGTGAATTTATATCGGTGATTTGCACAACAAAGTCAGGTGGGTACACATAGCCCTGCAAATATTGACAAGGGGATAGGTCCTTTGGTCTTCTGTAGTTTCACAGGAGGGTGCTGGCTTAGGCTTTTCTTTGCATTTAATCTTTGTGGGCTCAGGACCTTTCTTTTTGAACATGAAAGGTCTAGTGAATTAGGCTCCCAAGACTTCATCCATGGCAAATGAAAATTTTCACATATTAAGGAGTTTAAATTACAAGTTTTATTGCCTCTACATGGTCAACCAGACCCTTCCAGAATTAAAGATAATGAAAAAAATTAAATGATCATTTTAAAGTCATGACTTCCACAATCCTCTGTACAAAATCATATTTTTTTTTGGTTTTGCCTTATTAAACATAAGAGTTTATTTGGAATATCTTTTGTATCTTGGTGAAGCTTTTGAAAAACTTAGTCTGTGTTTCAAGTTTCCAAGGGAACTTGAAGCAAGAAAAACTTAATGTGACTTTGGGTTGACATTTCTCAACAGTGTCCATTTCATAAAACCCAAGACATTAATTTGTATAATTTGGCCTTGGGGTACAGGGGGAAGTGGAGGATAGGGCAGTGGAAAATATACTGGAGGAGTAGTAGAGGTTTGGATCAGAAAAACTATGGCAGAAGCCTTTGAATTTGCAAAAAGCTGTGTGTCTTAAAACCAAAAAAAAGTGGAAAGAATCTTGACTGAGATAGCTATAAAATAATTTCTTAATCTGTGACCTACAAACTGTCCTTTAAGAATATACCAACCCTTCAAGGCTCATGTTGTAAAATTACTCTGGAAATCAGAACTTAGGCAAAAGAGTTAAGTTTGGAACTAGCAATGAATTTACATTAAAAGATACCTGATTGTTGATCCACCAGCTGGTGATGTATCCAGAGGAGTCCTGCAAGAATTAAAATGCTTCCCTTTAGAGCTAATATGTCTCTTTTCATTGTGCCCAAGTACTTGGTGCCATTGGCGCCAGAATAGGGATCTTATGCTGATCCTGAGACTTGTACTTTCCTCCTTGGCTTCTGCTCTTGCTGTAGAGATAAATGAGGTAAATTCCAGTCAAGCAATCTCTTCTCCCAATATATCAGCTCAGTGCTGCAGGTCTTCATGGCTTCAATTTAAACCCAGCCTTTGCTCAACCCACTCTAAGCTGCCTCCGTGAGCCTGGAGCGTGCTGCCCCTGCCCTGTGAAGCAGCCCATCCATGCAGAGCCCTGTTGGAATATCAGCCATTACCTGCTCTGAGGTAGTGACTTGTGCAAGGTAACTCAGATGCTGCAGAATGCCAAACATCCACAAGTCTTCTTGATAACAACCTGGGGCAAACACAAAGGACTGTGTACAGTATGCTGTGCTGTGCAATTACCTGTATTTGTCTTAATGGAGACACCAGAACATAGAGCATGTGGCTGCATATTCAGAGTACTTCAGCTGTAAATATAGAAGACACTTTCGAAAATATCTTAAAAGACGTCTTGTAAAGTAGGTAGAGATCATTATCCTTCTTCCTTGTTCACTTGTGAAATGTGAAGAGAATTAGAATTGTTGTTCTGGCAAATCTGACAATTTTAAGAAGAAACAGTTCTTGCAAGAGTTGAGCAAATAACGATTTAGTTGTGGCCCCTGTTTTGAAAATTTACGTTTTGTCCTTAGGTCAGGAAATACCTAAAAGTTGGTGCTACATAAACCTGTGCTTTGGTCCTAGAACTAGCAAATAAAACACATGTTAAATACTGAAACACCGAACAAAATAAGCTCTTCTGAGAGTATAGGTTGGAGTCTAGGAAGTAAGGGAAAGGGAGAAGGAAGGACAGACTCTCTTCATAATGATTGCTTTAAAGTTACCTTGTATATTAACTCACAGAGAGGTTCTGTAGCTCTGCATATGAAGAAAGTTTGTCATAATTTCAGATCAAATTGGAGAGATATCCAGTAGTTGCCCAAGCTGTTTGAATACATTTAGTACCAAGAGGTGAAAAAGCTACCCAGATCTACGGTAGTGGATCATCTGGCTGATATGTGCTTGAGGCCCTGCATGAAGTAGTAAATGCTACATTCCTGTGAACGGGCAGCCATGCATACCCTTACAGCCAAAAGAAAAGTTCAATTTATTTGAAAGTTAAAACCCAGCATGGCCATACTAGCTAGGAATTGCCAGGATAACGTGCAGCAGAAATTCTTTCTCTGCTTTGTATTAGGTGACAAGGTGACACCATGCAGGAAGCACTCACTCAGGTGTTGACTCTGCCTTTGGGAAGCAGTTGGAGTAAAGCACAAAGACAAGGTTTTGTGTTAGTGCATTCATTTGGCATTGGGAGGCTCAGTTCACGTATGCAAGTCGTAACTTCCAAGGGCAGAAGGGACCACAGTGAGTGCTCCGTGGCCCTGGAGTAGCACAAAATTTTGAAGAATCATTACTGCTCCTGACATCTGTTATGTGATGTTGCAACAGCTTCTATTCCAATGCATACCCACAGACAGGATAATTTTAACATGCATCAAGTCAGCCATCCATCCAGATGTTTTGAGGCACATAATAGAATTATTGATATGAAAATCAAAACAAGGTACCATATAAAGGCAGCCACTGTTAGATCATTATGGATGAGACCATCAGTCTTGTTGCTGTAACAAACCTTGTATTCATTATTGTAGCTTAGGGCATTTTTTTCTTTGCCAGAATTGGCTGTTCTCTTAATGAATATTGCAAATCATAACCCAAATTATATGTCTTAAACTGTCTTAATTTTTGATTTGCACTGAAGAGTTCAGGAGCTTGATTTGTGTCATGGCAAAGCATTCCCTCATGGAGGAAAAGGAGAGAGACATGCCATGAAGGGGCTGCAGAATTCTGTGTGAACAAGCAGTAATTCAGACCTCTGGTACAGAGTAATCTCCATGCTGTGTTTGGACTTCACCCTGGCCTCTCTCTCCTGTGAGCTCCCTCACAGGGAGGTAGTGCTGACTTTGAGTGTTTTGACAAAGACCCGAAGTGTTTCACCAAAGAGATTTAAGCTTTACTGCTAGTGCTGTATGTCAGCTCTGTTAGTGTCATAAATGGAAGATTTTGGGGGAAGAAGTGAAAACATATTGAAATTTTGCTCCTAAGCTGATAAAAAACTGGACTGTTTTACTTCCCATCTCATCTTCAGATAATGATGTCTTTTCTCTTTTGAAAAATTGTGGACTAACTTTTGATTAAAAACCAAAGCAAAGCAGAAGGAAAATCACAAGAAAACTGTCAAAACCAAATGTCTGTTAAAAGCTACCAAGAAACAGCTGTGTTTTTCAATTGAGAGATTTCTATTTTTCTGTTAAATCGTATGTTGTATGTGTATTTGACCTTTTTACAAAAAAAAAAGAAAAAAACCATGACGTGTTATTGATGCCACCAGTTGCAATAAAAGTAGAGTTCCAACAGAACAACACTGAAAAGGAATTTTAAAGACAAATTTATTAACTCACAGTTCAATTTTGTCTGCACCATAACATGCAGTAAACATGTAAGTCCAGTGGTAACTGGGATTAGTATGTGGACACCTGTTAACTTGTTTTCTATGAATCATTTGCTGTCCAAGCATGACAATCTCATTGCCATATTGACCTTAAACTGAAATCACTCATGAAATAAGAACGATGAGTCACAGTAATTGCTTGGATCAAGCAAAGGACCAAGAACTCTCGGAGCTATTCACCTTCAGGGCATGCTTTATAGCCCAGCTTCTTGAACAGATATCTAGGGAGAATTGGGAAGGGTTGGCATCTATGAAACGGGAAGATGTTGTGCAATGGGATGTTCTTGCTGGCTGATTCTTCCATGTGGGTGGGGTTTTGTTGTTCTTATTTTTATTGTTATGGGTTGTGAGATGGGGAATTGTTTTTCCATTAGAACAGGCAAAACAACTGCTTTCAGTGTAGAATGACCTTTTAGATTATGTGCATGAACCACAAACAAAAAGAACACAATGAAATACTCCATGGGCAAGCACAGTGAGCTTGACTCACCACTTCTGCACCAGATCACTCCAACTGAACAAAGATGGAGCTTTACCACCCATACTATCTGAGGGGAAGAGGTCTCATTCTGCCCCTGACCAGAGTGCCTGTTTGCAGAGAATAAGCACTGCTAATTCACTGTGGAGAGAGAATTACTGTCCATGGGGATCCTTTTTATGGCTGTATTGGCTGAATGTCATGAAGAATCGAGACTGTGAAGAAAAGCTTGGCACAGAGTACTGAGATGGAGGATGTATATCACATAATTTGTGTATCACATTCACAACAATGTCTCATGACATGACATGTTTCAGGACGAATGTTCTGAAAAATTAGACTAAACAAAAAGATCTGTGGAAGTTGCATTTCCTCGTTTACAGTGATATCCATAATATCAGAGAAGGTATCAACACTTTGACTGTTTTACAGAAAATAGTTGCATCTATGTCAGTTCTAGGAAATAGGTCTTCTAATGGGTAGTGGCTGACATAACACATATGTCGCACTTAGCCTTGTTAGGATGTTTTGAGGCTTTCCTTTGAGTAGCTCCCTACCACAGAAATAAATCATCTCCTCATAGAGAGCAGATGAGCAACAACATGTGAAAAGAGGATTTATGGCTGTGGCTGCTTTTCTACATGCCTTAGGTGCCCTGGACTGCAGTTCGATGGTGCCTCCTAGAGGCACAGCCTATAGGTAGGAAGGCAGGGAGCTGCAGTATAGCTGATAACGTTGAGGCAGTATGCAATACCAGTTGTGTATTTACCGCTGTGCTGGCCGATTTCCTCCACAGCTGTTGTGACTTGTGAATTTTTGATTCATTTAATGCAATGAAAATACATAGTACTTGGCCTTTGAACCAGTGTAGACTGTTAATATGAGATAGTGCTTTATGGTTTCTGGCTTGCCTTTATTCCCCCATCGCGGATGCTACACTAATAGCTGCGCCTTCCAGGTGGAAAAGGAATCCTTGCTTTCCAGGAGGTGGTGAATCTAGGTGAGAATTATGCCATTCTGTGAAGGTGAATCACAGAGGAAAATATTGATTGGCAGACTTGGCTACACTGTAAACACTTTTAACCTGTAGTCAAGATAAAGACTTGCAAAACCCAGACTGATTTGTTTCTGGTGATTGATTCCAGTAGGCTGTATTCCTGAAAGCAAAGCAAATTGTACACTGACGATGCAAGCCATGGCTGTAGTCTTTAGATAGATGGTTGTTCCAAACCTTTTCACCTATATTGATACTGAGTTGACTTCCAGTTGGCTAGTGGGTAGTATAGAAAAGAATGTTGAATATAGATTTAATATAGGATAGAAAAGGATGAGTTTGGATGTTTACTCCGTCACTTGTTTTGGCACTTGGCATCCAGAGGGAGCATTTCTGGCATTTGCATCATCCAATGCTTTTTTCTGTAACTTGCCTCATTCAAAGTGGATGGGACTGATATTATGTGACCTGTTACAGCCCCAGGAAGTCCACTGTTTTGTACAGACCATTAGACATTTATGAAATGGCTTAAATAATTTCAGTGTGCTGCAAGGTTTTCAAATACTTCCTGAGAATGACCTGTTTCTGAACAGAAAAGCTTCCTTTTGGACACATCCCTTCTGTTTGCAGCTCTTTCCACCATTGCTTCCCATCTGTGGTCCTGTTGTCCATTGTTTCCCTGTCCATGCTCAATGGCAAATTCAGGATAGAACTACTAGGGAAGCAAATACTTAATGTGTCTTCCATCAGTTGTTACTGTGACAAGTGTTTTGCTCTTTCTGAATGGAAGGTGGTCGTCCTGGATAATGCTACAATTAATCCAAGTTCATCATGCACTTCCTGCTTACGCTTCTCTGGTCCTTGCTTCCTGTATGTTTTGGTTTCTTTCTCCTGCTTCAGTTCCTGTGGCAGCTCCTGGCTCTTTCCCAGTTGTTAATGATGATCCTTGTATTAGGGGAAGGTGGTGTTTTCTTGTCTGTCCAGAATCAGAAGAGGCATCTGGACCTTTATCGGTCAATGAAGCAGAAGAAAACTCAGTGTAACTGGATAACTGAGTCTGTAGTGGGAATTCTGTCAGTACAGGACCATCACAACCTGATTTGTGGTGGTTGTAGTAATGATAAGGATATGCTACTAGGTAGAGGATCAGAAAATACACATTGAAGGGATTTAGGTTTTTTGTTGCCTTGCTTGCCATCCTCTTGGGTTGAGGTGAGAAGTGGAGTGTGTTTAACACTACACGTTGTTTTATTAAATGGTCTTAATTTTTTTTTTTAATGTTGTTGTATTAAATGGTCTTAAGGTATTATAGCTTGGATTGGATAAGCATCTTTTCTTACAAAAAACATTGTCATGTCAATAGAGCTTTGACCAAGAGTAGAAGGAGACAGAGTAGGTAGAAAAAAAGTACATGAGCTCATGAACACTTTCTGTGCCAAGATGGTATCTGATGGCACAGCTTTGATCCTGGTGGAGACTTTGTATTTGTCAGGGAACCAGTTCAGTCTAGGTTCATGTGAACATAGAGTGCTGGGTTGTTGTTTTTTTTCAAAAGGCTTCAGGTAGTGATCTGAAAGGTTTTGGCATTCCAAAATCTTATTTTTATATTCTCTGAAATTGGATTGAGGATGGCATTTGAATGTGATTTTTCAGCCTCTGTTATCACTGAGGCTGAAGGGATGACTAGACTGACCTCTGCATTGGCTCAGAAGAAAAGCATTTCTATTGATCATATCTGCTTAATATCCAGTTCTTTGTGCAGGCACAGTCCTGTCTAGGAGATGGGAAACAATCTCACAAGCAAGGCTGTTTATTGGGCAAAAAAATAGAGCCCAAATGCAGATTCTTTTTCATACACATCAGCAAAACCCAACCAATATTGGTAATGTGTAGTGCATAAGAGATGACTCTGTGTGAACTCAGATGGGTTTCTAGCAGAAACGGTTCTACTTCTGAGGATGTCGAAATCTGCCCTTGGTACAGCCTACTCCCAAGAGGTGTTCCTTAAGCACTTCTAGGTCTTGGGGCAATCTCAGGATTCCCCTGGAGCAGTTTGTTGTCCATTTTCATTTGGGAAAGAAACAACCAACTAAACAATGAAATGAACTTATTTTTCCAAAACTGAATCTGTTGAAATTTCCTTCTTGCAGGAAACTTTGAGATGCTGTGTTTTGACTCCTGCTTAGAATGAAGACTTGTTTCGAAATGTGGGAATTTCCTCCCCACAGAACAGAATGTCCAAGTTTTTATCAGCTCTTGCAGAACTATGGCTCTCTCTGGCAATGGGGATTTTATGCCCGATCAATACCTTAAGGCCAAAAGAAAGACATCACCGAGTTGCTCAAGCAGACCAGTGCTTAGGGAGATAGTTTAGTGGTGGACTTGTCAGTGCTAGATTAACAGTTGGACTTAATGATCTTAAAGGCCTTTTCCAACCTAAACGATTCTATGATTCTGTTATCTCACAGCTTCTCCTGTACTTGATAGTCTTTAACAAATGATTGCATTTTTAAAATTTTGGTGCTTTTTTCTTTTCTTAAAGTAAGTCAGTGAGCATTCAATAATTACCTTGCCGTGGTTTCTCAAGTGGAAACAAGGTGGCTGAAATATCTGTGAGTAGGTGAAGTCAGAATTTCATCCTAATACTGTGTTGACCTCTAATTTACTTCTGAGTGTTCAGCAACAGATTTAACAATGCGAGTCACTTATTCTATAATAGAAGTGTTTTCTTATTGTCAGTTAAGACAATCTTAAGAACAATGACTTGTGTCACTCCCCTTAAGCTCAGAAAAGGCTTTGGGTAGTGATCCGAATGGTTTTGGCATTCCAAAATCTTATTTTTATATCTCTGAAATTGGATTGAGGATGGCATTTGAACGCGATCTTTCATATGCTGAAATGTGCCTGAGGTTGGGATGGGCAGGTATAAACTAACACCTGTGAGACACCTGTAGCAGCAGCAGCTAAAGGACAGGTGGAATATACTCCTTCACTGAGTCTGTGGTGAAGCACTCTTGCTGTGAGCCTGCAGGTAACATACTCTTCCTAGTTCTCCAACCATAGGAAATGCCATTGTTTCTTTGAACTTTCCAGTGCTAGTTTTGAAGAACTGTCCGTTAAACCATCTGCAGCCAACAGCCTGATTCATCTTGTTTTTATTAAGATTACTTTAAACAATCCTTATGAACAAATTCCATTGTAATTTTTCCATTTTTGAAGTGTTGTCATGTATAATTTCAGATATTTCCCTCAAAGACAGTGTAATAACTTTTTTTTATATGCCTAATTGGGAATTTAGCTATAAAAAAAATCATGTTACCAGCATCCAGTATCAGTATCAGGCATGCCTCGGATCACACCATTGAGGCTGTTGGCATTCTTAAAAAGCTTCAGAGTTAAGGAAGAATGAAATAGCCTCAAATAAGGTACTTTATATTTAGTGTATTTATGGCTGCTGTCATGCACCTTTAGAAAATATTATGGGGTCTATTCATCTGTCTGTGTGTTTAAGTGATGAAATGTGTCTGTGATCTGCTGGTACAGACTGGTTTTTGCTGTCAGAAGTTATGCAGGTAAAGCTCTGTGTTTCACAGGTAAAGCTTTGTGTTTATGAATAATTTTTCTGTGAACTGGTACTTTCCCATAATGAAATGGCTGGCTGAGAGTGCAGTTTTCCCTGAGTTAACAAGACCGTCAGTATCCTGGAAGATTTTCCCTGGAAGTTTTTCAGCACTGCAGAGATGGAGAGGTCCCTTGGAAGCTCTTCCTGCTGATACATAAGAGAAGCTGCCGAGAGCTCTTTGCCATGTGTTTTTGTAACTCTCATAATCTGTAAACCACACTTGTGTGGTCAGAAGTATGGCTGACACGGAAAGGAGTGTTTGTGAGCTTGTGACTGGGCTAGTTGCAGTTTCACAGAAGAAAACCAGCTTTATCTCTCTAATCCTTCTGCTGGCAGGCAGGCCATGAAAAATGAAGGTAAGACACTGTACCTATTTATTGCTTAATTTTTTCCCATAAATTTTGACCTTGTGGTTAAAAACCCCAACAAAATCCAGTAATTCTCAAATGTAAACAAGTAGAAAAATAATACTCCAGAGTGCAAGAGCTTGTATCCAAACCCTAAATATGTTAGCACAGCTGCACGTCAGGTGACCCACCACAGTTCTGACACAAAAGTATGTGAAATGTTTGCAAATGTCTAAAATACTGCAAATTTCTGATGATCCCCTAATTGAACAAGAGCAATGAAACTGTTAAAAATCCAAATGGAATGAATGAAGAGTTGTGCTGAAATTATGTAAACAACCCTTTTCCTTAGCTAATATTTAAAAGCTCCGACTAAAGCCCTCCCACGATAATGCTGTGCAAGCTAAGGATCTTGCAATCCTTGCTGAATATATTACTCTGCCTGAGAGTGATCCAGCTGTGTGTTAAGGCATTCTCATGATCTTCTCGGGTGTTTGGGGGGAGGTCAGTGTGTCGCAGTTCAGTGAGAGGCAATCTCTTCAGATGGCACTGCACATCGAACGTAGCACGAAACAAGAAATACTACGGCTGCATCAGTGTGGTAGTGTAACTAGCATAATTGTTGTTGCTGGTTACCCTAGTAGCTTGTCTGTCTTCATCCGGTATATTCTGAATGTAGCTCAATGAGTGAAGCTGTTTGTGACTCCTGGGCAATGGCTGAAGTTCTGCTCACTCCTGGTCTTGTATTGGGTGCTGTGAACTATTCCCTCAGCCGTAGCTGGGTTCCTGTGGTAGGTAAAGCAGTGGTGAGAATACCAGCTGCACGTGCAAAGTTTGGAAATTAAAATTCGCCCTCAGCCAAGAAGCTAACCAGCAAATCTCGAATGCCTAAAGTGAAGTGAAAAGCACATTAGAAGTCACAAAAACATGGCAGAAAACAACAACAATTGCTTATAGAAGTATTAGTGGAATTTACTCAGTCATAAATGTTATGTGCATGCCAGGTCTTTCAAAGCCCTGGGTTTTTTTCATTTAGTTACTGTTTAGTAATAAACCTAATAAACTTCTGCAAATAGCTACTTGCCCCAGGGCAATAGATGCAGGCTTCAACTATAAGGATAATTGCAGGAGTTTATCAGTTAAGGCTGCACAAAAAAAGAGAACAAATGAAATAAATGTGTCTTCAGTAACATTTTAAAAATAATTTTAATCCCATGCAGTTTGAAAAGCAATGTTTCCATGTATTAGTAATTTTAAACAAAAAATAACACTACTTTCACTTTTTTCCATGTTTTTCTTTCTCACCTCCACTACTTGAGTAAAAATGCAATTTATTTTTCTAATCCAGTTCCCCATTTTTTAAAAGGTATTTTGTGAAGAAAACTTTTCTACTTTGTAAAATTTCTATTTGTTGTACTTCTAACCTGTGATGCTGAAAGTAGGCTGTCACCTACTAGCTATTTGTCACATTCAAAGAAAATGTTGCCAAAATATATGGCTGTTAGTTATTCAGCAAATGTGAGTGACTAGTATTACCTGAAGATGTTAAATACTGTTTCTATCTCATATTAGAAAACATTGCTTCTGATAAATATGTTTACTATATGTTTTCCCATTGCTCTTACTGTCAGTGTTCAGAAAATGTGTAGATGTGCTGCTTAGGGACATGGTTTAGTGGTGGACTCGGCAGTCCTGGGTTAACGGTTGAATGTGATGATCTCAAAGGTCTTTTCCAACCTAAATGATTCTGATTCTGTGATTCTATGATTATGGCATCTCTATTGATGTATAATGCTTACCAAAGAGAAGGGCCATTCATTCACAAACCTGCATGAATTCAGACACTGGAAACTAAATTTTGGCTTGTCCAGCAGTTTCCTTGTGCAAATATTGTCAAGATGCAGAAAAGGGCATAGACTCTAGAAATGAATGGGAATGGTGTGATTTTCTCCAGGAATTTTTTGTAAATCAGGCAGCTGATCTTCTGAGCTGCGGTGCCTTGAAGCTTCAGGTGTATAGGCATTTTCAAGTACGTATACTGCCACAAGTATATGTGTGATTGACTGTATTCATAGCATGTAGTAATTTGTGTCTAGAAGAACTTGGTATTACATTTACCATACTTTTTGCTTTCCTAGACAACAGGACATTTGTGTTTGAAGAACTGTTCTGTCTCCAGGGTTAGTGTACATCTTCTGGGACAATAAGAGAAAAATTTGTGTTCTCAAAGGTCACTTATGGCGTTGAGCAAATCATCTGGGGTAAATTGATCCTTATCTACCAGAAAATTTAATCTGGGAAAAATGCTGGTGGTGATGGGAAGGAGGAAGACCTCACCAGGGGTAGGTTTCTCTTCTACCTCCTCTCTTGTGGTTGAAGTCATTCATCTGCAACGGTGGATGCTGTGGTTTAATTCTGTCCTCTGCTCTGGAGATTTAGATCTTGCTGTCCTGTCTCTTAGGACAGGACATGAGCAATTAGCAGCAATGAGGTGTACTGCAGTGTGTTCTGTCTGGAACCTGTCCAATAAGCCACTTTGTACAAACTACTTCAGTAACAGTTGAGAGTCAGTGAGCAGTGGAGTAAGGATGGCTCTCCAACCTGACGTTAATGGTACTCACTTTGGAAGCTGGGACAAATCCCAGTATAGTCAACACAGTGGGAAAGGAACTTGGTCAGTGTAGCAGCGTGAATTGTATATAAAAAGTAAGAGAACAATCCTTTTGCAACATTTTGGTAAATTTTGTCTTGCATTTCCTTGCCTTTTCAGTTAGCATTTGCCAAATGTTTGCATTTTCAAAAAATGTTTCTTCTTGAGACCTATGGAACATTTCATGTTAAACCAAGTACAGTGGGCTGGGTGGGGATGGTAGTGGTTTTGGTGTGGAAACCTGGAAAAATTGTGAATTCGGTTCAGTTTGAACCAACATTCTTTTTCAACTGTTTGGCTTGGCAGCTGAACTGAAAAAAGTTATTTGCACAGCCCTAAGCTCTCCTTTGCAGTTGGACCCCTGCGTTTTACTAGGAAAATTGTAGTGTAGTCCCTGGAGCTGTTCATCCATGGCACAGAGGCATGGAATGGAAATCCCACTAAAATGTAGGGCTGATGAAGTTTTTGGAAGTGGAGGAGCTCTAAAAAGGGATTAAATGATGGCATCCACAGTGTCTGTACTACTGGACTCTCCAAAGACACATAGTTGTTTTCCAAGATTCCCTCTGTCATTTGCGTGTTAAAAAGATACCGCTGATGCACATCCTTATGGGAAATGTTAGAAAGAGGAGAGCTCTTGACTTGTGTACATTGTTAGCTGGGAACAGAGACATTCCTTTTTCTAACTTCTTCATTCCATGATGTAATGAGGGCATTTTAAACCAGGACAAGCAAATTGCAAGTGCCAAGCTTTTTCCTGGATGCTGCTTATGATCAAACAGACCCATCCATGCTTTTAAATACCTCATAATTAAACATGCAAAAATGAAGACTTAATTTGAACATGTAAATTAATCACATGTTGTAACAATTGAAATTCATAACTGAACATCCATTAGCAGACAACGCTGTTCCTCATTCTTTTGTTTACATGTTTACGGTAATCACGCAATAGGATTTATGGTGCATGTCACCCTTTGAAAACTAATTCTGCATCAACTTAGGAGATGTGTTCCCTTGTCTATTGTATAGCTTTGCTCTATAAATGCAAATAATTGCAAATTAAGCCCCAGATGTCTAAAGAGCAGCAGGAGTGACCATTGTTTGATGTATGATGCACATCATGTCATTTCTGTGTCACTCCTCTAGGGGTTAAATGAGTTTCATGTTTTGGACATCTTAGGAAAATAATAAAAATGAAGCTCATCCAAAAAACATCTGCTTATATTTTTTTTTGGTTGTTAAATAGAAGACGAAGATATTTAAAATGTGGTTTTAATCACCTGCTAAGAAAATGTTTACATAAAAAAAACATTTTTTCATCCTGAAAACTGTGAATTTACCTTCTGCAGCAATTTAGAAAAAGCCAGAATTTATCCACATTGTGTATTTAGCAAGTAAAAAACCTAGTTGCTATGGTGGGCTAACTTAAATATAGCTTGAGAATGAGGTCAGTGGAGTGAACGCAGTTTGTACCCCTCAGAGCTAATGTGTATGCACATTACCTTAAAGAAATTTACCCAGTGGATGTCTGTATTTGCCTGTGTATTTCAGTGCATGTGCATGACAGGCCACGACGCTTTCCCTGACAGGCATTTGTGAAAGGAACGTCCCTTTCACATTTGCATTTCTGTTGAACACCAGCAGCACTTCTATTGATAGGAGTAGAGTTTACTTGACTCTGCTGGGGTCAGAACTCACTGTAGGGCTTGGGCTCTTCATCATGTAATGTGGGGCCTGGTCAGTAAAGTCTCTTCATTAATTTGGATCAGGCCTTGGAATTCCTCTCTGTCAGCTAGTGCTTACTCAGCTGAAAATACTGCCTTGGGCTTTCTCACCCATGCAGGAGAAGGTTGCCACAACTGAACCTCTTCTCTGGTGTTATTGTATAAATCCAGCTTGATGCTCAACATCCCGCTTCTTAATGTGCTACGCAGCTGTCTCACTGTTGGCTTCGTGCCATCTTCATGTTACACCTCCCAGTAAGTCAGCTGCTTCCACTCCGTTGTTTTGTTAATCCCTTTTAAATAACTACTTTTTTATAGTGCTACTTACAGGAAATACCACTTCAGTAATGCCTCTGAATGCCTAAAACGTTGCCATATGCATCTTAAACTTAAAGAACCCTATCTTGCCCTATTCTGTATAGTAGCCTCAGACCTACAGACACTGCAGTGAATTGTGATGAAAATATGGAGGAAATTTTAAAGAAAAGCCTCTCACCTTCTTGCACACAAAGTACTTAACTCTGTTACGGGAAGCACTTGGATGTACACCAGAACTTGGACTGATCAGTTATTAAACGGGGGCCTAGATAATAAGGGGGAGCTACACCAGGACAAAGTGTACTGTGTGAAGGTAGGAAAGTATAAAAATGCAGCAAAGTAGCTTCGTGATAATTAGTGGAAAGGAGATCACAGCCTGTCTTTCTGTCCTACACAAACCTCTTGTTTATTATTGTGGCCTGACAGCATATGGCTCTGAGTTTTTAATGGACTAGTACCATTTCTCAGTTGTTTTTGCTTTCTCTTTTCTCACAGTAAGATGTGACTTAAATTCCTAAACTCAAAACCCCCAAAAATTCAACCCACAAGCCCCAGTGGTATTTGAAGTTTATGTATTCTTTAACCAAAGGGCTTTACATAACCAGATAATGGTACATTCTTTAGTGAAATTCTTGAAGCTTTGGTCTTAACCGCTGCTTCTTGCAGTGATGTGCTTGAAAAAATGTGAACTATGTAGCTGTACCGGAGGGCTGTGTGGTTGAGGTATGTTCTTTTTCTCAAAGTGACAGACTGGTGTCAAGGTCTAGATTGAGGCAGGGTCCTGGCTCCAGCTTGAACAGTCCTGTGGTGACATCAGAATTTTGACATCTACATTTAAACATTTTTTTTTTGTTATTGTCATTATTGCAGAGAAAAGCTGAAGATTTGGAATGAATTAATCCACTACAGAGATATCTGCTGGAGTAAGCAGAGAACTTTAAAGTTTTGTGAGCTGGGAATTGCCTCGTTCATTTTTCATAGGTTATTAATTCTGAAACCTTTGCGCTGCCTGCAGCGGTGGACTTGGATGTGTATGGGAGAAGTTCTCCAGACTGTGGGCAAGGAGACTTGATTTCTGAGAGAACAAAGAGGAACAATAAAGCAAAATCCTTGTTGGAAGGAGAGATATAAAAGTGCTTAAAGAGGCTTGAGAGAGAAAGAAACACGTAAATGGTTCACAAGGCTGGAGTTAAACAAAACTAAGCAGGATTTAGAAATGTACTTAGAAGAAATAATCCTGAAAAGGAAGAGAACAACCTCCCTTTCCACCCAAAATCAAAAAGGAACACTATTAAAATGTTCTTAAAGTATTTAGTTTCTTTTAATAACACTCATAATACATTGGGCAGTCCAACATGAGTCTGTGTGTATTGGCAAAGCATAGTAGCCTTTTGGATATTTAATCTTCATCTAAGTGTGTTTCAGATCTATGTGTGATAAACCTCATTTGCTAAATATGGGAGGTTGATCTACTCTATAACACAGCAGTTGTGTTTCAGGTACTAAACCAAAATGATATAAAGGTCTCAGGCTTCTTGGCTTTTAGTTGACTTGTGTTTTATTCTGAAGTGTGATGTTAATGAGAAATCTCGTTGTCAGGAGCCTTTTATTGAAATATTTCCAAAACTTTGTAATTGCTTTTCTTCTAAATCATCTGTGTTATCTGGATTGCCATTCAGTTTACTATGGACAACTACTGGGAGCACCCAGAAATAAAATCAAAGATTGAGTCTTTCTTTCCCATATCTTTGACAATATTCTTGTTTAGATATCTTGAACAAGAACATCATCAAGAAGCACAGGGCTCAACAGCCAGAGTCTAGAGCAAACTAATCTGGCAGTGGATCCTTTGTGGCTTTAGGCAGACAAGGCACATGATTTTCAATCTCAGTTTCCCTTTCTGTAATATAGAGTGATGAGAGTAATTTCACTCCTATCTGACAAAATATTTTAATTGCTATAGACAGATGAAATGGTATGGAAATAGACTTAATGAGGATTGTTCAAAATCAGAGCATATCCATCATTCATCATTTAATTGTTTCAATTTTTATTTTTATTTTTTAATTTTTTTTTTAATGAAGGAACTCAGTTTATAATTGAAGAGACCAAAACATTTAAAGGTTGGATTTGTATTCTGGAGACTATTCTGAATTTCAAGAAAACTACCCCCCCACTGATTCATTATGAGAAATATTCTAAAGGCTTTCCAAAAGTTTTGTCTTTATGCAGAACCACAGTCTGTTTATTTCTTCATGCCAAAGATGAGGTTTGGCACAGGATTGTCCCATACCCTTGCCAAAAGCTCTCCTAAGAGCTCACTCAGTTAGTTTATATTACTACTTTTGAAAAAGGAAACATTAAAGAAACCATACTTTAATACAGTATAAAGGTCCTCTGAAGGCTGAAAATGCCTCCCCTCTGGCCCCACCTCACTGCAAAGGGCTAGGGGAAGTGAGGGAAAAAGGAGTCCTACAGTCAAAGAGCTGCCTCTGTGTGAGGCCTGGGAGCTAGGACAGCTTTGCTCTAACCCTTATTTCCCTGCAGACTCTGTTTTCAAAATTTGTTTCTAAGTCTGGTTGCCCAAGTCGAGACAACCATGGCTTCATTTTCAGCATGTCTGGGCACTCTTAGCACCTGTTGATTTTTCTGTGACTGTTCAAGGAAAGAAAGACCTAGGTTGCCTCCTGCCAGTCTCCCAAACTACTGCAAGTGCACAGAGTACCCAGTGCCTTGGTCTGTCCCTGTCTCTCCCTCTGTGAAGACGAGCACTAGTGCATTGCCTCTGCAGCTTCTATGGAAAGTTGCAAATGTCCAACTTGCCCTTTCGTTGCCCTTGAAGTAGTATAACCTCCAGCTGGTGTCTGGAACCCCGGGCCTTTCCCTGATATCTGGAATGACACACCAGGCATATTCTCTAACTTTTGACTCGATATGGCATGGTCCTGCATACTGGGGAAAAAGAGGCTTGAAGGATCTGCCTAACTATGCTGCAGGGAGACGCCTGTTGACTAAACTGTTTCATTTAAATGCAGAGGCTTAATATTTTTACACTTCTATGAAGTCTTCAAGTTCGAGATAATACATAATTGAAACATAGAAGGCTATTCTCATAGAAATGCCGGATTCTGTAGCTATACTATGCAGAGTTGAGAGAGTATTTCAGGTGATTGTAAAGACTTGTGTATTGTAAAAGAAAAATGTGTGTCTCTGTGTATCTGTGAATCCATCTATCCATCCATTTATCCATCCAACAGAACTCAGATTGTACTTTTATAAAGTGAAGCCAGATAAAGCTGTCATGCAGCTGAATATCTCCATCCTTCTGGAGTTGTCCATTCAGCCCATTCATTGTCTACAGGCTGCATGGGCCAGGCATAGTTGGCTGTCAGAGAGAACTCAGCTAAGGCATGTAAGACACTTTTTTTCCATTTGAGTTCCCCACAATAAAATGGCAGCCAAAATTTCTGCATTTAATTTTCAAATATGCTTTATCTTTTTTTTTTTTAATGAAACTACCACATCCAGAATTTCTTGTTCAACCACAATGTCTTTTCCTCCTAGGGATCAGTCCAAAGAATTTCCATTAGGTGGCCGAATACCTAAGTGTTAGGGGTGCATATGCAAAACTTACAGATTAAATTTGAGTCTTGCATGGATGGGATCCTTTTTTCTGCAAGCATATTTGTCTTTGAGACCTGTCAGAGTGGCACTGGTGTGGGTCAAGCTCCAGGGTCAGGGCCTTGAAGACTTTTTAGTGAAAGCTATCACTTGAATTACAAGGCATTTCTAGTACGATATGAAAATGAAACCATGCTGAAAATTCTTAAAGTACTCAAAGAGGGAGTTATTTTATAACCTGCAATTATTCTCAATATTTGTGTTTCTGGAGAGAATAAATGTGGAAGGCTTCAGTGGGTTGATCCTCCTATCATAACTTCACACTGATACTCAGATGGCAGTCCTTGAAGAATTTAATCCTTTTTCTCTGCTGTAAATAGATATTTTGTTTAGCTAACCTGCTGGAGGATTTAAAAGGAAATCAACATGTTCTGTAGACTCAAAGAGTGAGGACTGTTTATTTGTACATCCTGACCTCCTGCATATTACAGGCTAAAAAATATTGCTCTGTCACATCCGCATTGAGCCCAAGTCCTTCAATGTTTCATTAAAGTGTTACCTGTAAACACAAACTTGCAACCATAAATTCTTTCCTACCATTGTTCTTTTTGAAAAACTGATTCCCTGAGCTCAAAATGAAGTCTCCTTTCCTATGGCACTGGATTATCTATTTTTTTAACAAGGCACAATCTCCAGTTGGAGCTTTTCTGGTGGCTAGGAAATTCCTTATGGTTCAATACTAATGGACACTGAATCCTAGTAGGTTGTGTTCACATTGAAGCCTTTCATTTATTGGGAGCACTATTAAGGCCGATCCTGTTCACCCATCCAACTCTTTCCCCACATTGTGTTAAGAATTTAATTGTTTTTGAGGTGTCTGCTTTTAGCAGCACTGTGTTAGGAATTTAACTATGTTTGAGGTGTCTGCTTTTATCAGATATGGTTGAAAATGGTGATTGTGTCCAAAAAATTATTGAAGGGGTAATATGCATGTGACCACTCATGCAGGCAAAGCTTGACTGCCTAAGATTTGTTTCCCTAGGAAATCTGGCACCTATGCTGCCAGAGCTATCTGAACTCCTGTGCATTTTTATTGTTGTATTCTTACCGTTCACTTAAGAAGGAGAGATAAGAGTTTTATCAGATGTGAAACAGCATTCCAAGAGGATATCAACAATGACCAATGGTCTAATTTCTTTCTGATATTCTGCCTGGTTCTAGGGTGGCTTGCAACATGGTGGGTCTATAAAAAATATGTTTAAAGTACACTAGAGTTAGTATATAGTTTAATTTTTGTCATATTTTCAAAGTAGTTTGTCATGTCAACAGCAAATAAGCAGGATGCAAATGAAATGTTGAGGGTCTGTTTGCCTTCACTTCTGTTTGTATTTGCTATATCTGAAGATGCTCCTAGATTTTGTTGCAATAATACTTTTCATTTAGAAATTTGGACCTCCTCTGATGTGAGTCCAAAACATTTCCATTTCTAAGTGCAAAAAGTTGATCCCTATGTAATTATAAATTGGTGCCAGCTTCTAACCACACTACCTTACCTACCCTAGTCCTTTGGAAATGTTTTACTTGCAACAACTTTATATACCAAACATGTTTGTTTAATAAAAATGTTGTTATGATAACTATAAACAACATATTTTTTATATGACTAATGTTTTCATGAAGTTGGTTTCATTTTCACAGGTCACTGCTTCCTTTTCCAGCCTCACAAACAATTTTCTCAATCATCTTGGGCACTGAGCTGGTGCCTCAGCACTTGGATCTGTGTCCTATGATTTGATCTTCTTTTCAGAGTGCTCTTCTATTTTTCCCTGACCATTTGCTGTTTTTCTGACATTTTTTTTTTCTTCTTGTGCCACTTCATGACAGTTTTTCTTCATGATATGCTGTTAAAAGAGTGAGATATCTGGAAAAAAATTAGACTTAGCGTGAAAAAAGAAAAAGTAGCTGACCAATAAGCTACCTAGAAAGTAAGTGATTTTTCTTTTTCTAATGTCTTGTGTGTGTGTGTGTTGCTATCTTAAAATCTACATTCATTACTTTATCTACAACAGAAGGCATATTTTGTAAATTACCTTAAACATGCTATCAAACTGTAATTATTCATGAATAGTCTCTTTTTATTGTTAATGATATGCATCACACTAAGAGAGTTTGATATACTGATTATAAGAATAAAGTTCATCTGAGGTAACAGAGTTTATTCCTTTCTCAGGCATCCAGCCTGGATCTCAGCTGCAAAGTAAGTACCTCTCCACATCTCATTACCAAAATAGCAACCTTCTTAATCCTTTGCTGTGAAGAACAAAGGTTCGATTCAGTCTCTGGAGCAGAAATAGGATCTTATTAATGCACTGGCAACTACAGTGTTGTTATTTTTGTTAGAAAAGGGAGAAACAGGAATTTGCTGATATATGTTAGATTAAGGGCTGTTATTGTTTTGAGATTAATTGGATTGTTAGTTGGGCCTTTCCAATGGCAGTTGAAAATATACAAAATATCTTGTAATTTAACGTTCTGAATGAGTTCAGGAGCAAATCTTGCAAATTCACTTCAATTCTTTGTATCTGTTCTGGAAAAATCACCCAGGGTATCAGTTAAATGGTGCATTGCTTACTGCACGAGTGGTGAAACTGGGAGGAAAGTTCTTCTGTTGCTCTTGCCTGGAGTGCTGGTCTTCCTGAGCTCAATCCACTTGCTGTCCAGTGGATCAAAGCTGAGAGCCAAGGCTCCAGCGAGGTACCTAGAGCTCAACCTTTGCAGAGCACTGACTCAGAAGAGGTCTATGCATGTGCCGATTGTCCAGGCTTGAACATGTTACAACTGACGTATGAATTCACATTTTGAAGCATTGGAGCTCTGATGGTGTTTTATGGAGTCTTTTCTTTCTTTTGAAAGATTTTCTGTCATGTAGTGTTGGTCTGCAGTGGACTCTGGAATTTGGGATCCCTGTGGAGTAGGCTCTCTATGCCTCTGGCAGCTCATCAGGATAAAGTTGAAATTAGGATTGCAGAGAAGAGCCAGAGGAATTCCACTTGGTGAATTAAATGTTATTGAGCTTGAGGACCTGGAAAAGGGTGAGGGAAGGATCTGGGTGAGCTCCCAAATTGGTATGAATGACTGGCATAGAAGGTATTGCTTAAAGCAAAAATAAATGCAGTGTAACTGAGCCGTTGAGACCAGCAAACTGTTTCTGGAAATGACTGGTGCTTGATAATTCTTAGTGATAGGCAAATGCCATACTCCAAAATATGTGTGGTCCATTGTGCAATTCTGTGTGGGTGTGGATCTTTGCAGGTTATTGGCCTATGCCCTCTGGCACAAAATGTGTTTGCATAAGTCTTAGCATGTAGAACTTTGGGTGTTTATCTTCATGTGTATGTGAAAGGTTCAGGGTTAAGCGAGGGAGAACTATCCCAGAAACTGAGGTCAGCAGAAGCATTCTGGAAAACTGTTCCCAGGCCTGAGTACCGTCACAGAAAATGAAGACCAGTAAGATGGCATTCACAGTGAACCTCAGTTCTCTGCTTCTGTTCCTCATGGTTAGGGCAAAGCCTGTGTTTGGCCTCCAGGAGATAGGACAGAGATATATCTGTTGACAGAGTATGTAAGCTATAGACTTGTGGCTTGAGTGTGTGGACTTTTATTTGTGAGTTAGAAGAGATTTCTGAGCATAGTCTAAGGCAATTAAGTTGTATTAATTGCTGTTTTATCCTGATTGTATATATCCCCAGAAGATTTTAAGTATCAGGTTTTGATAAAACAGGAATGTTTTGAATGCCAGTAGGAAATTTGCGGCCAAGCCTGTTCTCTGTTATACCACTGTAAAGCTGGGATAATTGTATTGACTTCTGAGTGGCAGTGGTAGAACTTGAGTAGGACTGGACATGCGAGAGGAAGCTGTGAGTGTGCGTGAGTGCGCCTTGGGCAGTGAAACAGCTGACTGAAGAAACAGCTCATGTACTGCTCTCATTTCCCCTTGATGGTTTCCAGCTGTCCTCTTATCCCTGGCATATGAAATACATTAATTAGTTTCAGCTTATGAAAATAAGTGAGAGGCAGTGTGTGTTACACACCTTATAGTGCTGCACATAAACAATGTGCTACATACAACAAACTGTGATCACAGATGCTGAGTGACGTAGTTATTTGGTTATTAAGCCAGGAGCTGAGCAAAGAGAAAGTTCCTTTGGCAAAGTAGTCATAGGCTAGATGGTTTCTCAGACTGTGCAACAGAGGAAGATGTGCTCACATGCAGGAGAGCAGTGTATATTGCACTTGGACCACAAATGAGAGTGTCACAGACTTTGATCATCACAGGTCTTTCAGTATTGACTGAGGCAGGAGAAAGGAAAGATCTAAATAGGACAGTAAATAAAGAAGGGCAGTATGGCTATTTTCCCTGACCAGTAAGCACATATTTGTAGAGTATTAACAGCTTTGGTTGTTTTGTTTTTACAATTCTTACACATTTTTTGATTAGGAACCCTAGATTGCTTCCTCAAAGAGTATGAAGAATAAATACATATAAAAAGTATTTGAAGAGTTTGCACACCTGGATTTCCCCAGCCCTTAGTATATCGTCTTCATGTGGGACTGAATGAGTGATATTTTTATGCTGCTGCAGCAAGAGCTGATACTGCCTTGCTGCCCAGGTTGATAGGAAAGTATTATTAGAAATTGACTGAGATCAAGAGATGCAGAAGAAAACACATTAAGGCAGGCATGGAAATCACAATGTCTTAACACCACTGTGGGTCCCAAAGGCTAGAAAGATTTTACTGAATTGTATGAGCTGCTGCAGGCTCTGTCTAAAGCAAACTGGAAATTATAAACTCAAATTTAAGTGAATGTTAGAGACTTAGTGGACAAGGTTATGCAAAAGTTGGAATATGTGTGCAGGCTGCAGTCATGATGGAAGAGTTCCTGTGCAAAGGAGAAGCTGGCATTGACAGGTTGGTGTTGCCCAGCTAGAAATGTATAACCCAGGAGAAACTATCCCTATGATGTAAAAATATGAATAATAAATGAACTACAGATACTACTGTGGACAATAATGAACCTGAACAAATATACTACTGAAATACCAATGTCTGATTACTAAGATTATTTGGTAAATGAATGGCCTATTGGGGTCATCCAACAACAAAATCAGATGAACTGCGATTTAAATGTCAAATAGTTTCTTTTGGTTTAGATCATAGAATGTAACCATGATGAAGCTCTTGCTATAACAGGAGGGAATTTGTCCTGGTTGTGTGTGGACAGCGGAGGAGAAAACAGAGAAGAAACCAGAAAACCTGTTTGGAAGGGTAGGGGGAACTCTTAGCTTATATGAATTTTCCCTGTTTTACGCTTAACTCCTGATGCCAGCTGAGATGAGAAGTGCTGCAGATACTCAACTGGGTAGTTTCCACTTAATTTAGTGCATTAACCTAGTGATCCACTGGGTGGAGACGGCAGACAAACTTCCTCTGAGATGTTTTACTATAAAAACGATGGGTGGAAAGTAGCCCAAGATCTAGAAAAGTAAGAAAGAGACATGGTGGAACTGCACAGGAGGCTGAAAGTGGACAAGATTCAGAAACAAACCAGCTTTTAGTTCTCACAATAGGACTTGTGTGCATTGTAGAAAGCTGAATTCTATCAAAGCATCTGATGTTTATCTCATGTCTGAGACTAATGCAGCTGTACGAAATCTCATGTGTTGGCTGATTGCCATGACCTTAACCAGAGGGCTTTCAGGCTGAATTTAAATCTCTCATCCACTCAAAAGTCTCATCCATTCAGTAATACTTTGTGAGGTGCTGGTTTTTCCCTCGGGACCTTACAGAATCTGGGAAATTAGTGAAAGGAGTTCAGCAGAGCATATATTGGTTTCATATTTTCATAGGAGGCAAATCCTGAAGGAACGTGTGCCTGAGTAGGACAGTGCTCAGCCTTCTTAGGTGGAGCAGAACTCAGTGTGAAGTTGGGAAAGCGTCAATGAGGAAGAATTTTGATACACAAAATAAGGAATAATAATACCAATCCAGAAAGCAAACTACCAGGCTCTGACAGGCTCTTCAAATGAGTGAGCAAGGCCAGCCTTTACTGGACTGTGAGAATATTACACAAGATTTATCCTGCAGTTCTACTTCTTACTGCTTGAGTCACTGAAGGTATGTCTACTCAGGGTTTGGCAGGCAGATACGAACTTGCTCTGTCCACGCTCCAAGCTGGCTGGGTGAAAGCTGGCTCTGAATGGGAAGCTGTGTAGCCATCATTAGCATGTGGCTGAGCCTGAACTAGTAAGTCCTGCTGGGAAGCAGAATATATTAGCTTGGGATCAGCATTACAGGGCTGCAGTTACATGACTTTAGGATTAGAGGTAGACTCTATCTGGGCATCTTGGAGCACTTGCAGAGGGAATTGCATCTGTTTGTGAATCTGCCATGGAAGCGCACCCTGAATACGTTAGAAGTGTTAGCCAGACATGGTGATCTGGAAAAAGGGTGCCCAAAAGGCTGCCCATTCTTTTTAAAAAAACATCAAGTAAAATTGAGTGCCAAACTCAAGCTTTAACAATCTGCTTTCAGATGCTTTCTGTCAGGTCTGAGGCTTGATGTATGCTAATGTTAAAAGGAAAGACTTAAAACTGTATGTTTGAATGGAAACGCAACTGGTCAGTGGGAAGGGCTGTGCAGCCATGACAAATGAGCAGCTTGCAGTAATATCTTCCTGAATTAAACGTCACCCCCTATACAGTCCATTACACAAAGCACTTGCTCCCTTGTTTACAATGAATGGAAAGTGCTAATGACAGCTTATTTATCTGGTGTGCTAGACTCCTAGGTCGCTTAGGTAGTTTTGAAGATGTTCTTTTTCAAACTACCTTCTGTAATTCCTCTCCATGCCTCTGATTTTCAGAAAAAAAAAAGGTGTTTCTAAATAAAATTCATGGGCATTTAAACTATTATTTTGTCCTTAGCCTCAGGAGTCCATTAGTTGCCATGTTCTTGAAGCAAATTAGTACAATGCATTCTGTAGGATATAAAACTCTTGCTAACTGTGGCAGTGGATCACTGCAGTCATTAGATTAATACCAACTATATCATCCAGGATCCTCATCTGGTTTTACTGAGCTTTGTTAACGAAATGGAAATGTATGATTAAAGTCATCCTGTCTGTCCTTCTAAAGTTGTGCCTGTGAATGAGTCACTGTTTTACAAATGGGTGTTGCCAGACACTGATATTGAATACGGCTCCAGCCGTCAGAGCTCTGGGTCCAGCACTGCATTCTTGGAGTCCAGACTGGAACACTGAAATTCCCATTGAAATCTGTGGGAATTCTGTGTGGTCAAGGCCCAAGCTACCTTTATGGCTTTCTGTGGCAGCTTGGAGAATGATGTAGCTCAATGCAGTAGGCATCTAACAGCGTGGGGACTCAGTATGCATTTCATGGATCTCTTCACTTTGTCACTTGAAACCCAAGATGGAATTGAGGATATCACATTCCACTTAAGCTCTGTTTGTCTGAGGTCAGTTGAATGCCCTCTACTGTCCCTGGATGTGATACCTTCTGCTCCACTGGCAGAGTTGCAGCTGTGGTTTCTGTGCCTACTGGGCACGAGAACTATTTGCACAGAGCAAGCCCCAGTGTGTCGGTCAGCTTGCCTGCCATGCCTGCTGCAGCGGCCCTGCCTGGCTGCGTGAAGGATGGAATGTGCTTTAACCTTTTGGCAGACATATAGCTGTTTGCATGCCCCAAAGTAAATAGCTCCCAAAGATCTTCGGGTGGAGTTGCTCACAGAAAGCTCTGTCTTATGGGCAAGGTTGACCCAGTAGTTAATTTAGCTTGTTTGCTTCACATACGAGATAGGGTTTGAATAGTTCTGGCCTTGGGGAATTTCACATCTGGATTCAAACTCTTTATGACTACTGTCCCCTAATCTGTGCCATGGGCTGTTCCCAAGTCCCAGTTCTGTACTTTTCCAAGCTTTGTGTTTCATGTCATCCCCTCAGGGGCATTTGTAAAAGTGGGAGGGCCAGACTGGTAATTGCAAGAAAGAGAAGTATCGTCACTGACGTCAATGCAGCTCTGCCACTTCACATTTGCAAGGAATCAGGGATCAGACCCATCTACCAGTGTCACAGTCTGCTGGGGAGGAGGGGAGGCAGCCTGAGAAGTGTTGGGTTTGCACTTCACCAAGTGACAAACAGAGAATCTGAATGCAGTAGCCAGACACATTATAAAACAGGCTGTTGGAGAGACAGCTCTGTGTGGAGGCTTGAGTCTTGATTTACTCCTGGGCATTGTCCTGATATTCCATGGCTTTAAGACAATTTTTTAAAAACTTAATATACGGACTTCCATGAGGGTAATTGGCTGAGACCCCTTGTGTGGCTTCTGGGTGGTCCCATGTGACACAGGAGGCCAGTTGTGGGTATAGCTGCTTTTGTGCAGTTGAGAAGGCTGTAGTGGAAAATCCAAGGTTGGTTGTTCTGTGTTACTAAATGTACGGTTACACATAGATTTGAGGTAATTTAAAGCTTCCAAATCCTTCACCTATCTCAGGATATCTTAATTATTTTTGAAAGCATGAGTTTAAGGGAATAATTTGGAATTGAAAGGAGGGGAGGCTGAAAGCTCTGAGTCAGGCAGAAGAGAGCCAGGGGTTTCTTGGGTGCAAGGGGGAGTAGAGGAGGGGGGAAAGGCAACTTGGTATTAACACACCCCTTCAGAGATCCACTAGTGCTGTTCCCAAAACTCTGCCAGTTTGGTGTATTTCTTCTCCTGTGCTTTTGCTCATCTGAACAATCTCTCCAGAAATCAGCTAGTGCGAGCACAGAAGTAATTCTCTTTGCCAGGTAAATGGGAACAATAGTGGAGTGGGAAAGAATGAATCATTGCCATTAACAAGAAGACTAAGGTTGCTCTCATCATCAACACAATGCAGTGTCTATTCTCAAATGTCAGTGCTAATAACTTACCATTTACAAATTAGATTTATCCCCCTCCCACACAAACCCACATAGTCCTTACTACCCTTCAAGCTTAGGTCATAGCTCCCTTTTTCTAAGGGCCACCAATAAAACCTTCAAAATCTATCTCCTCCAGTCTGGCTGCTTTCAAGATTGAATACTCCTCCCCTTTTCCCTTTGGGTTTTTGTTTTAGTTACAGCTACATCACTGAAAAATGTGGAAATGTCTTTGAAAGCCCATCTAAGGCCTTAATTATCCTTAACGTAAGAGGACCATTATCGTCTACAGATGAAATGAATAATACAACAAGTAAGAAAGATTCCAAAGTTTTGGTTACCTTAATAAATTCCTAAACGTGAAGGAACTCACAGATCTTTATCCAATGCAACCAGAAATTATTAATGCAGGTGGGAGTATCAAAAGCTTGAGTGTTTCAGCTGGCATCTTACAACATCTTCTGTTGAGACAGTGTTTTTCATCCAGCGTACTGATGGATTGTAACTATAGCTGCCCAGAAAAGATGTAACAAGGATGCCAGTTTCCTAGATAACCATCATGTAGGTGTAGAACATGAGATGCTGCTATTTCAGATGCACATCAGGGTATTAATAGCCTCCTTACTTTGAAAGTAATGGGCTTGTTTGAATTCCTAGTCCTGAAATATAGGAAACATTCAGGATATGTTTTTCAAGCAGGATGGCTTTTAAAGTGAAGTTGAAACAGGTAACTGGAAAAAAAGACACAGAAACAAATCTGAGACTGATTAGTGAAGTTCATTTAACAGATCCTGCTTGCCTAGTCCAACACAAGCAGTTTTTTATTAATTAATAAATCATTCTCTCTTTCTCTGTGGATTGAGAATTCTTCAAAGTGGTTTACATGCAGTTCTTAGCACAGCTGCTTGCTGGGGGTGTGTGCTCTGTGTGGGGGATCTATCAGCAGCCTGGCTACCTCTGTGTGATCTTGGGTAAGGCCTGGATCAAAATCAAAGGCCAGATTGTTCTGTTTTACCAAATATGTTGCCCGGGGCCTGCTAATTAATAGAATGTCTAGGAATGTCATACAACTATTGAAAAAAAAAAGCGTCACTTGAAAATTGCTATTGTTTTAATTGAATGTTGTCATTTTCACATAGTGACCGATATCTTAGCCTACCAGTCTTTTTGAAAGAGCAAACTGGAACATGGGAAAACAGGCCACTCATAGGGAAACACTGTCTGTTTTCAAGTTAATTTTTAACGTAGGTCTCAGAACCATAAATACTCCCACATGTTGACTAGGGGCCTTATCCTGAAATCCAAACTTGTGTTTCATTCTTATGAGTTATTCCATCATAAGTCAGTGCCGGAGGCTGACTGTAAACAGGGGTTGCAGAATTGGGCTGATTTTGACCTAGCAATAGAGCATAACTCTGGGAACGTTTGCTGGAGATATGGCACTTAGTAACATGGGCAGACCAGCTGGAACTCCGAGGTTGTGCATGGCAGTAGGCATGCAGGATTGTCTACCAGTAAGTGTTTGCAGGATTGGGTGGTAGGTGGTCCTACTTTATTTGCTGTTTTAACAGAAGTCTGGTACTTGTTATGGAGTGAGTTAGTTCCTCTGGGAAAGGTGGGTGTAACTTGTTAGGACATGAAGGATAACTAACCTCAGACATTTGGGAAGTTGTGTGTGTGTTTTGATGCATATGATTTTGTTATGTAAAACAGTGAGGCTCACCCCCTTCTCTGCCTGATCGTGCCCTCTTGTGGGTTTCTGCACAGTTCTTTTGAAGGAGAAGGGTAGCTCATATGATGAGGTGAGAAAGAAGATGAGTGGAAATAGAAACCAGGAGGAATCAGGTCTTCAGATGAATAGTTATAAGGCCTTCTAGCATTCAAAATTTTTTTGTCCTGTGTCACTGGGCCTATAGGGGAAAGCATTAACATTATCTAAAGTTGCGTCTTGATTTTTACAGAATAATCTGGCCATGATTCAATTGTGCATGATGGGATACATTTTTTCTGATATCCCACTGGAAGTATTCCTTAAATACATCCCCATGCTGTCAGAAGAAACTAAAATCCTTTTTTTCCCTCTCTGCATAGCTCTTGGATTGACAGCTGGTTTTCATATGATTTGCTTCTATCAGTGTGTTACAGCAAAGGTGTGTGCTTTGGGCCATGAGTATAATTTTGAAGGTTTCTTATATTGAAAATTCCCTCAGTTGGCACAGTGCTAGATTTTCTGGGCACTCAGCAAACACGATGACATTTTGGAGGTGGAAAGAAGCAATGGGGAATGAGGGGGAGTATCTTTTTATCTGTGAAATACAGTTGTAGTATCTCTGCAGCACTGTGCTTTAAGTACAGTATGCTGGTCTTGGCTTTTATGTGAGAGTTCTGGAAGAGTTTTGTGCACTGCACAGTCTGATTGACAAAGAGGTTTTCTGTCCTCACACGACCTCCTTTTAATTAAAAAAAAAAAAATCAATAAAAGTTCAGCCACACAGCAAGGGATGAATTTAAAGACTGCACACCATGTGACAGTGGTAAAACTTTCATAATAGCCATCATATTTGTTGGTTTAAAAATCAACTTCATTGTCATAGTTAATAGTTTGCAGCTGCTGTAGAACAGAGGCAAATTGCTATGTATGTGTCAGTCTTAAATGCAAGTAAGATCCACTGACTAGGATGACTTGGTTAGTTTTTCCTATCTATTGGTAGTATTGCTGATCATCATCTCTACGCGATGAGAGGAATTCATTGCCACATTTCAGCACTGCTGAGCTGACTATGTGATCTTGCAAGTAAAATAAACTTGTTTTCAGTGGCCTGCCAAAGTATACTCCATGGTATCCCATTAAAAAGGCTTCCAGGGTCGTGTATAAGTAGGTGCAGTTCCCTTGCACATCTATGCAATATCACCAGCATTGATTTAGCTAGTAAAGATAAGTTACATGAAAAGTGTTAAAGAATTAAAATTTGTCACCTATTGTGAAGGTCAAGAGTAAAAGAAGCCTTGCTGGAAGATCACCTGGTAAGTTCTCTGCCAACTTAAAACTTATGAAAGTACTTGTAGTTTGCACCAAGTTCATATCAGATGGAAATGGGAAGTAGATAGAGCAATCCCTCTCCGTCATGCTGGTGATATGCAGAAGGTATGTAAAGTCAGAACGGTCCAGCTGTAGCAGCAGGCTGAGTGCAAGCAGAGGAGTATGTGAAGTTCATGCTGGTGATTTGCAGAAGGTATGTAAAGTCAGAATGGTCCAGCTGTAGCAGCAGGCTGAGTGCAAGCAGAGGAGTATGTGAAGTGCATGCTGGTTATCCTGGACTAGGGACCATCCAAGAAAGCCTCCCTAAGGCATTGGGAGTTGTGGCAATCACAGGGAAGTATGCCTAAAGGGAGGTGTTGTGCCTTTAGGCTGAGCAAATAGAGTGTTCTTTAGATTTAGGGAGATTCTACTTTACTCCTCCCTACTGTATCTGCAATTAGAGCAGGACTGAGCTTAAACCGTGGACCTAAAGGTACAGACTAAAATGTGAGGAGTATCCTTTTTGAGCTATCTCAGCAGGACAGTAGTTATTTAAAGCAGAGCATCCATTGGTGTTTTAGACACCTGTCTCTGCATGAAGAAGTCAGGGAGTTCAAGGAGTGCAGGTCAGGCTGTCCAGGATGCTGTGTTCTCATGGATGAAGTTTAGTTTTTCCATCAAGAAAGCAAACAGTAGAGGAAGGAGAAGGTTTCAAATGACTGAGTTTACAAGAAGGCAGCGCTTTTAATGCTGAAGTCGAATACTCAGAGCCCAAAGGGTGGGAAAAACTCTCCAGGGAAGAGACAGCCCACACAGTCCTGCACTGGATTATTGCAGTGTAACTTCACTTATTTGGGTGAGTTTTCTGATGTGTTTCCTGGGACAGAACCTGACCCTCAGGTCTCATTTACAATTCAGAGAACTTGAGTTTGGCATTTCTGTGCACATTGTGTACTTGCAATAGTTTCAACTCTTGTTATCCCTTCAAGTTTAGTTAATTTGTCAATGTGCTAGTTTGTTTTATTTGCATAGAGACCATGACTAGCACCGAAGTCTTAAAGTAAATACATGTGATCTGTAGTTAATCTGTGCTTTCTTTTTCCCCTGGCCTTCCTGGTTTGTAGAAGTTGCTTTGTTTTACAAACGAATGGAAGTGTATACTGGAAGATGAGGGGAACCTCCAAAACACCCCATTCAGCTTGTAGAGGGCTCTAGAAGAGTGGCTCCATCGAGTCTGGAATTGCTTAAAAAATAGGTACATACTCCTATTCCTTAATCGTATTCCCCATCCTCTTGATGGAGTTTCCTAGAGGATGGAGGGACATCTGGACTGTGGATATGCAGTTAAAATAGTCAATGAACTGTAGGTACCAGCTTTACTTATCCTAAAGCATATGTGTAAAATGTCAGATGGACTCTGTTCATAGCGGTGCCTGTATCTATTGACTAGTTGGGAGACTGCGGTGAGATGTACACTCCCAGATTCTCTGTCATCTTCTCACAGTGGTGGAGCAGTTTGCAGAAGTGGAGGTCTGTGTTTCATCTTCCTTCTCAGGTTGCCTTCCTTCTCTAAATATTGGCAGGACTTCTCAGGGCAGGCATGAAATAAGTCTGTTGAATATAAATTTTGATTTCTCTCATTATAGATTTGCCTGGGACACCAAATAATCTACTGACATTTTGGAACTCCAGGAGAAGACCAGAATGTTTCCACCAGCAAAGGTCTCTTGGAATTGTTAAAAGAAGACTGGAACAGTGCTGGTTCTTGCACTTTCTTAAGGTATTTTTTCTCCTATCTGGTTTCCAAAGAGGAGTCTGATTTTCATTTCACATTGTCCCACCCCTGTGGCATTTTTGACATTGGCCAGAAATGAGAAGGCTTGATTTGGAAAGGTGTCATCAAAACAATGACTAGATATACTTGGAAGAAAAGTTTATTATTTGGCTTGCTGCCGCTGAGAGCTGCTAATTACCAAGCAATTATGACCAGACATAATTTTTCACTGTCTAAAGCCGCCTCTTGGGTTTAATATCTGTCTGAAAACAAAAGGCAGAAAATTTTTGTGGAGTTCAAAAGAGGCCAAGAGATGTATAAGTATTTCCTCAGGGCACCCTTTGCTACCTTGGGCTTCAAGGCCAGGAGTCTGGCTATCATTGCCTCCTTAGAAAGCATTCTTGGCTCCAGTTGTCTGATCCATCTTTTCTCTCCTGGCTTCTCAAATAATCAAATCATAAAACTAGTTTGGGAAATACATTTTGCATCTGTAACTCATGTGATCTTTGGATGCTTCAGGATTCAAGACTCCACATGTATTTGCCACAGCTGAGGGCTGTGTGTTTGACTCAAAAATCCTTTTGCACACAAATTAGAGGGCAACCAGTGCAAAACAATGTGGTTAGAATGCATTAACTAAGCAGGAAGCATGGAGATCAGTCTCTGCTGTGTCAGGAAGCAATTTGTCTGTGGAAATGGCATGGCACAGTGCTTGGGAAGACAATGCTGCAAGCAATGTTCAGTAGGCTGGCTGCTCAAGAAGGTCCTACAGGGGCATTGTCAGTGAATCAATAGGCCTGATTTATCACTGTATTATATTAATTCTACTCCAGGGTCACTCCATTCAAGTCAGTGAATTTATCCCAGGGTAAAACTGGGGAAAAACAGTGCCTCATCCCTCTTGCCTTCTGCATGAATTGCTTGCACAGAGCCACATCAATAATTTCAGTTCTGTCCTCTTCAGGGCCCAGCTGTGACAAGGTGGGAGCTGGAAGGCTCTCAGCATTGCTTAGAGGAGTTGGGGTATAATCCTGGTACTGGCAGAAATTTCTGAACCCCAGGTTTGCTAGCTAATCCTTAAAAGTGGTTTCTGATGAGGATACAGTGAATCTTACAGTGTGGTTCTTGAGAAGTAAGGCGCTTTGAAAATAGGATTTACTGTTGGGATGGAACAAGAGAGGCTGTCACAGCACTAAACTGAGAATAAACAGAGAAGAAAGCCTGCATGAGAGTGCCATGCAAGTGGGTATAAATGAGGGAGGGAGTAAACTCTTGCCTCCAAACAAAGAGTTTGGCATTTGCCTGTAACAACATGCAGGTGCTTTGCCAGCATGAAGAATAGGATTGAGAGCTGGAAATCTACGTCTCCATGTTCATCTTTCAGCAGGCTTCCAAGCATACACATTTTCATTCAAAATCACTACCAAGCTGTTTATGGCAGATCTGTGCCAACTGCACTGTTTTATGTAGCCATCTAAGCCAAATCATTGTGACCTGATGTGACTCAGTTTTTTTAAAAGGGTGCGCCTTCAGAATTCTCATTTTCTTCAGTTCAAAGTGAAACACTGGGAATAGTATTGGAATGGATCTGAAAACAGTGAAGCATTCTTATGCAGAGGCAAGAGTGCCATTTAGGCAAACACTAGAAGAAAATCTGTCTCAAGTGTGTTTTTTGAAATGAGTCTGAAATGTTCGTTGGAAAAATATCAGGAATCTTAGACTTAAGTAAACTAATTCACATGCTCTGACTTTGCCTATATCTGTGGTATTGGGAAGTGTAATAGTAGATTCCAAGTGCTCTGTTCCTGAAATTTTAGTTAATTTTTTGTTATCTGCGTGTACACTTATTTAAGAGTGTATGTAAAGTCTGTTTTTTTCTGATTCCTGCCCCTCCCCACATGTTTCTCCTTCTCCATATTTCTCTGAATATGTGTCTTACAAGTCTGTGTGAATTTAAAACCTGTTAGAGATATGGAGAACAATTCAGTGAAAAATATCCTTTTTTAGTCAAATATGCTATTGTTTTTCTTGGATTATAGAATATACCTTATTTATGTATTCAGCTGTATAGATATATTCTCACACATAGGTAATAAGTGATTATGCATTTTATTCTTGTTTCGTCAAATACTACCGACAAGTCAACAGTAAAATTTTGCAAAGTTCTTCAAACTGAGGTCAAATGCTTTCAGGCTTTTAAATCCTCTTGGTCAGTGTAAGGTGCTTCAATACTTAGTTGAAATTTGTCCTCTTTATCTTTGGTACCTCTACCTGGTTTTAGCTTCATCTGAGATGGGACTGAACATTTTATTGTTGTTCAGAATTTATAATCAGCAGTTGGCTTTCTGTGCAATACCACTTACCAGTGGTGCTGGGTTGATTTGTTTTTCAGCGATTCCCACTACAGCAGATACAAATAAAAATGGCTGGGTTTTTTTCCCATGCCAGCCTGAGAGTTGGGTTGTGGTTGTTTTAGGTACAGTAGTTGATGAGAGACTTCCTTCTGATGAAATTAGATTAAATAGCATAATTGATGAAATAAGATTACCCCAAATGACCTTTCAGCCTGAATCTTTATTTGAATGGGAAAAAGATTTTTTTGAATGTACTTCCAGATAGTATCTATATTTCTTAGAAACTTGCAGGGCTTTTTGTGGGAAAACCCCAAACTATTTTTGTGTGGCTTTGGCCAAAAATGTTTGGTTTTCTCTTACCAAATTTCAAAAATGTTCAATAGTTGGCTTTTCTGAAAGGAAGGCAATACTATCCAGAAAGAAAAATACCCATTTTCTTTCTAGCACTGCTTTTTTTTTTCTCTCCACATTTCTGACAAGCAAGAGTACAAAAGTACCTGAAAGTACAGCTGTTGTATCTGACATTTCAAAGTAAAAAAAATTAAAATAAAATTACAGTCTTTGAGTTTTCACCTGCTGCAGCACCAGTCAGTGCCAATATATTAGGCTCACAGTTTCACATAAATGCAAACACAGATTATTGTTTCTGCCACTGCATCATTGCAAATACCATTCTGGCTTATTGCCGTTGATACCAGTCACTGAGGGACAGAGGCTGTGGTTGCCTAAATGACCTGTACTACTGCCAAAAGGGGGTCAGCTGCCCTTTTCATATCCCTCCCTTGTGATTGCTTGAGTGTTCATGTTGGTGCAAAAGGTGTCAGATGAGGAAACTGCCAACTGAAAACTAATGAGAAAAAAGGAAAGTTAATGTGGGCATGAGGGAGTGGCATGAACAGGTAACAGAGACCATGTGTTTCTAGTTGAAGTATAAATTTATATTGCTTGGAAATTGCAGTGCACAATAAATTGGTGTTATGTGCTTGAGATTATGCAGTCTTGGTGCCACGGTGAATTACAAATGTTCAGTTGTATGGGGCAGTTCTGTTCAAAAACATGGTTTGGACTATAGCTGCCGGATAGCATATTTTATGGGATGTTTCAGCAGGTCAGCATAAAAGGATTATCCTGATCATGAATCTTACTTCTGTGTGAGTGAGAGAGGTTGTGAAGTTGAGGGTACAGATGGGGATATTCCACCTAGATTTCTGCCTTCCCGTGTCCTTTGGTTCCTATAGAGGCTGCCTGGGCATATTTTTGCTCGTCTGTATTGCCCTTCTTAGACAGGTGGAGGGGATGCTTGGGTGCTTTTTTTCCCCATTCTTGTCACAGTATATTGTGGGGATACTTTTACAGAGCCTGAAACTGCTGTGCAGAAGGTTAGAGTGCAATATTGCTGCTATTCTTATTTTAAATCAAGGGATTGAATCCTCTGACTTCCCTAAATCAGTGTTGGAGCCTTCAGTTATGACTGAAATGAAGATGAAGGCTTAAATGCAGGGATTAGATAGTTAAGATGTGGGTTTAGAAAATACTCCATTTTGCCATCAGATAATTTCATGATATTTCTATAAAGAAGGCTTTTCAACAAAAACTGGAAGGAATTCAGCCATGAGGAATTCCAGCAGTGAGAATTTGAGATGTTTGGGAAATCAGGAGCAAACTGAAACTGAGGTCTTAGAAATGGTGGTATTTTTTTTTCTGGTGCCAAAAAGCAAGCCAAGTTATTTTGTCCTGAATAATCTGTAGATTTAATCTTTCTTGAAGTGCCCAAGGGGTTCTCTGACAGAGTTTTGGAATCTGTGATTCTACTTGGTGCTGTGTTTTACAGCTTCATAACAAAACTCTGAAGTTGATTTCTGCAATGGATAAAGTGGAGTTCAGTATATATTTGATCTCTTTTAATAAGTAGAA
Source organism: Falco biarmicus (assembly GCF_023638135.1). Taxonomy (NCBI): domain Eukaryota; kingdom Metazoa; phylum Chordata; class Aves; order Falconiformes; family Falconidae; genus Falco; species Falco biarmicus. The sequence continues at coordinate 36,139,736 of NC_079294.1, read as the reverse complement.
ACCTTAACCATTGTGTAAATAAAGACTCAGCCCAGTGTGACTATACCTAAAAAAACCATATAAATTTATTGGATTGTGGAAGTAGTGTATCTTGTATCTTCTTCACTTATTAAAACATAAGGCCTTAATTTCAGAGCTAAGAATAAGAAAGATGACAAAGAATAAGACTGGATTGGAAACTATGCAGCCTGTGCCTAACTCCAGTGAAAATAGTTATGGTTGAGTCATTTTGATGAAAGCATGTACAGCCAATGATCTAGAATTCAATCAATACGTATATTTAAACATATGGAGGCAATGATTACCTGAGGAATACATGAGAACAGCATTTTAAGCTGCATAACTTTTTCTCATTTACCATGAAAATGTATACTATTGTATAGATTTTGTTCCTCTTTCCCACAGCCTAAGAAATGTTGAGGCCAGAAACAGCTTATTCTTTAACTTCCCATTGGAGACTGAACATGGCATGTCTGTCTTCAAAATCCAGCCTTTCTCCAGCACATCTGCCAGTAGTGGACGTTGACCTTCTCTTTCCTGCTGTGGGCAGACGTCATTCAGTTCAGGAAATATCAGGGAGATGACACAGAGCTGGCTTGGCTCAGCAACTGTGACCCTACAAGACATGGTCTTGAAAATCTTACTGTGCTATAAAGCCAGGATCTCTGTCCGGACATTTCCATTGCATGCAGTCTTTGGCATGTTTAGCAAGGTTAGTGACAATTTAATCTTTGCATTCTCCTTGTCTTTTATCTATACATGGGACTAATCATAGGAGAAGCTAACAAGCATATATATAACAGATATTTTGAATTTTTGATGTCTCTGAGGTATTTGCGTAAACGAAGGTAGGGCAAAATTTTGTATGGAGAGGTAATGCCTTTTGCTAGGAGAAATGGTAGAACTGGAGAGAAACAGAAACTCTCACATGATGAAAACTTGTCACTTTTTTCTCAACCTGCTTCAGTTGCTCCGGTGATGTCTGCAGCAATGTAAATCACTATTTTATTTTATTTTTTTGTTATTATTAATGACTTATTAAGTTTAAAGGCAGAACACAAAATAATTTATCTATCTGCACTGTGTGGATGTTGTAACATGAGTCTATCCTACGGGCTATGCTCTTCTGGAATCTGACACTGGGTTTTATTTTGTGTATCTATCATTAAAAGTATTTGGAATAAAAAGCAAGAATTTTGGGACTGTGGTATCTTACTAGCTATATATATATACTTGAGTGTGTATTCAGGTGAGGATGAAACATATGAACAGTGTGATATATGTATTAGTTTCCCTTATTTTGGGAACTACCTGAAGTTATGTGCCTGACCCCACCACTACTGTGTGCCATCATAGAAATCCTGGTTCACTGAAGTGTTAAGTCCACTGCTATTCAGGAAACTGTTTCTTTGAATTCCGTGTTCTCTGGTTTTAATAAATCTTGGTTTTGGCTAGGATCACTCTTGACTAGGTAATTTTACAAATATGTCTGTAGAATGCTGAGAAGCTCATCAGCTTTATGAAGAAGACCTTAAGAGTTTCCAGAACTGTAAAGTTTCTCTCACTAGACAGGAAAGAGATTATTCTGTTATGGTTTAGTAAATTTTGCCTGCCATCAGGCTACAGTGAACAAATAAAAAAAATGAAGAAGCCCACAGACTAAGAGAAGGCTGAAAGCTAGTGCTGGTGGGTGGCAATATAATATAAAACAACATGAAAAATGTCTAATTTATGCTTGGCTGAGCACCAATAAACTCTTGCAGTGCAAGAGGAATGCCATCCCTTAGCCATCATGTCAGATGGAGCATTAGTCACAAAAGGAGCTATGTGACTTGCTGCTAATATCTGCATAGGGGAAATCCTCAGAGGATTTGTTAGGATGCATCCATGGCAGGCTGGACTTGCCAGAGCTGTGTGGAACCACTTGAGCATCTTGGAAGGGCAGCGCTTCATGTGCAGTAAGATAACTCTGGCCTTAGAAAAAGCCATGAGAAATGCTGTACTCCTGTGTTGCAGGTGGCATTTCAAATGCTGCGATATCTGGGTGCCAAAACACTTAGAAATGTTCCTATAGGTTTAATGCAGAAATCTGGGTTTGCCAATTACTGTCACAGATAAGGCCTTTCAGCAGTCTTGTATTTCTATTAGCAACACTGTAGCAGAAATACAGCCACAATATAGCAACACTGAAGCAGAAATATACCAACAATATAGCAACATTGTAGCAGAACTATACCAACAATATAGCAACATTGTAGCAGAAATATAGCAACATTGTAGCAGGAATATAGCTACAATAGAACAACAATGTAGCAGAAATATACCACAATATAGCGACACTGTAGCAGAAATATAGCAGCATTGTAGCAGAAACTCAGCCACAATATAGCAACACTGTAGCAGAAATAAAAGACCAAGCACTCTCTTGACAGTGACTAAGACAGAAACTAATGGCTTCAGAAAGTGAATATAAAAGCGTTCTTACTCTTGTTACATAAAAGGCAACATGTCTTTCTATCTGTTAAAAAAAAATCTCCAAATAAACACAGCTGTTGAATATCTTGAAGAAAACAAATGTCGTCTTCATGTTTTGTGTTCTATAGCTTTAGTATTTCAGCCTCATCACATAGTAGCTGATACGCATTTATCACTAGGGCAGATTGCATGGTGTGCTTGAAGGTGAAGTTTAATGCATAGGAAGTATCTCTTCTAGTGGCTACTTGTAGCCTTTTTGACAGACATTTGTATGGGGTAGAACGCAAGGCATAATTTCTAGCCGGTTTTTCAGTAGTGAGACAACATCAAATTCATAACTTTATTAAGACTTTCATTTCTCTGTGACCTGATCCTGATAGAACCAGATAGGGTTCAGGTAGGGTTGTAAGTAGATGCATAGGTTGTAGGACATTTAGGCAACCCGATATGCGTGTGCAATATAACACATGATGCATGTGAACGGGAATGTATGTGTGACTGTCACATATACGGAGACTGACATTTCTTAAAACGTAATAAGTTAGAAGTAAGTCTCAGTTCTTTTCTCTTATGTATCTACTTGAGTTTAGTCACTTACTGAATTTTCGTGTGAATTTAAATAAACAAATAAGACTTTATTTGTGCTTGGTAGAAAGCTCCAGCCTCTTCTGTCCAGTGAAAACTTTGCCATTATGTCTTTATGAATATCTAATGTTTCACTTTATTTGCTGAACTACAAAATGAAAAAAAAATATATATATGTTTGACAGTGATTTTTTTTTTATCCCACTACAGTGAAAAATCTAAATGTAATGCAAATAAAATATTTTTTCTGCTTAAATTAAACATTTAATGCCCAAAATACTTAATTTCATTTAATTTTTCTAAATCCTCTCTTTATCATTGAGTTATTAAATTTAGGTATATATTAAGAGAAAATAATTCTTTTGAAAAAAAGACCAAACAATTTTGTGGAAAAAATATTCAGACAAAACATTTAAATATTTTCAAGGCTTTTATGTCCCTCTGCTATCATCCCAGCTACATTTTTCCACTCAATAAACTACAGAGTGCTTTTTTAGGTTGATTTACAGGTGATTCCTTTAACTGTCCTGGTCATTTTCTGATAGCTTCTTATTGTGGTGTGGTATGTTTTGCAAAGTTTTCAGAGAATTGTGGTGCATACATTTTGTGCACCTGAAAAATAAATAAGGATAAGTACATGTGAAGGCCCTTTCTGATCTATGGTTGGTGTAGGCTGCTGGTTAGGCTTGTTTTAATCTTGAAAATCTTAAGTTTCCACAGGGTAAATGAATGAACCTTTGGGCTTGGTTTTCTCGGCTTGGAAGGAAACCAGACCAACACTGTGTTACCGTGTCCTGTCTCCACTACAGTTCAGGTCCCCATTTACATTAGTTGACTCTGGGAAGTGTGAAGTGCTTGAGAGGATTAGAGGAGGCAGAAGAAGAGGAATTTGAAGCATGTATTGAGTAAGAAAGGCTGCCTGAGGAGAGAGATTTTGGAGCTTGTGTTTATAGACAACTTCGTTGTGGATTTCATTTGAATGGGCTGGTTCATAAACCTCTGTAGCCTGGAATGCAGGACCCATTTGAATGGGTCTGAATTTCAGTGCAAATGTTTTGCCCAGCTGCTAAGATAACACTTCAAGAGTTAGTGGTAAAATAAATTTTTGGTTTTACTTGTAAAGGTTTAATTTAAATTGACAAGCACACTTAAAATTGCAGATGGGCTCAAGCTGAAAAGTAGATGTGTGAAGCCTTTCCAAGTTTAGGCAGGTTGGGATCCAAACCTTCTCCTACTGTTCTGGCTTTTTGTTGCTTTTAAATTCCTCTTTGGTTCTTTAGTGTGTCTTCTGTAAATCTAAGATGGTAGGAACAGCTGGTCACAAGGGATTTCTAATTGTTTGGGTGGATATTTCATGAGAACTCACTCTTTTCTCAGCTTGAGCCTTGACTCCTAAGCCAAACCTGGTGTCTATAGATGCCTAAATGCTTTCTTCTTAGCCCATACCTACAGCTAGGACAAGTTCAATTCTACTAAATTTTCCAGTATACAACCAAAACACATCTCTTTCCAAACACTTTGCTTGAATTATTTCACAGTGAGCCTGGTCTACTCTCATCCCCAGTGTGATGACTACCAGTGAAGGGGCCTCAACAGCTGCTCCTTCTATTTTTGGATAGGGCAGAAAGATTATTATTGTTATACACATATAACGCCATTCAAAATGCAACTCTTCATGCTATAGGACTGGCAATCCTGTGAGTGCTGCCTTTCTTATTGAACAGTATTGGAGCAGTAAGTAAAATTTGATCCAGTAGCCAGAAAGACTGTAACTTACGGAGTGAAACGCACAAAAGCTTGTTTTGATTTCAGTATTCCTCATTTGACAAGTGTTTACCTAGCTAGTGCGTAGTCAAAATGCATTGTAACTTTCTGCAACCCCATATATTTGACGTGTCAAAATTCCCATGAAAACAGATAAACAAAATCTGAAATTTCCAGATGGACAGCTGTACTGCAAGCAATCTACCCATGATTCCAGTTTGAAAATGCTTTACGTTACTTGTTACAATACAATCACGTCTCAAAATATTAGGACTTGTATCACAGCAGACTTGCTGTAATCATGAAAAGAAGCTTAGTGTCTAGTGAGATAGGTTATGTATTTTGATTTTGATGGATCTGATTTTATGCAGTCCTCCGCATTGCCTTAGATGCCCTGCCAGATGAAAACAGTACAAAATGTTTCCTGATGAGCCCAACACAGACGGATAGATCAAAAATGTCCTTGGCGGTGGGAGCCTGATGTATTCATGTTCTGGTGTAATAGGGAAGAATGCTGTTGACTACATTTCCTGTGACTTATCTTCTAAACTTCTTGCATTTTTCCATGAGTCCATAGAGAAGCAGTCTGAATGCCCAGAGCTTGATTTTTCTGGGAAAGTTGTATGTGCCCTCTAGTTGTCGTCTTTGTGATTTTAAGTACTTCAAAGTGCAGTCTGAAGTTAAGTGTGATAGTTGTAGCTCCGTGTGTGGTTTGAGAGGTGGTTTACAGATACTTAAGATCTCAGGAGTGGACCTTAAAAGGGTAGATACCTGGAAGTGGAAAGTGTAATCAATTTATGAATCTTTTTTCCTTCCTCCTTCATTCCTATCCACCTGTGTATCTCACATGTGCATACTTAGTATAAATGCAGAAATACACATGTAATGTGCAAGTTCCATATTAACTCTTTCATAGAATCACAGAATCATTTAGTTTGGAAAAGACATTAGAGATCATCAAGTCCAACCATTAACTCAGGACTGCCAAGTCCACCACTAAACCATGTTGTGAAGCACCGCATCTATGCATTTTTTGAACACCTCTAGGGACAGTGATTCCACCACCTACCTGGGCAGCCTTTTCCAATGCTTCAAAAACCTTTCAGTGAAAAAAATTTTCCTAATATTCAATCTAAACCTCCTCTGGTGTAACTTGAGGCTATTTCCTCTTGTTCTGTTGCTAGTTATCTGGGAGAAGAGAGTGTTAAGAACCCCCCCATGAGCCTCCTTTTTTCCAGGCTAAACCCCGGTTCCCTCACCTGCTCCTCACAGGACTTGTTCTCTAGACCCTTCACCAGCTTCGTTGCCCTCCTCTGGACACGCTCCAGCACCTCTACATACCTCTTATAGCGAGGGACCCAAGACTGGACACAGGATTCCAGGTGCGGCCTCACCGGTGCCGAGTGCAGGGGGACGGTCACTGCCCCGGCCCTGCTGGCCACACTGTGTCTGACACAAGCCAGGATGCTGTTGGCCGCCTTGGCCACCTGGGCACGGTGCTGGCTCATGTCCAGCCATCACCCAGCACCCTGAGGCCCCTTTCCACCGGGCAGCTTCCCAGCCTCTGCCCCAGCCCGCAGCGCTGCCTGGGGCTGGTGTGACCGTGCAGGACCCGCACGGAGCCGGGTGGAACCTCCTACAACTGGCCTTGGCCCATGGATCCAGCCTGTCCCCATCCCCCTGCAGAGCCGCCTGCCCCCCAGCGGGGCAGCGCTCCTGCCCAGCCCGGTGGCCTCTGCAAACCGACTGAGGCTGCACTCGATCCCCTCGGCCGCATCGTCGATAAAGAATCAAACAGGACTGGCCCCAGCGCTGAGCCCTGGGGAGGACTCATTTCCAAATGAGTTACACAAGCTTTGTAAGTCCTCTCATTATCTAGAATATTCAAACTATTTTTTTGTGTAGATTGGAGAGGGAGTTTTTATCAAGATGACAATTTTGAATTTAATTGAGGTCAGAAGGTCATAGAGGCAAGAACTGAGGTTCTGATCCTAGTCATGAAATTTCATTAGTTTATATAATTTTGTAGATTATTGATGAGAATATTGTATAAATAGCTACCTGAATTTTAGATTATATCTTTCCTATTTCTCTATGAGCTCAAGGCCGAGATTTCTTATGATTATGTCAGCTTTACATCATTTTCTTTGCTGATTTTAGTCCTCATATCTGGAGTACAAAGGAAGATGCCTATTCCATATTGAAGAGAAAAGAGCTACATTCCACTGGAGCCTCAGTCTACATCTCCTCTCTTGTCCTGGTGCAACAACAGCCACTAGCCCTACAGTCAGGGAAAGCTGAAGTCTCCCCAAGCCCATCCACCAAAATGAATAGCTGAAATTGAGAAGAAATTCCGTTCTGACCCCATACTCAAACCCAGTTACCTTATTTCCTGAAAAATACAATTTTCTTGCTGAATTCATTGTTCTATCTTGCATACCTGCAGAAATTAGGTGGTCATAATTCAGTGGCCATAAAATGATTCATTCGTTTTAAAAGTCCACTGACTGAGTGACAGCTAGCAGTAGTACATTCCACAGGTCCACCACAGATAACACAGAGAAGTCTTTAGTGTTTTTAAACTTTGTAACATTTTTGACAATAAAATCTAAAAGAAAACTTCACCCCCACACAGAGTTGCATACAGTATTGGGCTTGGCTGTGAGAGAGAGGAGAAATACGCACATGATATATAGTTTTTCTGTTACCTTTTAAACACAGCCTAAACTATGTATGTCAAAGCAAACACCTATTTTCACCTCTGCTTTCTAGACGTGACCCTTTTGTTTTATTTAATGTTCATGTTTTAAACAGAGAATGGGAGGAAGAAAGAAAGAATGGACTGAAAAAAATGTAATATGCATTTTGAAAAGCCAGTGCAATACTGTTTGGTGTTACATAGATTTGGTTCATATTCCCAGATTTTCTGTAGTGTAGGTCTTGTGGGTGTTATTAAATATAGTCCAAAAAATCAAACAAAGCCAACATATTAAACTATGTCTTACCCTGATATAAATCAGTACAGCTTTGTACAGCATATAGAGAACTAAGCATTAAGTATATGCTAATTTACACATATATTAATTGTCCTGTATGAATAGTTTGGTACCTATTGATGAAAAACTGCATCTCAGATATGTTTAATAATTATATGTGGACATTGAACAAGGGAAGGTTTTACTGGATCATTGTCTTCAGTCTCCACTGAGGATGAACTGCAGCACATAAACCCATTCCTAACCTTACTATCTTTCATCATTAGCCAAAGAATTAACTTTTGCTCCTGCACTTCTTTCAGGAAGCTGTTTTAAGACTTTACGCAGCTGATTGTACAGAAATTTGTTCTTTTTTCTTTCCTAAATTAATTCAGGCCACTTTGTTCCCCTCCTGACGTGATCCTCTAGTTAGTCCTCCAGTTCTTATCTCATGCTGGCATAATTAATGGAGAGCAACCACATTTTGTCCATACTCCCATCTTTGTCTCTCCAGCCAAAGGAGACTCAGTTCTCTGCAAGGATAACTAGCCTTTCTTTCTACCTGTTCTCATAGGAGTTCATTTTTGTACAAAACATAACACAGAGCGCTATCTGCAGTTGTGACCTTGTATAATGATATTAATATGTCCCTATTTCTATGGGAAATATTTTGCTTTTCCTGTGGGCTTGTATCACACTCCACTTTATCATCATACTGATGACTCATAACAATCTTGTGATTAAGTTCTGTGCCCAGGTCTTTTGCTTGGTTTGTCATTTCCAGCTGACCAGAACCTTTCTTGAAATGGTACTTATTAGTCACAGTACACTTGGTGAAGAAATATGTTGGCTATCACATTCAGGAATAAATAGGTCCTACCATATTCGGTAGCATGTTTTTTTCCAGTCTATGTCTGGGAAATTGATGTGTCCACACAATGATACAGTTTCTGATAGCCATTTTCTCTCCAACAACATTTTAATGATGTCCTCATCCAGGTTCAAATTTGACCCATGTAAGGGAATGACAAACTTCTGACCCTAGTTTATTTTACAGTCCTTCATTCAAATTGATTTTGACCTTAAAAGCTTCAGTTTTATCCATGTTATTGCAAATTTTTACTTGCAGAAGAGGTCTTTATTAAACTATGGCAGTATTCTACTCCTGATTTTAATCCTAGCTTTTAGAATAGTATCATGTATTTCAATATCCATGTTCCAATTGTGACTGATACTCCACCATGTCGTGTTAGGCTCTGCTATCTGATTTCGTGTCCTGCTCTGTTGGTTCCACTTCCTCTGGTTTGTAACCTTGCCACCTTTCATTGGTTTCCAAACAGCTAAGTTGCCTCTCTGTTACCTCACCCACTTCAACTTAATCATGTATAATCCTTTCGGTAACCGAACTGTCTCCATGACTACTCCTATATCCTGTGCTTATACTTCTCTCTCTACTGCTTGTGCTGATTTTTTTTTTTTTCTTTTTACTGAACCTTTAAACTGCTTTTCTTTTGCCTATGTAATAAAATCAGGCTCGGAGAGTTGAACATGACTCTTTTCCAGTCTTCTTCCTTGGGCCTCTTAGTTTAAAACTCTTCTGAATGCTTATGCCAGTTTGAATCCTACGAAATCAGTCCCTCAGGTAGTCAGGTAGAGGCCATTTTAAGTGGCCATTTTCACACAGTTCTGCCTTGTATATTTAATTTATTGTATTATTTTATGTAGAGTATTTGTCAAGTCTGAATCATAAAAATGATGTGGGTTTTTTTTTGGTTTGTTTTTTTTTTTCCTATGGCAGGAGGTTAAAATATTTGTAGGAATATTATCATTTACCATAAAAGGATGTAAACAACTGATTCCCTCCAGTTCAAGAAATAGCCTCTGTAGAGAGTGTACAAATTCAAGAATCTTGATTTGGCAGCAGAGTTATTCAATGCAAATCTCATGCAAGCCACAAAGCCATTTTGGCTGCCACTTCTCAGAAAGCTGCTTGTGAATGTAGAGAGACTGATGAATCTTCTCCTTCCCATCATCCTGATCCAAAGAAATGTCCATATGGAAATGCATCTAGAGACACATATAATCTTCAGCTGGTGATCCTTTTTCTTCGGATGCCTGGCTTTTTGCCAGCAAAGGCCAGTTTTGATTCATCCGAGGGCAGTATGTATTTGTTGTATTTCTGATTTCTTCAGACACCTCTGACTCCTGGCTGACTGGCTGAACAGCTGGCTTATTCTGAACAGAGCTAGGTAATGCTTCTCTGTGGAGCAGATCTCACTGAACACCATCAGTGCATTCTGTTAAGTCTGCCAGATGTCTTCTGACTTAGTCAACAATTTTCTATTTCATTTAAGGGGCTTGAGAAGGTATAGGGGGTCCATCAAAGTGGGAATAAGTATGAAATAAAAGGTTAAAGTCATGTTTATTTGCACTCCCTAAATCCAGTCAAGTCTCTGGAGACTTCTACCATCCCAACTATCTGGAATATTTGGATGGCAGCCCTCCAGTTAAGTAGTTGCAAGAGGGGTTGCTGGCTTCAATAGATGTTACTTCTCTCCCAATGTCAGCACTGGGTCATCAACTTTTAGAAGAATTCTGCAACAGAGGATTCTGGCACTCTATGGTCACTTTTGACCCTCTGTCTTTAATGATTGTTTTGTTCTTACAAAAACTTGTGCTCACATTTGCAAGCGCAACTATTACCACTGAACACAGAGATTAGATTTCCCTATGTGAAATTGCCAGTGCGGATCCAAGCTGAGAATTCATATCATGGATGACATTTGCACAGATTTTCACTTGTATATTTGAAAATTTCAGCCTCCAGAATACTGGAGAACAGAATATTCCACTTGTACTTCTTTCTGTGGAAAACGTGGGGAGTGGACATTTTCCCCTGGTTTGTTTTTTGTTTTTCATCCCATCCACTTGCCCTCAGACAGTTATATGTGGCATTTTGGCAAATACAGGTGTGTAATTCATCCTGATTCTTTTGTCTGCTTGAAAAGAGTTTCTGCCTTTGGAAAATTTGGCCCTATCTCTATTCATGGGTACTTTTGACAAGTCTATGTTGGTTTTTTTTGGGGGTTTTTTTTTTTTTTTTTTTTTTGTTCCAATAGCCACTTGGTTGGCCAAAGTAACACTGTGTTGACACTACATTGGCCAAAAGAACTCCTGCAGTTTCAACTGGCAGCCTTATTTTCCAATTCCTTCCCTTGATTATTGAGACATGTAGCTAACTTTATAGAGCTTCTTTGTTTCAGCCAAAAGATGGGAACATTTGGTTGAGAGGGTGAAGTGTGTCCTCTTTACGTACTGTTTATTTTACATTTGAGGGGTTCTTGAGGCAGGATGTCCTACATCACTTCATAGTTTTAGTAAGGAAGCTGTCAGATTTTATTAAACTGAACATTATTTAGTGAAAAGATACAAATACTTCAGTCCAAACATCTTTATACATATTTTCCAACAACTTGCTTCACCACATCAGTTGTTCAGTATCTGCAAATTTAAGATGCTTTAATTACACATAATGTGATGTAATGAAAAGCTTGTTAGTCTTTAGCCCAAGCCAATAAAAGAAAACAACTCAAACCCCTTGAATATAATTTGTGTGTTTTTCACTTGTGTGTTTTTCTGTGCATATCTTAACATCTATTACATGTTCTTCCTCTTACCTCCTCTTATTTTTTTTTTCTGTGGTGCTTTTTGTGATACTCAGGAAGCTTGAAAACAAATACATAGAGGCGAAGGGAGGTAAATAGGGAAAAAAAGAGTTCCTGTCTTGTATTGTTTTCCATGAAAAGTGGAGATGGGCCCCCTTCTGATGCAACCTTTTCCTCTATTTTTTAATCTGTTTTCCTAGTCATTTTTCTTAATAGCTTGTTCCTCCAGCTGAAACACTGAAGGAAACAACTTGCATGCCCAGAGAAATCACCTGACACTGAGAAATGACCAATTACTTGTTAAACCAAGGGCAGGTAAACCCTACTGGGGCAGATCCATTGCCATAACAATGAATTTTGGCTAATTACACTGTTGGTTTCTTTGTTTGTTTTTTTTTTTTTCTTGTATATTTATTTTTGTAATGATACCCTACATTTATATTTCATGAAAGGCTCAACACCCCTACCCTTGCCTTGTTTGTCTTACCTTCTAAAAGCTCTACTTTCTTCACATTCTGGTCTATTAAATTTGTAAAAATTGTCTTAGCATGACATAAATTTCACACACAGAAACTGTTAATGTCCAAAAAGTGAAGTGCAGCTTAACAAGTCAAAAGTAGTTAGATATAACTACCTGCAGAATAATAAATAAACAAGCTACCATACTTAGATATAAGTAGTTCATTTTCCTACAAGAAAGTGAATTTGAATGTTAGCTAAATTCTAGGATTGAAGAAGACCACTTATTCTCATTCATAAAAAACCCCAACATTCATTCAATATCAAGCAGCTGGCATTATTGACAGTAGATTCCTTTTAAGGTCAGAATGATGTATCTTTCTCCTCTCCTACTTTTTAATGAAGTCTGGGATTTCAAAAGAACCTATGGGATTTAGCAACAATTTCCCTTTAAAGGGCATTTGGATTTGGAATCTAACTCTTCTAGGTTCTTTCAAAAATACAAGCTGTTATTAATAAACTATCATCTGATGCCTGTAACATTACATCAGACTTCAGCTTTTTTAAGTCCAGGAGACCATATGGGTAGTGTATTCTCAACTACTTCTAGTAACTTCTAGCTATCTTACCAAATATTTAAGTAAATCTGTTCACTGGTGATTTGGCATTAATTCTAGGAATTTAGGCAAAGAGAGGTGACTCATTATTGAACTGTTTTATTGAACTACTAAGCACTGTAGTGATAATCTGATTTAACTGTAAAGGTATTCTTATAGAGAGATTTCATTGATTTTAATGTAGCTAGTTCTTCATGTCTAAAAGATTAGGAAGAAAAACTACAGTGTAAGTAAATAGGAGTCTTATAAAAGGTTTTACATAAGTAATTGGAAATCATGATAGTTTTGGAGACATTAAGAAACGTCTTTATAATTAAAGCTGTGCTAATATGAAAACCTTATGAAACCTTGTTTAAAGACCCTCATATCACTTTTCTATGTATAACTGCTTTCACCAGGATGTGGCTAGATTTATTGTGGAGAAAAATCAGAAAGTATTTCAAGAAAATTTGTTAAATAATTTTACAGTTAAAACATGCTCAATGGAGTTTCAGGACTAATACTTAAAGTGTATGCTTTACACTTTGGAGGGATGATTCTTGAAATAATAACCTTTCAATTAAAGAGAAAATAAAATCCTGACATTGTAAGATCTCTTAGGTTAGATCACATGAACAACAGTTGTGAATTCAGTGTCTTCTTCTGTATGATATAACTGTGATCGAGGTAATTATTTTGTTGAGACAGGTCCTGCAAATATTTCCTCACTGTGATTGCTACCAAATCCTAGATGCCTGCTGCCTCCTAGAATAAACATATGGCAGGAAAGCTGCTGGTGGAAATTTTGTTTTATATTCAGTGTAACAGGGTAACAATGGTAACAGTTGCCACTGTTCAAAGGGAAATGACTGATTCAAAACAAAACCTTAACCTGGCAACCTGTCAGAGCGAGACAAGCAGTGATGCCAGTCAAAACAGCAAAGGCTGTACTGTTCCTCCTCCCTCGGTCTTTCTCCTACTATGAAAGGCTGTATTATGTTTACAGTGTTTATTTTATCTCTGAACCTTTTGCTGATGCAGTGCTTCAGTGCTTTTTTATAGTCATTTCCTGCTTTTAGGTGGAATGCTTTAAGAAATTGTCAGTCTGTTTTGTCTGTTGCTGTTGTGCCTGTGTTGCACTTCGATGCCCGAAGTTTTGCTGTCTGTTACTCAAAGCTTCTGCTTTGGCTGGAACTGGAGAAGCTGCTCCAAGAGAGGGGTGGGATGTAGCTGCACCACGGGAATAGGTTAGAGAAGGAGCTGTGACAGCCCAACAGCTGCAGGGTAAACTCTGGCAAGGCATCTGACAACATCTGGCAGCATCTGGTGAGGCATCTGAAAAAAACCCTCTCATCCTTTCTAATGTACTGGGTCAAATGGGGACAGATGGAGGTTTTGTGTTGGGGCAGGGTGGGACTGCATGCCAGGCAGCTGAGTTTTTGAGTAAGGCTTTTATAGTCCTGTAGTTTGGGCACTCAGATCCTGTAATGTGTCAGAAGAACGAGCCAGGTGCCACCCTGGGGCACCTCAGGTTGGAGGCTGAGGAGCAGCTGACCAATACCATGCTCTGCAGTCTGAAGAGTGGAGCAGTAACATGAAAATCAATCTTATCTATAGCTCTTGTGTAGAAGGTGAATCACCTCACGATGATACTACTTGCTGTGCATAGACTGATAATGGCTTTACTTCTGAATTGCAACACACTTCTGCCCAGAGAAGAGATCAGCGCTGGTCAGACTGTCGACCATTATCTCCTTAAAAAAAAATAGAATTTCCACATTAGTCAGAGCACTAAGCAAACCAGTTACCCAAAGAGAATCATAGATAATATCTGTGTTCATTGAAGCTAATAGTTCCTAAATAACCTTCTCAAGCCAAGAAGAAACAGCCAAAATGCACGTAAATCCAAAGGCCTGACCTTCCCCCAGCACCTCCCATACCTTGGTGAGTGACTTTGGCCGAGAACGAAGCAGAGAAACATTGGCATTTCTTCTGTCAAAATATTATTCTGCCCCCATGGATGTAGACAGTCTTTTCGAAATATATTTGATTTTTATCTGCAAAACAACAAGAAAATTTCCTCACAAGATGAAACTTTAAAATCAGCTGCTAAGAAAACCAGCTCATTTTAATGAGACTATTTACTAATCCAAAGAGATCTGCTTGGCCAGAATACCAAAATGGAGGCAAATAAATATTTCTCATGCAGCTGCAGCGTTACAGATTTAATAGCCTTATGCCTCATTCAGTAAGTGTTAGCACATCTTTTGCTGATACTGTTATCTTCCTGTCTGATGTATTTGCTTGCTACAGACCACCATAAACCTGGATGGTCTGTGTAATGGAAGGACAGGAGGAAGATTGCTAGATGTACCCACAGTTGTAGCAGAGAGTAAAAGATAGTTAAAAACCTAGTAGGGTACTTCTCTGATGTAGAAGCACAGCCTCTTGTGAATCTTAACTCTGTTAAGAGGGAAGAGAGTCAGCCACTGGTACAAGGCTATCATCTGATGTTGTCCACAGGTGTATCTTTTTAAAACATTTCTCACTTTTCATTTCATAAACAAAGGACAAGGTCTGATGCCACCTGATGATACAGACCCAGAAAAATGTTAAGCCATTGCAGCTGTACCTGTTTTAAGTGGCAAAGGAATTGGCCATCAGTATTTAACATTGCAGACTGAAACTGTGAGTGAAAGAGGCTATTTGCTAGACAGCCAGAATCTCTGTCCTTGTCTCTCCATTAAATTTATTTTACTTAATTCATTTTCAGCTGAAAATTTTTGCTTTGTAACACAGTAATGCTGTGGTTACTTCCCTTACCAGCCTTCTTGCACCCACCTTAAAGGGGTCTGTCTCCCTGTGTAAGCTTTATTCTAACAGCTAGAAAGGCTTTTCTTAACATCTAAGTCGTCTGACACACATGAATCTGATTACTTCTTGCCATCCTTTGGTGGAAACAGGGTAAGTGATGACTTATAATTTTTAAAGTCAGCATTGGCTGATATTTATCATTCTGTCTTCAGTCTTCTGTTTTTTTTTCTGATAGGTCACATTTTATAAATTTCCCCTTGTTCTTTGTTCTCCTCAGGACACTTTCCAGTTTACAACATCTTTCTTAAAATTGAGAGACAAAAATAGATGTAGCAGAGGCTTTACCAGTCATTAGTAGAGTGGGATAATTTCCTTCCATGTTTTATGTAGAGCGTTCTTTTTAATAAACACAGAATCATATTATTCTGTTTTGAAACCTTGGTCTGCAGTTGACTCATATTCAGTCTGTGATCCAAATTACCCAGTCCTTTCTTTTCCAGGCTTCCCTTTTTCATACTGTATATTTGAGTTTCTCTTCTAATTGCAGAACTTTGCACTTTACAAAGTTTCATCTAGAGTATTTTATTCCCTGTCTGCTCCCCCCCACCCCCCCCACCCCTAATTTATCACACTTACTTTGAATCTTCTGTTTCAAATTGCTTGCAGTCTCTTTCTGTGCTTTGCCCAGGTTTTAGGACTGTTTCCCGTTCCACCGAGTTATTAATGACTGCGACTGTGCTGAGGCCATCTCAGGCATGTTCTAGTTTGAAAGTAAGCTGTTGGCAGTCGCTTTTTTCTACACAGTTGTATACCTATCTTATAGCAAAAATATCTAGCTAATGTTCGAATTGTTTCCTTAGTGAGGAAATCGGTTTTGAGAGAATATCAGCCATTTTAGTGTTTATTTCTCTACCTTTTCCCTTGTTTATTATTATGATTTTTTTTCCTTGAGTATAATTAAAGTATTTTAACATTGTTGTTCTCATTTTACTCATCTGGTTTCCAAGTATCTTCACCTTCTTGGATCAAATTCTTCATTTGGTGGGTAATCCAGTTCAACTATAAGAGAATTCCTTATCTGGTGAATAAAACTCCTGGTTGGTGTTTGTTCTTTACACGCTGACAAGCTAAGGGAACACTTTGTACAAATGAAGTATGTTGCTTCTAATAGTACATGCCTGTCTGTTATAATATCTTTCCTGTGCTCATTCAATTAGGACTATATAATTTTGGCTGGTTTACAATTTTTTTTTAATTGCATTTCTTTCATCTCATGTTTTTTCTTTGCCTACTTTCTGTTCCCTCAAGCCTAGCACTTGAACTACGTATTTTTAAAATGGCCATTATAGATTGGGATGTTTGGATTTGCATATTTATCAGAATAGTCTCTGGATTTGCCTTGATATGACATGGCTTGAAATATTTCAGCATTTATTTATCAATTTATTTATTTGCCTATCGACTTATTTATTTAATTTAGTCACCTCAGATAAGATGGAGCTGATACTTTGTTTCTTTCCTAGCAACAGCAAAGTTACACGTTTTAGTGAACTGAACGCAAAAAGTGTGATATTTAAATGTTTAATATGAAGGGATCTATCTATTGCTAATTTTCATAAATGTTACTTTCCCTGGCTCCACTTAAGCTTCTGGATAAACAGACATTGACTTCAATAGTGCTAGAGTATTTTCCAGGTTTGTAGATACATCCAGTAATTTTTCTGGTACTTTTGTAGAGTAAGGCATTACTGTGTGAGGGTTTCAATTAAAGGATAGGGCTGTTAATATAGATACAATCATGCACAGATGCCATAATACATAGATTTTTTTTTTCAGCTCCTAATTTTAATGACGCTTTTCTGATACACCGAGTAATAATTCCACAGTGCTTGCATTAATAACTCAGTGCAGATGCACTTGGACATTAGACAGTGCTCTGTGTTGTGTAATTTTGTTCTATATCATGCTTTCCTCAAATAAGAATTAATGAGAAGAACCCTTGTACTGTAGTGAAAATAAAGTCTTTATTTTACAATTATATTTACATAATTTAAAACTATATGTAAAATAAAGCTGTCTAGTATGTGCTCTAACTTTTGTTAAACACTGGCTTTCAAGAAATACTGCTATATTAAGGATAATGGTGCTCCTCAGGGGTCTGTACTGGGACCACCACTGTTCAACATCTTTGTCAGCAACATGGACAGTGGGATTGAGTGCACCCTCAGCAAGCTTGCAGATGACATTAAGCTGTGTGGTGCAGTTGACACACTGGAGGGAAGGGATGCCGTCCAGATGGACCTTGACAGGCTTGAGAGGTGGGCCTGTGTGAACCTTGTGAAGTTCAACAAGGCCAAGTGCAAGGCTCTTCACATGGGTTGAGGCAATACCAAGCACAAATACAGACTGGGTGCAGAATGGATTGAGAGCAGCACTGAGGAGGAGGACTTGGGAGTTTTGGTTGACAGGAAGTTCAACATGGCCCAGTAATGTGCACTTGCAGCCCAGAAAGCCAACTGCATCCTGGGCTGTATCAAAAGAAGTGTGGCCAGCAGGTCGAAGGAGGTGATTCTCCCTCTCTCCTCTCATGAGACCCCACCTGGAGTACTGCATCCAGCTCTGGGCACCCCAGCATAATAAGGACATGGACCTTTGGAGCAGATGCAGAGGAGCCGTGAATGTGATCGGAGGGCTGGAGCACCTCCCTTATGAAGATAGCTCCAGGCAGACCTCACAGCAGCCTTCCAGTACCTAAAGGGGGCCTGAAGAAAGCTGGAGAGGGACTCTTTCCAAGGGCATGTAGTGATAGGACAAGGGGGAATGGCTTTAAACTGAAAGAGGGTAGATTTAGATTAGATATAAGGAACAAGCTCTTCACTGTGAGGGTGGTGAGGCGCGGGCACAGGTTGCCCAGAGAAGCTGTGGATGCCCCATCCCTGGCAGTGTTCAAGGCCAAGATGGATGGTGCTTTGAGCAACCTGGTCTAGTGGAGGTGTTCCTGCCTGTGCGCAGGGAACTGGCTGATCTTTAGGGTCCCTTCCAACCCAAAGCATTCTATGATTATATGATACAATACTATATGAAATGGAAGTTGCTTAGTCAGTTGAAAGCAACCTGTGTAGCAGACATTAAAGTCATGAATCAAGTTTGTCTCGATATCAATATAAGGATGTTTCTCCTAGCAATATATTATTATTTAATTTTACTTCATTCTGGTTTCTAATTCTTACATTCTTTTCATGTTGTGAAGCTTGTTTCGTAGTTGTGAAAGCTAGAGATCTAGTTATTTTGTCTGAAATGAAATTTCCTATTCTTTAGTAACCACAGGACTCTTAAGAGCTGGAGACTGAAGGAAAACATGAAATGTTTGTGAATCATTCCATGGCCATAATAGCCATGGCCATAATAGTTTCTTCAATTATTATCTCATTTTCAAGTCTCCTGTTAGGAAATACTTGCATTTTCTGAAATTAATACCTGTTTGGTCTTTATGTTTTACTTTTGTGCCTGCAGCTCAATCTTTATTTGATTTTGAACAATATTCGTACCCCTTGAATATAAAAAGGTCTAGGCAAAATTAATTTAACAACATATGTGAGTTGTATCAGGCACCAAATAAGTAAGGGCTCACTGCTGTTTAAAATATTTAAATCTTTTATGATGTCTTATAGTTTGAAAAATAATGCTTGTTTCCATATTCGCTATTTTTTGAGTTGGTTGAAAGTGCTGTTTTTCAGAAAAATAGTGTTATTTCAGCCCTGTTGCAAGTCATCTGTACTGATGAATCTGATTCACTACATGTACTTGAATAGGGCAAAGGAATTCACAGTTAATACAAGATTCTTTGTGTCATAGTTTTTAAAGTAACTCGGTCTCAGACTGCAATCCAAATTATAGACTTCTATTTTCTTGCAACATTTCATATCAGTTATCAAAAATGTTGTGCCTACAGTATTTATACTCTCTAATAACTATGTCCTTCAAAAATTTGTAATAGCCTTTTCTGTCCAGAACAGCCTATTATTTCAATGGTGTCATTTCACTTGTTTTTTTTAAGCTGCCTGAATTCTTTTTATTTTAAGATGTATTGTTAGGTTAAGTGGTTTATGCAGACTACATCTGTTTTCTTTGATATGTGGCATTATCCTAATGATAGCCTGTATGTTGAAGTCCTATGTTTGACTAAGTGATTTCGCTGAAACTGGAAGCTGAGATCAGACAAGGTTTCTTCTCAAGCCATAATTCTAGTAATTGAGTCTCTTTGTGTGATATGTATCGGAAGAACAGAATGTGTAATTTTGCAATGAATAAATTACTTGATAAATGTAGATTCTCACTTCAGTATAAGGACAAAGTTGTTACTTTGAATTACTAATTTTTCAGATTAAACCAATTTTTATAATCGGAAAATTACTCTAAAATTGATTGATAATTGATAATTTCCCTGGGAATATTGAGTCAGATAAATTTGAAACTGGAGCTTAACTCTAGTAGGTTAATTTCTGGTACACAGCAAACACAGTTTCTGCTACCAAATTGGATAAACTTTTGAGTGCCTGGCACTGTTGTTCATCATGTATTTTCAAAATATGGTTCCTATGAATACTTGTGCATCAGTTCAGAAGCCCACTTATTTATAGTATTTGCACCATATGATTGCTTGAGTGTTCATGGAAAGCACATATAAACAATATCTGAACATATTCAAGGTGAATTGGTTTAAAAATATGTGTGAAGGGAAAGAGACTATCAAGTTTACATTATTTGGCTGAGTTTACAAATCACGTAATTTATAGCTTCATCCTGTTCCAATTCAGATCTGCTCACTTTGGTGGGGGAAGGCTCTGTACCGAGTGCAGAACTGGTTGGGAATTTGGAAAGGTCTGACACAGCTTTCTGCTCTCTGAGTAGATGTGATGCTGGCTGAACCTCTTGGCCCTGGTTCTCCCCCTCAGTCCCACTGTTTTGTGCTGCATCAGTGGAAAACTGACAGTCTTAGAGATATCCTGGGTGAGGCACCCTTGTAGCAGGTCCGTGCTTCTCCTTCCACGGTCTGCAGCTTAAGTAGGTTAATAAAAACTCCTGGTCTCCCCCGAATTGGACAGCAATTTACTGGAACTGCTAGGATTTGTCTCGCATGATGACAAATAAAAATGACATCTGTACTTCCATCTTTTGCCTGTAGTTTACCAGAAGAAGGTGCAAAGGTTTTAGGTCATGACAACATCTGCCTGTCCTGCCACGAAGACAATAGGAGTGTGAATTCTTGGCCTCAGGAATTTGTTTCCTGTAATTAGATTGCGGAGCGGGATTTTTGTCCCTGTGGTGTTTGCTTTCTGAAGTGAATGCTGTATGCAACAGATAAAAAAAATAATAATATTTAAGCTCGGAATTGCTATCTGGAAAAGTTAAAAGTGCAATTCATTCTTCAGCTATTCAGAAGCAGGTTAAATGAGAATCTCTTCAGAACTTAGTGAATAGAAAAGAGTAAGTGCAGGATCTCTAAAATGTTATGCTGGAAATAATATTCCTGAGGAAAAGAATAGATGTCCATCTAAACACATAATGTGATGCTGCACTTTACTTAGTATTAACGAGAACATTGCGACTGCTTCCAACAAACAAACCAAAAAAAGGTAATTTGAGGGGTCATTGTAGGTTTATTTAGGGTGAGATGGACTTACTGAAGCTCAGTGAAAACTTCAACTTTAATAAGAGAAAAGGAGACAAACACATTTTTTGGTGGCTATTTTAAGAATTTCACCTGAGTTCTTCAGACCTCACCACCCCTCTCATTATTGTTAGTAACCTGATGAAAATGTGTTTTCAATCTCCGGCATTCCAAGATTGTAAGTAAATAATTCTGTCCTTGAACCATAGCGCAGATTAATTACGAGCTGGAAGTTGTTCCTCTTGAACAGAGAATATGAAAGTTTTTAACAAAGAGAATATTCATTAATCTTGTGAGATGTTTTTTTTGGAAGACAAATATGTATTTCTGAGGGGAAAAACACTAACAAGCTTTAGATAGAAAGCCAGATTTTCTGTATACTTGTGTATTGCATGCGTCCCAAACAAGACGTTGTAATAGCTGTGTGTCCTTGTAATGTCAAGTGCAACGTCTGGCCACTGTGAAGCAGCATATTTGTTCTGAGATGTTAAAGCATTAAATGAGCATTTTCAAACAGACCTGAATAGTCTTGTTTTAGCAATACACTTGAAAAAATACATTGCTAACTGTTTGAAGAAAATTATTTTAAAAAGGACAATGGAAATATGCAATAAAGTATACACACATACATCACTTTAAGGGCTGTATAGTTAAAATCTGTGTTCTCTTTCAGGAAGTTTAATCCATATAGGAGGTGGATAGGTAAAAATAGATGTATATATGGGTATCTTTGTTACAGTTTCTTAGATTTATTTTTTACTCAGTGTGCTTTAGTCACGTTACTTCAGATTAGGTGGAGTGATGTTGTTGCAGCTCTGGCTCACTTGCAGCTTGGGGAGTGTTGCTCCAGAGGCGTGCCAGCTCTGAGGGTATGCTCTGGGTGCTCTTCAGCTTGTTTTATCCTTTGAATTCGTATAAGGCACTATGGCCCATGTGCATTATATGTGTTCTCCTTTGATCCATAGAGTCTGTTGCCGTTTGTAGGTGTAAAAGCTTGGTTCATAACCTTTAATTTTTAGAGCACTGCTTTGGTCTTAGGAATCCTTGGAGTAGTTTCTCATATCAGCAGAAATCATGAATGTTCCACAGATACTAATTAACTTTGGAGATTTAGACTAAAGATCTGAATTTTTCCACTGTTCACTGATCAATAGGTTAAAATTAGGTAAATTTTCTCTGTAATAACAAAACCCACTTTTTACTTGAATTTAAAGGGCAGAAAAATCCTGACAAAAGGTACTCAGGAACTTGCAAAATCTTCCTTGAACGGCTCTCCGGTTTGTACTTTGGGCCATATGAATTATAGAACATCATCGGTGGGGGGAAATAAAAAAAAAAAAAGACATTTTTTACACTACTAAAGACTGTAGATCCTAAAACTAGAACTATCAGAAAGGAAAAATATCACATTAGGAAAGAAGAAAGTTGCTAGAAAAAACCCAAAGCGAATAGGAAGAAAGGGCTACGTAATAAAGTAAGACTTAATGAATGCGTTTTCTATTGATACATGATCACTAGAAGGGCTGTGCTTGGCACACCTTAGACATCTGCATTTACCTTAGATGTATTTTTTGCATGGCTGTGTATGTAATGCAGTAGGTACTTGGTCTTTATGAACAGAGCTAACAACAGAGTTTAGGGTCATGGGTGATAGGAGAACAGTGTGAGGGTAGAAGTGTTTGTAGACACTACTATCAAACAGTTGGAATAACCAAGCCCACATACTTCACAGTTAGTAGCAGGTAACGCGGAGTTAATGAGAGCGAATGTTTGAAATGAATTTCTTGCTGCCACCTAGTGTCTAACGGCAAAATGGCAAGGAAATTTCTAGAGTTCCGAGCACGGATTTTACATTCAACATCAGGGTATTCCTCTTATTCCACTTCATACCGAAGTGTAGACAAAGGCCAGTCCTAATATGAAAGTGTTCAAGGTTTTCCCTTGAGAAGAATGGGAAAGTGTAATTTAGCTTGTGCAAGCGATTCTGTGAATTTTCGATAAGTACTCAGTAGAATGGCAGCTAATGTGTTAAAAGTTGCTCTTCTCAAGCCGATTCCCAGCAGAAGAGTTTTATGAGGTGCCAGAAGAAATGCTTAATAATATTACTTCCATAGTAGACAGGGTGGAGCCTATTTGCAATATTGGTCTCTACTACTAATTTTCTCCATTAACCCAGACATACTATACCTTCTAGTAGTGTTTACCATCCTCCAGAAAGACCCCAAAGGGTTGTTTTCCTGTTTTATATATAAATCTATATCTATATACGTAATCTCATAGGAATACAATAGGGTACTTGACAGGCTGATCTGACAAACTCAGATAAAGATGTTGTTATTGGTTACTTTGGTTTTTAGATTACTTTTCCTCACAGTCCTCTTCGTTCCACCTGTTCTTGCTCATGAGCCTTTGCTTCCCTGTGCTCCTGTTCTTATATCCTGCAAGTACCATCCAGTCTTTAACTCTTCCCCTTCTCAGCTGCACTGAAGCTTTTGGCTGATGGGAGAGAAGGGTTGTTACACTGGGAAGCAATGCCAGTTCTGTTTGTTTTCAGGCCAGATGTGAAAGACAAGCAGAAGTTGACTGCCACTGTAGCAGTTCTTGTGATGGGAGATGCCGAGTTGTTCCTAATGCATACTGCTGAATGCAGTTATGATGAACACACCCCGCCATCCATTTATTGTAACGGATTTATTGCAAACATCTGAAGAGACTGTGACATCCATATTTTACAATGTAATGAATGGAGACGGTGGTTGCAAGAAAATATTGAAAAAGACAATGCAAAATCAGTTCACCTGAATAAGTGGGTTGGTGAGAAGAGGTTTTTCAAAACAGGAAAAGGGTGATCTTTCACTGAGAACAATCATCCACCCTGTTCCATGCTAACCTCCACACCTAGATCATCCAGTTATTTAACAAATGGTTGACCTTCTTTGCAAGCTGTACTCAACTCATCGTGAGTTTGTTTGCCAGTGAGATATGGCCATGTCTTTTGGGGTGATTTCTTGAAGACCCGCATTTACCATGTTGCCTATACACCCAACCTCTTCAGTCCTTATCTAATAGAGTCAGTGCAGTGTGAGAAATTGGTGCGCATCTTCCTCTTCCCTGTCAAACAAGTATTGGGGGGGGCTTTTGTCTTGAAAAAAATTGTGGTATTAAAAATAAAGCCAGTCAATAGAACTTAAAGTTTTTGGCTTAAATCAGCGATGACTGAGGTCTGTTGACTTTAATGAATTTAAGTCCACATAGATGAGGGTTGGAATTATATAAATGCAGAAAACATCTCTTCATTCTGTAAGCTCTGGAAATGTTGTTGGCGTAAACCACTGGAACAAACTACCCAGGAGAGAAGTGAATTCACTCTCGACATTTCTGAATAAGACTAAATGCCTTTATGGAAGATATATTTTATTCAAACAGAAATTATATGGCTCAGTGCAAAAGTACCTGGATGGAACTCTGTGGCCTGTATTATAGAATCATATGTCTTTTTGGACCTCAAAATCTAGTGGTCTTCAAAGTTTCCTTTTACTTTTTGCAGTCTCGTGCTGTTGGTTATATTTGCTGTTGCTTAACTAAGACAGTAGACTTTAGGAGAGTCAAAAGCCTTTCTGGAAAATTGCCTGCAGAAGGACTGCAGAGAAGCTAGGAAGTGGTTGAGGGCTCCCTTCCTGCGACAGTAATGCTGGGTAGTTATTGACATATTGAAGTGTGAAACGAGAAGTCCTTCTCAAAAGACTGTGGAAGTCACTGTAACGTGCTGAAGACATATTTAATTGTACGTGAAATAAGAGACAATGTCCATTAGACGTGGACCGTCATTAGGGTTCAGTGCTAACACGGTTGGAGGTGACTTTCAAGTTCTACTTCTCAAAAGCTGTTACTTGAATTTTGGTGGGGTTTTTTGTTTCAGTCACGCATTGCAGTGTCAGGTAGTATTTGGTTCTGAATTCATAACTTATCCTTGCAACACTGAACTCTGGACATTCACATATTTTTTGGAGATGAAAGCTTAGCTGCTGGCACAGAAGAAAACAGTCTCCTGAAAGAAATGTCTGGACTTAACATCCATCC
The DNA here is from genome assembly GCF_023638135.1 of Falco biarmicus. Taxonomy (NCBI): domain Eukaryota; kingdom Metazoa; phylum Chordata; class Aves; order Falconiformes; family Falconidae; genus Falco; species Falco biarmicus. Next base: position 36,114,652 of record NC_079294.1, on the reverse strand, counting down.
TCAAACTGGATCAGTTTAGCATTGGCAAGAGTCCATTTGTAATCAATCTGCTAACAGAAGAGTGATAGAGTGGCTACTTTCCTTGAATTAAATAACTGAAACCAAGACTTGGGGTCAGTCTTTGGTGCATATGTATCAATCTGTAAACAGTTGGCCACATTTCTACAAGGTGTTATTTCAACAAATAGACAGTTGTCTGTGCAGGTCTAAATACAGACTGAGGTGAAGGGAAGGAGAGACTTTACGTTTCAACTGACCTTTAGGAAAGAGGTTATATCACATAGGGTAGGGATAATTTAAATGCTCTAGACATGCACTAGCTATGGATGCACTTTCTGATGAAAAACTGAAATTGAGTACAAATAGAGCCATCGAGATGCCCTAGAGCCTCTATTCTACATGAAAACCATTTTAGGACAGTGAGGTAAAGGCTTTGCTAATGTAATGCGTAGACGTGCCCTCTCTCATAAAAGAGTGCAGAATCCTAAATGTTTGTGCTGAACTACGGAAGCGATTATTACTAGATGTTAATGTATCTCAGAGAAAAACTCAGTGACCTAGGAGGAACCGCAATATGCTAAACAACATTTTTTTTTTAAAAACAGTACTTAATAAAAGTGGTTTCCATAGGAACCCAAATCCATAAGAACTGACAAGTTTTTTTTAGGGACATTACGACTGGCATGTAATAGCAATAATAATAGTTTTTTTTGTCATCCTTATGTATGCTGTGTGTGTTTTGATTTCCTGATACTATTTTTCAGAATATAACCTGGACTGTATTTTTTCATTTCAAACACGCCTCTCTGTACCACCTCCTTCAGTTTCTGCAAATTCATTCTTATTGTTTACAGAAAATTTACTTAAAAAGAAGTATGGACTGAAAAGTTTGGGATTTGCTTGTACCATGAAGGAATCTTCTTGTTGCACATTCCAGCTTGAGTCCAGGCCAGGCCAGCAGAGGAAGTCTTTTAGAGCTTTCAGAAAATGTCAGATGTGCTGATAAGAAATCAGACACGTGGGTGGAACCATGATCAGAGCCAGGGCCACTTGACATTGTCTCAGTATCTGGTTACTACACATGATGGATTGCTCCTGCCATCTAGGTTGTGCTCAGTAAGCTGGCACTCACTGTTCCTTCTGCTGGCATCTGCGTGATACCACAATTTGCAACCTTGTTAGCAGTCTCATTTCTAAGTCCATGTACAAGCAAGATCTCAATCTTTTGCTTCTGTATTTCCATTCATCTGGACTCCTTTTATTTGTTTCATTATTCCTCTACTCATTCTTGGATAAGATATAGTATTCTGTAATTTATAGTGGAGCTGATTCCTTTGGTGAGTCTGAGGCAGGCAGAAATAAGAAAGTCCTTACAGGTTGCCTAGGCTGCTAGGAGATGGACGGATCCACCTTTAGTGTTGGGAGTTGCTCTGGAATTCAGCTTCTGAGACCACCTGGCCCAGCCAAGCCTTTGGCAAAGATAAGTGTCCCCATCTTGCCTGCCTACAATTTCTCTTCTCTCTCCCCTTACCTGCGCAGACAGCTCTGTTGGGGGTGTGTATATGTATTAGTATTGCATTTACTAATTAGTGTATAGTGTGAGTTTCCTCAGTGATATATTTAAGGAATGCATAAGGATCACTTGTATGTCTGCCCTTCCACAGCAGTGCAGAAAGGGCTGCATTATTCTTCAGATAACAGAGCTTTATGTGCTTACACAACTTGCAAAACAGTTCTTTTAAAGAGGTGATTGTCAAATATAGTTCCAAAGTCTCGTCTCCTAACGTTGTAGATTTCCTCTGAGAATTCCCCTTAAAGGGAAATCCTTTGATTCGTCAGTGTGACAAACCCATTTAAATAATAAAAGCCACTGGAAATAAGCATGTATTTTATTGGCGTTTCTACACATTGAGCTGTAGGGGGAGTTAAGGTCAGACGTTGAATATAAAAGGCAACAGTTGACAAAGTAATGTACAGCATTTGTTTGGTGTCCAGCCAAGGATTTGCAGTGCTTTTAAAATGGTAAAGTACATAGCAAATATTTGATGTGCCAAACCACAGAAGACGGTTGATGATGGTTATGGAGTGGAAGAGACTCTGTAAGTAGTCCCCATAGTGTATTTACTATACTGTACATTTTGCACATGCTATTTATTATACTGCTAGTAATATGTTTGTAGTGCTTTTTTTTTTTTTTCCCATAGTATATTATCATGAACAGAGACCCAGCGGGAGATTTTTACTTATTGTGAAATAAGAGTTGTGCCTCTTGCGGTCCCCTTCCTTCCGTAAAAATCAAGTTAGCATTTTCAGGAATGAACAATGCAGAAGTGTTTTATTACCATATAGGAGATTGTTCTGGAAACAAAATTAGATGTAACAACATTAAAAAAACAACAGCACCCAAACAAAAAACCAACAGTGACACCCTAAGCCCAAAGAGAAGTCTGCTAATTAAGAAACTGGAGAAGGCTGGTACTTTAAACTTCTATTCTCTGTTACATTGCTTCCTTATTTCTTTATTAATTTTCACACCACCACCATCACCACCATTCATTTCTTTTGTATTGTCTTTTCTCATCCTGACGTGTCTACAGTTCAGTCTTCTGCTCCAATGAAGTCACGATCTGGCTAGCTGCAAGCTCGCCAACTCACTGGCCATGAGCAATGCAGCTGCACCAAGCCAGGGCTCAGCATATGCCAGACCCCTCTGCAGGTGGGCATGCAACTTCTGTGCTTCTGCTAATGCCGAAACTGGATGCTGCATCACTGTGGGGTGAAGGTACCTGAAGGCTTCCTGGGGGGCTGCCAGTGTGTTTTGTTTCCAGCTCTGTCAGATCCTCAGGATCAAAGGTGACTTGGCATTTGTTCTGTGTGTGGCCAGGCACCCCAGAGCAGGGCTGAGTGCTTGCTCTGTAAATCTGACCCTTCCTTTCAAAACTGCCTGTGAGAAATCCTGGATTTTACATACGTGTTTTTCCTTAGCTTAGACTGGATGATCCCTTAAGTTCTGTTTTCACTTGCGCTGGTAGACCTAAGCAAATCTGTTGAATTCAGTTACAGGGGAGCTGTAAAAAATTGTAAAACAAAGCAAAAAAAGAAGTCTGTCTGGAGGTGCCTGATTTTAACTACTACAGAGATATCCAAGTTCTAAATGTGGATTAGCTTTCAATACAAAGAGAGCCTACAAGTCTGAGACTTCTGATCTTTATGTACTTGGGCTGCTACTTAATTTTAAGCTTGTGAGTGTCCTGTTTGAAGGTGGGACTCTCTCTTGCTTAATGTTAAACATGTGCATAAGTGTTTGTCCGGCTGAAGTCTGCGACTTTCTTCTCAAGGCATGTACGATTTACTGTGTGCATTTGCTAGGCAACTTTAAACAATGCACCTTTATTCTGTTTACAGCAGCTATGGATCCATTTCTCTGTTTGTGGAAATCCACATTTGGCATTTTCAGAGATGCCTGAGCCAAGCTCAAACCTCAGTGTTTGGATATGGGGTGATGGTAGACACATGTCTTGTCAGTTCCACAGTTTTGTTATTTTTTAAATGTATCTGATTATACACGGGGCTTATATAGTGAAAACAAAGCTTTCATTAGCCCAGTTTGGGAGGAGCTGTGGTTAAAGATGAGGGAGAGAAATGACAGAAAAGGATCGTGAGGAGGGAGGCAGGGAAGGATGAAGGCAGGCAAACAACCAATGGTGCTACAGCAAGTGAGGACAAAAATTCTAGAGGCAGCCTTTCGGAGATGAATGAGTGATTAAGAGCTAGCTGCCTCCCGGCTTCTTTGGAGATGGTGAGTGTTGTCTCACATGGAGTGGACTGGTGGTCTCGCATGAAGGAGTGGACGGGTCATCCAGACATATGTTCCTGAGTCTGGGCTGCAGGTACCTTTCTGCCTGTGTGTGAGGCTGCCTGAAGAAGAGGCTTCAGGAGCCTGGCAGTCCTGGGCTTTAACCTCATAAAGGCTGCTTCCCTCTTATGCTTGCAGTTTCCCTGGTGGTAGGAAGAGGATACCAGGTCCCTGCTGTAGGTGGGCTCTGCTGAATTTCAGGAAGAGGAAATAAAGGGGCTAGAGGATCAAGTTGAATAGAAAATGGTAGTCCCTTTGAGGCTGCATTTTAAATCAAATTAAAAATAATTCATTTTGATAGGTTTTTATAGGTTTTATAGCATCATGGGACCCAATCAACTGAGAAGCAAGTGTGAACAAAGCCTATCCATATTTCTCTTTGCTAAGGATATATTTTACAAATCAGAGACTGAAACGCTGATAAATTACAATGCCTGGATCTCAGCCAGATGGGGTCTGGGACAAAGTGGCTGACCAGTCACATCTGTTCTGTGCCTTCTCCACAGAACCTCTTCTCACATTAGGACCAGTAATGAACTTAACCAAAATAGTGGTAATTTATAGTGAAATGCGGAGTATGGCAGGAAAACAGGCTGGAGTTTTCAACAGCCTGAAAAGGCAGAGAACCTAAACTGGAGGGAAAATATCTCTCTGAAGATGAAGGGCAAGATTCTCAATTGATGTACATCTCTGCAACTTGGCATCAGTGAAGCTATGCTGATTTACACCAGCTGAAAAATCTGGAAGGGAACAATGCACTTTTTGTTTAATTTTTATGTGCTTCTCAGACCATCCGTCACATTCAGTTGCAGAGCAATAACATTTGGTAGATGTTTAGTCTTGATTTTTTTTTTCCTGAAATGGGAAGTGAATTAAATGAAGTGAAGATAGAATAAAGCAATTTGATTATTAGAGTTAGCTGAACAGTCTGGAACAAAAAAAGATAATGTCAAATAATGTATTTGACATCATAGTAAAATACAGGCAAATGCATTATTTCTTATAAAAATTGTTAATAGAAATTTACAGAAGTAGATTGTGCTGGATATGACTAGATTTAGGAAGAGCTGGCTGTGTGAAACTCTCTGGCTAATCCATCTCTTTCATAGTATATGTTACATACCCTCTGCCTGTTGCACCTTTACCATCCACTGGCAGCATCACTGAGTGCTGAATGTCATCAGAAGACTCAAGATCTGAGCGTTACCAGTTCTGGTTTAGGGAATGAAAGGGAATTTGGACTGGTGTCTGCCTCTACCTGCTGAGCTCATTTTGTTGCAGTGGTTGAAATCACATGCCAGTCCAGCTGTGTACCCTTTACAAAATGGCTCTTTCTGAAGGGAGGGTGATAGACTGGTGGCTTGCTCAGACAGGAGCACTGTGCCAAAGCAGTAGAAACAATTTATGGACTGAAGACCATGCTCACCTAAAGGAACAACTGATTGTAAAGGGCTCCTTTCTGTTTCTGCCTAAGCCTGTTATCAAAGGTGGAGGGGAAGAACAGGTGATGCCAAACTACTGGCTTCCTCACGTGCAGGCAACGTTAGACTGAAAACAGGGCTGACGACCTGGCAGACTTTATGTCCATCACTGCAAAATGCTGACCCATGCATCAGCATTGGTACGGAGTGGGAAATGACTGGTGCCAGCAAAAGTTTCGGAGCAGGGCATTTCCCCAGCGGACCAAGGGATTGGATTGAAACTCTGGGACTTCCCATTTAGGACTTGTTCTCTGCTGTGGAATACATATATTAAATGACCATTATTCCAGCCCAACAGTAGTTCACAGTCCAATCTGTACTGCCTTTAAAAAAACAGTTTTTTAAAGGTGCTACAGTTTAATATGGGAAAAATATTCCTAAAATATTATTCCTAAGGCTATCAGCCAAGCTGTACAAACCACCCTTGCAGTCAATGACAAATAGTTGTGTGGGAAATACACTTCCTCTTTCACAGACAATTTTGCAATTTCTAACTGTTATATTTTGCATCCCAAATCAGGAAAGAAAACAGGTATGTGATACTTTCAACAAGACATGCATAAAAAAATCCCAGATCCTGTTCCTTGAGAGTCTCAGTTTGGAAACACTGAAGGAGCCAGGTTTACCTCCCAGGCAGCATGGCTAGGACAATAGCTGGGGAGTCCAGGGAGCAGACCACCTTGCTACACAGCAAGGCAGGTAGGGCAGGGCTGTGGTGAACCAGGCACCAACCAGCCTTGCCATCAGGGAATGCCCAGTTTGAAATAGGTTTACCCAGCGTGAACATCAGGTTAACCCAGTGTGAACTGCAGTGGGAGAGGAAATGCCACTGAGCACAAATTTAAATTCCTTTTATTCCAGCATGGGGAGCTGATGGCAGAAGAACAAGGATATTTGCTGGCAAATCAGCTTGTGAAGGAAATGGAAGAGGAGTGATCAGCTCTGGCTTCTGATGGTGGGTGAGCAAGATTTGAGTGTGTGCTTTATTTGACCTACAGATTGTATGTGGAGTGTGCATTTTCTTGTGCAAGTGCAATAGGCGATCTAGTGTTATGCCCTTTACCAAGAGAGACAGTGAGGTTCAGCTGAGTTGAGAGTGGGGAATTTCTTCACATCACATAGCAGCCCAAGAGAGTAAATATTATGTGGGTTGTGCTGGTACACAGTAGTACACCAAATGTTATTCACGTGGCTTTAGAGGTGTTCAGTCTGATTCAGTGGCTACCCAACACATTTAGTGCCAGAGACCTCTATAACAATATGCTGCTCTTGGACACATAGTTCCTGAAAACATAAATCCCTGTGTGTGGTTACTGTACAACCCGGATCTGACTCATTGCTTCACAAAGCACTTTTAGTTGCTTTGGATATGTGATGATATGCACTATACAAACCTAGTAACCATGCTACTCCCGTAATGGTCTACTATCTCAGAGCTCTCAAGAAAACTTTGGTCTCTGTTATCCACACCATAGCCACTAAGAACTTCATGTGGCAACCTAACCAGGATCCTGTAGCTTCAGCGACTCTGAATCTATCCCCTTGGTGTTCCAGCTGATGGGGAGGTCTCAAGAGGTGTTAGCAGCGTATAGTCCACAGCAAAGTGTTGCACAGTTTTCTTTCCATGCAGTAGGGGGTAGTAAAATACTCGGAGACTACATGTGCAAGGAAAGAACACCAAATAGTAGAGCAACTGAGTGGAAAACAAACAAAATGTCTATTTTTAAACCAAGCTATATCTGTATAATTTTAAATGGGGAACCTTTTGAGTCCTTGTAAAACAAGTTCCTTAAGTGTTTGAACGATGCTATTTAAATGTGTAATGATTTGGCCTACAAAAAAACCCCAACATATTAATTGCTGCACTTTCAGGATGAAAGTATTAAACATTTTAATCGTGCTCTGCATGTTTAGGATGCAAACAAAAGTGCTCATTGTGAACTTGCCAATTAAAGTAGCTGCCAATAGGGAAAGGAGACGTGCCTGTGGCTTTCTTTGGGTTAGCTGAGGTCATGTCTACAAGTAATGCACAGGTTCTTAAAGAAGTTTGGCGTCTGAATGCGTAAAAATCCTAAGCAATACTCCACTCTTTCTATCAAAAGTTTTGTAGCTGTTTTCTTCTGACAATAATGTTTACAGAACATCAGGGCTTTTCAATGTAACACTTAAAGAATGCAAAGGGCTGTCTGAGATGTTAGTGCTAAGAACCCAGTTGCAGGACTGCTTTTGAACTTCAGAGCACTGGGCATGAACGTGGCCTAGTCCAATGAGCATCATAAAAATTAAACAAAAAGTGCATTGTTCCCTTCCAGATTTTTCAGCTGGTGTAAATCAGCATAGCTTCACTGATGCCAAGTTGCAGAGATGTACATCAATTGAGAATCTTGCCCTTCATCTTCAGAGAGATATTTTCCCTCCAGTTTAGGTTCTCTGCCTTTTCAGGCTGTTGAAAACTCCAGCCTGTTTTCCTGCCATACTCTGCATTTCACCTTAAACCATCAAGGAAACCCACGTGAAGCTGGTGGAAACAGTCATGTGCTTCGAGTCAAGGAACGGTTTAGAACTTCACTGTTTCAGATCTTAGAGTTTTGAAGTAACAATTTCATTTAAGTCATTTTCTGCAGATTTCTATAGTACCATTTAACATCATATGGAGTATTTCAGTAACATCAGGTTTCTCTTCCAAACAGCATAGAAAAAACAGACTTTTAATTTTCTTAAGGATTTCATAGAAATGTATAACCTGTGGAATTGGTTTCTAGTCATGTTCTCCCACGAAATGAGCCTGATAAGACCTAAATCCCAGCTCACTTATTCCAGTGTATGTTAAGAGCAATCTGAATGACTAACACACAAGGCACACTGGCGTAGAGAGCTGTGAAGAGCTGAGAATCTGGCTTGGTGTTCTCTATTGCGGGAGGAAAGCTGTGTTTAAATCCATATATGAAATGGAAGATATTTATTTTACATTTCTGCAACTGTTTTTAAAAGTTAGATCTCAATCGTGTATTTCTATCTCAGCTGCTGTGGCTTCATAGGAAGATTCTGAAGAAGATCTAGAAATCCTTTGGTGAGTATATACCGAATTCGTGTTATGTAATGGTTTGCATTTTATTGGTAACTATTACTAAAGATTCTGAAGTAAATTAAAAAAAACAACCTGTAAGCCAAATCTACTTTATTTTCAAGAATCTCCAGCTATCACTCACATATCCTTGCCAAACATGTCATTTCTCTTAGCAACAGTATAGATGGCTTTAACAAGTATTTTTAACCTGTGAAAGAAAGTCACAGAGCTCACTTCTGAAATGTGAAATTATGTTCAGATACCTAAGAGCTGGATTCAGTGATAAATTGCTTCCCCTCCTCACAAGACCATGGAAGCTATTCTTGAAGGGCATGCTTAGTGTTTCAGTGTAAGTGGTTTGGATGGAGTTCTGTCTTTCTAGTTGAATTTGGCTTTACTTTTTTCTAATATTATGAATTATTCTGTGTGATAAAATACACATTTATCTTGGGGAAAAATGTTAATATTACAGAGAAAGATTGAGGCAAAGATAACATTAGTTATATACATATTTCTCTGTAATTCATCCACATTTTTACAGTTAAATTGCCACCTGAGTTAGCTTGGGGTAATTTAAATGGCATCCTGGTAGCCATAGTTTCAACAAGAAATTTCCAAAATTTTGCTTGCAGTTTTGCCTACACATAATGTGTAGTGCAGTCTTTAGTGCTGTTTCAGAACCCCTTTAAAAACAGGTATTTCTGGGATGGCAGATGCTAGCAGCAGAGATACTTGGTTGGTATTATCCAGTCAAAGTAAAAGACTGACCAGTCTTTTACAGCCACCTTGTCGGCAGTTTCCATCATCACTGTGGGATGTATAATGCAGAATGATGTGGCAACATAGCTGAGTCTGGCTGTATATGTGCCAGAACCACAAATCTGTTGCTGAATATAATGTACCTTTTTTCCATCTAATGAATAAAGGCATAGATAATACATGGAGGTTCTCACATCCCCCTCTATCTTTCATTCCCATCTTTGGATTGCCTACCAAGTGCTCCAAGTGCAAACTAACATCTGATTTTGATATACCATATCCTGCTATCTCATTTAAACCATGTCTTTGTAGGGCATGTTAATACTTAGCAATATCAGTTAAATACTCTCTTTACTTTCAACATCTATTTAATCAAGTGGGTCAGGCAGACTTGCAATGAGATCACACTGCTAGTGTCCCTTTTTAAGCCTTCTACAGCATCCTGTCTTCTTCAATGCTCATTTTTAGATGGTGAGTTTCATGGGGCAAGCATTATCTTTATTTATGGCTTGTTCAGTGCTAAACACTATTTCATTGTTTGAAGGTTAGTCATACACATTGGCCAATGTGCTTATATTAAGAGCTTTGCCAGACCCAGTGCCTTAATGCTGTTCTTTAACTTCTCTTTAACCTTTTGGAAGAGTCCTTTGAATAGCCACTACGATTTAATTCACCAGTTCTTGAACTTTATTCTGGAGTACTGATTATCAGATGTTAATTTTTTAATAAAATTTGAAAATAAGATTTGAAAAGCTTATCTTATAGTGAGATACATGCCTGGCCATCAGGAATGGAAGAGGGAATATGTAACGTTCACTTTTCCTGTAGGGCTTTTGTGTATAGGTAACCTTATAGTTAGATTCAAAATTTGAAAGAAAAAAAGAACCTTGAGACCTGTTTTAATGTCAGATCCACTTGAATGGCAGGAATAAGAATGCTGATATCACTGGGGTTGAATAAATTTTCTGTAGGAACTAGTGAAAGATAGAGTTAGGGTTTCAGGAAGGAAGGCTGTATCAAGTCTAATTTATTGCTGGATTTATAAGGGTTCAAAAGGTAGCTGGTGTAGTCATAAGCAAATATTTTATTTTCAGTATTCCTGGACACGTATTCTATTTAAGGAAGGTCTGGGATAAGGCTGGGGAACTGGGAAAAAACATGTCAGAGAGAGTAGTATGGCGTGGGCAGGAGCATATGCTTCATATTAGGTATTCCAGTACAGATCCATCCTCTCTCTACAGTATGTGTTAATTTTAGGGCTAGGGCTAGAATCGGGTTTTCAGAAAAGAAGGTAGAAAGCATTTTTATTCTTGCATTCTGCAAGACTGTCAGAGATAGAATGACAGATTGCGTAATTGGAAACAAATGCCTTATATTCGGATTTACTATACAAATCGCTCACTTTGAATTAATAAATTTTAGAGTTTCATTATGACTTTAAAGAGGGAGGCTTCATCAGCCAAGCTCACTGATGGATTGTTTAGGACCAATGGAGATTAGAATGAATGTTGTTTGCTAATGAATCTCAATTGATTTTTCTTTATGAAATAGTCACTTGGTTAGATTTCAGTTTCTGGTTAAAAACAGGAGTAAAGTTAAGAAGAAAATGCTCGTTGAGCCTAGCTTGTCACTAGGTCTGGAATTGCTTCAGGGAGAAGCAGCAGGTTGTTTTATGGAGGGCAAATGCTGTTACTCAGGTGTTTTTTTATAGAGTTTGTTCACCTGTGTGGGGAGGATGGAGATTTAGAAACACTGCTTCTGATGATACAGCTAGTGCCTTTAATATATTTTAGCTGCAAGAATTAGTTTACTGCCCATATATTAAGTAGGGTTATGGTTTGGGTTTATCTCATGTTTGGGGAAGGAAAAGTTTTGAGCTGAAAGTTTAGGAAGAGGGATGGTATCAACAGCTAATGTTTCATGTTCACATATTCACGTAGGAGTACTACAATTACATTTCAGGTTAGGTTAGAATTGATTTACCTTTTGAGTGTAGAAAATAAGGCTTGAAGAAGTCATTATCGTGTTGAGTATTTCATGATCATCAATGATAAGAACACCTGTTTCACCAAATCCCATTAATTTGTGTTAGGTTTCACTATAGCTATTGGTTACCTGGCTATAATCGTACCCTTGTGATTGCATAAGGACTTGGGAACTCGAAGCACGTTGTTTCCAAGATGCTTTTAGATTCCATGGTGCTGGTTTTGGTAGAACTGGTTAAAGAAGAAATTGATAATAATGATCAGCAGTACATGATAGTACACCCAAGGATTCTAGAGAAACTTGTGAGCTAGGTTACTGTTTTGTGTAAAAAGATTGTTCTGAAGAACCAGTGGACACAGAAATTAATATTGTATGTTGACAGAGGATTGACATGGATTTGTGAAGGGGTGTCATGCCTCACAAATCTAGTAGCATTCCGAGGAGCCAATAAGCTTGTGGATAAAGAAATTATGGCTGATGTAACCTACTTGGTTTATAACTTACTAAAAACTTTAAAAGAATCTAAGAAGTCAGAGGATAAGATTAAAACACAGAAAGCAGCAATAAACGGTCAGTTTTCACAGAGGAAGGAGGTTACCAGTGAAGTTTCCATGGGATTTGTCCTGAAGTCAGCAATGCTCCAAGTATTAATAAATGGTCTGGAAATGAGGGAAAAATCTAGAGGTGTCTTAGTTTGCTGGCAATACTAAGTTATTCTGTATATAATCATAGAATACTTCGGGTTGGAAGGGACCTTTAAAGGTCATCTAGTCCAAGCCCTCTGTGATGAGCAGGGACATCTTCAACTAGATCAGGTTGTTCAGAGCCCTGTCTGACCTGATCTTGAATGCTTCCAGGGATGGGGCACCTACCACCTCTCTGAGCAACCTGTGCCAGTATTTTGCCACCCTCATCGTAAAAGAATATCTTCCTTATATCTAGTCTAAATCTACTCTCTTTTAGTTTATACCACTACCCCTTGTCCTGTCACTACAAGACTTGCTAAAAGATCTGTCCCCGTATTTCCTATAAGCCCTCTAAGTATTGAAAGGCTGCAATATGGTCTTCTCAGAGCCTTCTCTTCTCCAGGCTGAACAACCCCAACTCCCTCAGCCTGTCTTCATAGGGGAGGTGCTCCAGCCCTCTAAGCATCTTCATGGCCCTCCTCTGCACCTGCTCCAAGAGGTCCATGTCCTTCTTACGTTGGGTTCCCCAGAGCTGGATGCGGTACTGCAGGTGGGGTCTCACAAGAGAAGAGTAGAGGGAGAGAATCACCTCCCTCAACCTGCTGCTCACGCTTCTTTTGATACAGCCCAAGATATGGTCGGCTTTCTGGACTGTGAGTGCCCGTTGCCAGCTCATGTCCAGCTTTTCATCCATCAGTACCCTCAGGTCTTCCACAGGGCTGCTCACAATCGCTTCATCCCCCAGCCTATATTGATGCCAGGTGTTACCCCAATCGGTATGCAGGACCTTAGTCTTGTTGAACCTCATGACGCTAACATTGGCCCACTTCTTGGTCTTGTCCAGGTCCCTCTGGATGGAACCCCATCTCTTGGGAATATCAACCACAACACTTGGATTGGTGTCTGCAAACCTGCTGAGGGTGCACTTGATCCCACTGTTCATGTCATTGATGAAGATATTAAACAGACCCGTGAGCGACACCACTTGTCACTGATTCCATTTGGACAATGAGCCTTTGACCACTATCCTGTCGGTGTGACCATCCAACCAATTCCTTATCCCCCAAGCAGTCCATCCATCAAATCTTTATCTCTCCAATTTAGGGAGAAGGATGTTGTGAAGAACTGTGTCAAAGGCCTTCCAGAAGTCCAGATAGATGACATTCGTAGCCCTTCCCTTGTCCACTGAGGTAGTCACCTCATCATAGAGGCCACTAGATTGGTCAGGCAGGACTTGCTCTTGGTGTATCCGTGCTAGCTGTCTTGAATCACCTGCCTGTCCCCATATGCCTTAGCATAGCTTCTAGGAGGACTTGTTCCATGATCTTCCCAGGCACAGAAGTGAATCCATAAGGTAAAATTTTACTGTGAAGAATTATAGAAAGGACTAGGATATATACAGTGAAACCAGGAAGTGGCAATTTCAAAATAGGGGGGAAAAAACCCCCACATTTAATTGTTAGGCTGTCAAGATCCTTGTCACAAGATGTTGTGGACAGTTAAAACATGCAGATGCAAAAAGGCCTTGCATGAAGAGAAGAAACCACTGAGAGCTACTAAAGATAGAGGTGCTGCTTCTGGTTCAGGAATTCCTCAGCCACAAATCCCTGGAGGCTGCAAAAATTTTCTGGGCCATTACTGTTGTATATTACAGTTTTCTCATGCTTTTTCCTGGGAATCCACTTATGAATGCCATCAGGAATGGCTGCTGGGTGAATTGGATGCTTGATCTGATCAAATGTAATATGGGAGGGTCTTTATAAATTCGTCTTGTAAAAAAAAGATGAAATATTTGGCATATCTGAACAAGCATAAATGCTATTGGAATTTTCTGAATGCTGCTTTTTTCAGTGCAAAACAGTTGCTATCCTTGTCACCTTACTACATGATTAAAAAGAGAAGACAACTGCTCTAGTAAGATTAATGTGGTACTCTGCATTCTGAGAACTTTTCCACATCCCTTTATTGAGTTCATGATGGCTTCCCATAGCACTATAATCAGACAAGATGGGTATCAAATTGAGTATTTTTTTCCTTTTGCACAACCCCTACCCAAAGTCAAAACTGAGAGAAAATAAGCCAATTAAAAGCATAATATGTTATGCACCATGAGCTGTCTTGCAATATAAATTGCCCAGTTGCCAATCAAGCAAGCCCCATGTCTACTAAGCACAGACTATGCAGCTTTAAGCAGCTTCTTAAAGCTGCCCTCAGTTATCTTTTACTGCTTTTGCTGTGAATATAGTGAATTGGCCACTGTGTCATTACTCATACTTTAGGACAGGACCTTTATTGGCTGAAATCAGCAATAGTTCCGTTTAGGAATTCAAATTAATATTAGGGAGTCAGGAAGAACGATTTGGTCCTTTAAATTACATGCAGACATAATAGAAATACCGTATTGCTCAGGAATAAATGCAAAAAGTTGCAAAATGTCAGACTGCAGACAAACTTGTAGCTACTCAGGACATAGACTAGTCATTCTGTGTTTATTGGAAGGTTCAACTGGATTGCAAGTATTTTTCTCATCAGAATGAACCTGAAGAAAAAAGGGGAGGGTATTAAATGTGACAGCACCAGAAAAATCTGTCCTGGGCTTCTGTATCATATTCAAAACTGCTGACCATTCCTGGGAATCTACCTCCAGTGATATACCTAACAAGACTCTTCACTCTGTTCTTCCCGTTTCATGAAAGACATAGGCGTACCCCTTGGTACGTGTGAGAATTTATTCAATGCCTCACTGTTCTCCTGTCTTCGTTATACCAAGGCCAATTGAACTCCACCCAGACCTCTGCCTCTGGAAGATGGCTTTATCCGTGGGTGAACACTGGTTGGACATGCTTGGTCAGTCTGAATCTGGAAGGGCCACAAGACTGAGGTAAAAAGCAGAGAAGAATGTCAGTAGCTTCTCATTCCAGTGAATTCCAAACTATGTTCACGGTCACCTTTTTACGCAGAGAAATTAGATTTTGATGTGTCAGTTCTTTTGCTTTATTGTCTGGGATCACCAGCGAAGAACAAAGTAATTGTATCTTCTGCAATGTGCTTTTTTTTAGCAAATAAAAAATACCTGTGCACTAGGATTTCTTTGATGATAATGAGACCTTCAAATTACAATGTCTTTTGGCTTTTATAATGTCAGAAGTTTGCAGGAGGAAATGAGACATGATGATTACTTGGTTTGGGGGAACCAAGGTGCGGAAGAGAGCAGAGCATAAAACTCTTCTTAAAAATATCTAACTCTTTTTACATAGGAGATTCAGCTTCTTAATTCTTACTCCTGAGAACGAGATCTGGGTTTCCATTCTCTCACAGACACTTTCTATAGTCTGGATGCACGAAGCTTTGTTGCAGTATTTTGCAAACACAGTAGAAAGTGGCAATAGTTTTAGATGTGTCCTTGGATGCCCTGTGATTTGCAGCAGCAGCAGGAGAGATCTTGTATTTAGTATCAAACAATAGCTCACTATAGAATTTGCTAAACTAGAGTTGGCTTCTCACCATCTCCCAGAACCAACCTGGCATTTCACAATAGAGGAATCAAATGTCTTTTGGCAGCATCTGATGTCATAGTTGCTTAGAGCCTGATCTCAGAATTTGGCTGTTATGAGTCACTCTATCTGTACTCAGCTGTGTAAAACAGACAACAAAAAATGTGGGCATCAGCAGTGTTGTGACCTTTATACAATGTTCAACAGATTGGGAGAAGGCAGGGTTGTTATTACTAATTTTAAACCGTTAAAACACGTTGGGCTTTTTCAATACATGAAGGTAATGGAAGCCTATCACCAGAACCATACAGCGTATCGCTTCCAAGGGCATCTTGTTTTGACTAAAGAACTCACAAGTAAAACGACAGCGGAATGTGCTTGGGCAGAAGTGTTGCACCTCTCCTTACGCTGTGCTGTCATGGGTGATGTGTTTGCTGGCTTGAGGGAAAGAAAACTTCTATCTTCCTTTTGGCATATTAGCTAGAGTTGCATCGAGAGGCAAAATAATAATGTCACGTTTGATGATGAAAGGTTTAGTCTGTGCTGAGGAGCTGCTGAAATTCTTTAGAAGAAAATATTCTGTATAATATGCAAGTATTACTAATCTGCCTCACCTCTGAGGCTATTGGGGTGAAACTGGGGTTTCTTTAACAGCTTGTGATCTGGCTGATCTGGTCTGCTTGTAACACGCAACATATATCATATTCTATTGTGGGGCTTGGCCGGTGTCATAAATCAGTTGAGTACTACTAAAGTAACATTTGAACAGCAGTTAAGATGTACGTGAATTATGCATTGTTTTCATGTGGTGCTCATCTGCCACAGATAATTAGGTGAGGAAAACAGAGCACAGCTTTGTATCTTGATCATTTCCTATATTCTTGTACCTTTAGGGAAGGAAAAGTGTGTTTCTTCTGCTTCCTGTCTTACACAGGTAGTGACTGAAAACATGAAGGTACCTTCAAGAATAAAGTGGTTGTATCAAAAAGAGGTGTGTTTGGTTTTTTTTAAACAATATATTAATAAATAGGAGGTGGTACAAGATTAAAACGAATCAGGAACAAGACAGAACAAGTTTAAGATTTTAGAGCTGCAAATTCATTATCTTTATTGTGAGTTGTGTGATATGTGTTGTTGTCTTTATAGTCCCATCTTTTGTGGACACGCATAATATAAGGACCATGCCTTTCTTTTAATGTCGTCTTTCTGACTGCAGTAGTTGCATAAGATGTGAAAAATCACAATTTTAAACACTACAGCATGAAAAGGTTTAACAAACTAGCATTTTGAGCACAGTCTGCTAGCTGTGACAAACTTTCATTTTCCAAATCAGACTTCTTGTCTGACTCTCCTTCAGGTGGTCTTTCTCTCAGAAATTGGAGTGGTGTAGTTGGACCGTGGAGTTGCATCAATAAAATTGAGTAGGTCTGCTCCAATCTGTTCCCAGTTGAAGCTGGGATTGAGCAAAGTTATGAACTCTCCTTCTGTTATAAAGATCACTGTAATTTCTGCACACCTCATGCTGCATCATACACATTCAGAACTGGAATTTATCTCTGGCAAGAGCTGTCCTTTCCTGAATTATGTCTGGCATGCCTGTTCTCAGTTGTGAAGTATTTATCTATTTCCTGGTGTCAGCTACTGAATCCAATGGAATTATGGTCCCTTTTAAGTATAAAACCCAATCTTGTCATTCGTACTGAATCCAAGAGGTATTATCACTTGTTTCATGGGCCTCTTATCAACACTTACTTTAACCTACTGCTCTTGAAACAGTTTTACTGCACCTCATCAGCACCTGGTCTTGCAAATCCATGATGTGGTTGGAATTGAAGTGCAGGTGGCTCTGCCATCTAGCTTGATTTGGATTGATTGCTGACTTAATAACATAACAGCAAAAATGGCAGCTGAATGTCTGTCTGCCTTTTTCTGTAATAAATGTACATAAAGAATCTCTGCATCTGCTAACTGACGCTACAGATTGCTTTCCCTTCAGTGGAGGTCTTTCCAAATGGTCTCAGAAACAGCAAGGATAGATGCTTGTGTTTTTCCTGGCGTATCAGTGGTACATTGGTTCTGCTTCCTCTGTTTCTGTCACTGCAGTTTATAGGCTGGCCATTAATTTTTCTGTCAAATTGTTATCTGCAGCATATGTGTTAGATGGCACCTACAATACACGCTACCTGCATTCTCCATACTGCTTGCTTAGTTTGGAGTCTAAACCCTTGTGCGGTCCCAATACATTGTCATTATATTCCTTTCACTGCTCACTTTAGCTGCTTTTCCATTGAGTGGTATGTTTCTAAGGCTAGGTCTATTGCCTTAAAAATGTAAAAATGATCGTGCTTTCATTCTTTCTGAGATTACATGTGGGTACCAAGAATGTGAGCTTTGCAGTATAAACATTTTTTTCTCACTATTCAGTACAAATATTTATTCAGGTAAAGGCAAAACAAAACACTTTATTGCCTACTGTTCTTTCTGGACTTATTCAATATTTTGATGATCTGTTCCAGCATTTGGGGCATTATTCCAACAGGAGTGTCCTGATTATCTACCCTGCCCCCCAGCACACCTACCCTCCCCAATGTTATAAAAATGATATTTCTCATCTTCCGTTATAAATTTTCATGGAGGCTTAGTTCTTGCTTTCAGTTTTAATGCCTGCACATGGATTTTGTCTGGAAATCCACCATACCTGGTAGCTGGCATCACTCCATGCTGATGATTTCCTTTGTTTCTCACCCATATTTTGTCTCTTTGTAGACTGTGTTCTCTTTATTATTCTGGATCTCACAAGATTAACCTCTGCTGTCATCTTCCATATGCCACATGCTGAGTAGTAACATAAGAAAATACCACATTTCTTAAGTAAAATGGCTTTAGATTGAGAGAACTGTAACAGAACTAAAGCTTTGTGGCAAGCCAGTACCCCCAGATGGTGAAGACTATGTTTAAGGCCTTTGGAGCTAATTAACTTTTCAAGGCTGCAAGGACTGGAGAAATTGGGATTGAGCCCTGATGGCTGACACGGGTGAAGAGGGTGTCAAGCCTGTGACACCAGTGCCCCTGACTTCTCTCTGGCTTCATTTTACAGCAGAGTCTTAACACCACATCAGGGAGGCACTTCCCATGGGAACAGACTTGCTAGAATTTGCCTTTAGACTCCAGCCCTATGCTGGCACTAATGTGGTTCTCAGCAGGTGAAGGGGAGATGCTGTTACAAAGATGTTGGTGCTGGGAGAGGTGGGACTCAGGTGCAAGGCGGCTGGGATATTTTGAAGGTTTTTCACTCTTTTTAAGCCTGGCTGATCTGATGATATCTTGGGGGAACGCTTTTGCAAATTGGTGATGAAATGTAATCATTCTTTGTTGCAATTTTGTCTATATTTATGAACTCCCATTTCCCTGAATACCATTAAGAAGTAAACATGAGAGGCTTGTTGCTTTAATACTCTCCTGAGACAATGGTCTACCCTAAACTCCTCTTTCTTGCTTAATTTCCTTATCAGGTTCATCCTACGTGCTTTCTAGTTGTCTCTGGGTCTTTCCTGCTGCTGGGTATATGTGTGCCTGTATTTTTGTCCTTTCTCATCCTTTGTGTGTAGTGCCACTGAACAATGATCATTGCCCTGAATTTGCACTTAGTCCCCAAGGAAAATTGCAGTGGTTGGTTCTTTTTCTAGGCCTCTGTTTTGGGTGCTGACCTCCAGTGTTTCTTCTATTCCATGGAAGTGTTGTAATCAGTTTTTTACATTTAGCCTACTACTTTATACTCAACAAAATGCAACTCCTAAATTCAACTCTACTATCAGATAGCTTTGCTATTCCTGTTTATAGATAGCCGTGTTTTCTGTCGTGTATTATCAAGCTGCAGTTCTCCTTTCCCCCATATAAAGTTTTGCTTCTTTTGTACATAGACTCCATGTTTCAGAATGGAAAATAATTGGCTGTTAAGGTAACACAGGGACGTTACTTAGTTTTCCCAGGTTTCTGGGTGCAGCACTTGAGCCGTTTATTAATTCTAAGATGACCCTTCAGATATTTGAACTTGACCCTTTTTCCTGTCAGCAACACCTGGCAAGAGAGCTAAATAAGTTAAATTGCAGATATAGTCAAAATTTATTTTAGCTAAAGCCTGTTTGTAAGATGTTTGTGTGCCAAGTTATATCTGGAGTAAATTTTTACAGGCAAACACTAAATCAGGGGCAAGGGGTATTGGAAGAAGTGTAAAGAGGAGTAAAATAAAAAGCTTGACAGACCCTTAACTATCATGAAAATGGTTATGGAGAACTCTATGGTATTAACTTAGATAATTGCCAGAGTCATAAAATCTGGATTTTTCTCTCTGCAGGGCTCCTGGGAGCTGCTGGAGGCGAAGAAAGTTAAATGTAATGGTTCATATATAATTCAGAATTTTGTTTCTTTTTCTCATTCTCAAAAGAATAAAAGTGACCTACTTTCTATATGTTGTAGTTTAGTGAGAAATCCCCCCAACTCCCAGTGTTAGTTTGCTTCTCTTTTTAAGCAGGTGCTAACTCCCATCTCTGCTTTACTACTGCTGGCGTAGTATGTGCTAAATGTGTTGTGACATTCTTTCCTCTCAGTTTACAGTGAAGATAGTTGTGCTCCTTCCCAAATTCCAGTTTTGTTAAGCTTCTGGGATTAACGTAGGAACGAAATTAATTTTCTGCATGTTAGTTGTCAACCACACTAGAAGTAACTAATAACAAGCTCTCCTCTAAGATTTTTACTTTTGTATTTGATAAGCTTCATGTAGCGATGGTTTAAAAGAAGGAAACATATAAAAAATGCAGACACCTGTATAAAAAGTCACCACTTCTTGTTTATTTGTCCCAATGCATGTTTGGAATGAAATGGGAAAGGACCATTAGAAATGAACCTGAAGTTCAGAGGAGAGCCAGTATCAGCTCTGTCGTAAGGCCAGATTTGAACTGGAAAGATTTCAATCCAGAGGACTTCTCTAGCCCATCCTTACAAAAGACAAAGAGAACAATCTAAAAAACCTGAGATAGGAAAACGCGGAATTTGGACTTAAGGTTACAACTCAAGGCTGTAAGTCAAGACTTGTAA
This sequence comes from Falco biarmicus, assembly GCF_023638135.1. Classification (NCBI taxonomy): domain Eukaryota; kingdom Metazoa; phylum Chordata; class Aves; order Falconiformes; family Falconidae; genus Falco; species Falco biarmicus. The sequence continues at coordinate 36,094,229 of NC_079294.1, read as the reverse complement.
GGTTACAAGTCAATACTGTACCTCACTACGGAAGTGTGCTGGAGAGAGTATGGAACCAATCCTAGGTTTAATCCTGCCTTCCAAGAAGAGCCAAAGTTTAGTTTGCTGGATCTAGTTCTATATAGAGGAAAGGGAAAGAAATTTAATGAGTTTATATTCTGTCACAGTGCTGAACTCATTGATGATTGGGGAGATATTTCAAATTTTTCAGTTCTTTTCACAGTATATTGTTTCCATCATGGACGTAGAGAGATAGGAACATGTTAATCCTCTTTTGCTCAAGCAGAAGTTGCATTGACCATAAAGAGATTCTGGGATGTAGGATGGACAGCGTTCTACTTACTTTCCCTAAGATAAGTCACTACACAATTTGATTGTCAGATGTATGCAACGGCCAAAACAAAATCATATTTTTCACTAAACAAAATGTATCCTTTAGAACTGTTTGCAGGGAAATATTTGAAAAATAAACATGGTTCTGTTTAGCCATGTTTTATTAACTTATTTATTTGAAGTAAGCAGTTTCTTCCAGCTGTGTACATTAGACCAGTTAGCAAGAGGACTTCTTCATATATTTCTGTTTGTGGATCCACACTTTTGTGATCCAAGTATTAGGAGTTGGGAGTTTGGATCCAAAGGGAATGAATTTACGTATGCAGGACACGTTGTTCAAGGAGCTAATACTTACAGTAAACAGAGGTTGCTTAACTGTTGAGTAATGCTACAATAGTTATTTCCAATATTTTGCAAGAAACAATGTTCATGCAATGTTTTACCACTAGCAATTTGTTAGTGGTTTTAATTTAATGCCAAACAACTCTCGAAGGACTGTAATTTCAGAAACATGGAGTATCACATGTTGGGAACTATACCCTCTTTCTACTTTTGTAAGGTAAGACATATATGAAAGAGACACAGTTTCTTTTCTCCCATTAATAATACTTCAAATAGTGTAAAAATACTCTTTTGACATCACAAATAGTAAATTACATTCATTGAAAGGAGATGCACGTACAAGCAACTTATGTTGCAGGCTAAAAAAAGTCTGTAAAAGATGCTTAAAGAAGGTCTTTCTACAACTGACTGCTTCAGGAAGACAGTCATAGTCTGAACCAGCCTTATTTGTCTTCTGGTTTTGGAGCAATGATGTATTATAGTAACGTCAAACCTGACAGTACGACTATACCTAAGTGAGGAGTACTTTTTATCTTAATCGTTTGTACAATATATTTCATTTCTTCTGATGACTATATGAATGGAAACAGTTTTAAAGTGACTGAAAATAAATTATTTGTAAAGCATCCCTGGATCTCTCTCTCTCTCCAGATCCTATAAACATTCATAATACTCCTCTACTTAGCATATTTCGCTGTAGCTTTACAATATCGCTAGATGTTTTCCTTTGCACTGGAAATAGGTGGGTGTTTCCTAGTAGAGATCAGCTTTAGTAAACACTCCTATTAATGCAATGCTCATCAGGTTCTAACATTTGAGATAGACGCATGTTCTTACTTTACAGATGGAGAACTAAAAGATTCTTAAGATGGATGGATGGCCTTTGAAACGTCTTACTGTGGTTAAGAGGCAGAAAGAATCTAGAGGTTTTATCTCCTGTGCTTTTACTTTCTCTACTGCTGTGCCATTTATGTAGGTATGCATGCCTATATATGTACGTATACACATATTTAGATGTCTGTACTGAAGGGAGACATAGACTTGAGGCAGATTTAATTAAAAACTACTTTTCTTTAATCAGACTTTTGAGCCCAAAATACTGGAGACAAAGTGTGAATGTTTTGAAGGGAAACTAGGACTTTTCCAACTTTTCTGCCACCAGTTTCGTAACAGCTTCTTTGCTGGTGCAATCCTATCATTACCCCTTTCTTTAAAAACAACATAAGATCATCTTGGCCTGAAGTAAGTAAATCCATGTGTATTTATTTATTTGGTGTAATACTGTGCATACCTAAATGCATACATAGTTATTTTCGTGAACACATCTACATTGCATTAGTTGTCATCAGTTTTCACACAGTGCCAGACTGATTGGTCTTTGGTTGCTTCATTTTGTTAAGGCAGTCTGAACAAAGCTAGGTGGCCCTTGGGAAGGTTTGCTTCCAATTTGGTCTTCCAATTTAAGGTATGAGGCATATCAACCTGGTCATTTACATCAAACTCATCCCCAATTAGCATCCACTTGTGAAAATAACTATAGAAGTAGGTCTGAATGATTTCCTTTCTCTGTTCTCTAACCCATAAATGCATTGATAAGTAGAACAGTTTCTGTGGCTATATATGTGCCTTTTAATGCAGAAAACCCAGGAGCTATTTAGGTATTTGTGCTAATGTCTCCTCCTAGACCTTGCTTTGCAGTCCTTTAAAATACTATGTCTAATGCTCCTTGGTGAGACTTCCACAGGAGAAGACTGGCTTTCCACTCAGATGTTGAGATACACATGGTGGTATGTGGAAAAATACTGAGAATGGTTTGCCAGGCTCCTAATGAAAGTTTTGATGGGTTACTAGCTTGTTAGCTTAAAAGCAAAGTATGCAGCCATGTCTTGTCACATGTAGTAAAAGCACAGTGCTAATGCAATCATACGAGGGGAAGAAGCCTGTGCTGGAAACCTGTGCCTTCTAACAAGAGAGACAGGTAAATGGTGATGAAGTTGCTGGCAAAGACTGTGCTTTGGAGTGGAAAAGTAAGCACAGAGTTATCTGGCAAATGATTGTGAGGAGGGGATGAAGATTAGCCAAGCAGGAAAAGTTTCATCTACCCAAATGTACGTCAGTGGTGTGAGTGCTTGGGAAGGTCTCTGCAGCAACACAAAACATGATGTACTCACAGTAGATGCAGAGTGGAATATCTGTTCTTAGTTGTGAAAAATGGTCCAACATGTTTTCTTTGATATTGTAAAAAGAGAGGCTAAATGGAAAGCAAAAGAAGAGAGATACAAAATAAAATAGAAGAAATTGGTGCAAAAAGGAAGAATGCTGAAGAGCTGATGAGGCTGGATTGAGAGGAGGAAGTGGTGATGCAGAAGTTGAAATAATACTTCTATAGAGATGGTATTTGAGAATGAAGGAAAACTGGGAAAACCAGAAAGTAATTTTAATGCTGTGGAAATGAATAGCATGCAAGAAAAAATGAGGGAAGAGCCCAGGGGAAAGCAGATAAAAGAAAGGTTGCATGAGGATGATGTGTCCCTTGGGAAATGATTTTCACCCTGATCCGCGCATTTTCTCCAGTATGTTTCAGTGCTTATTGCCTTTCAGAACTGATAACTTTCTGATGATTGGAAGTCAGAACATTCTGTTCCATGAAGGAAAAATTTACTGCTGGAATTTCATGGACCTTTTTTTGCGTGCCATTATTTGTTATTAACCAGACCTCCTTCCTACTGCCTTTAAGACCTGACAGAATGCTGGTTTATACAGCACCTCCTACAGAAACACTCAAGATGAGCAAGCTATACAAGTATTGTACAGGTTTTGCCAATACCTGAAGGCAGGGACTCTTAGGCATTTTTGAACACTTTGGTTCTACTTTAGGACTAACTGGAACATACCTCATCTCCAGAGCTTCATTTTCTTTAGAAAAGTACATTGGTTTCATATATGAAACAAAAGTATAATCATTAAGAGCCATCTTTGGGCCTCTTTTAATAAACAGAAGTATGAGATAACCCAAGGAGCTCTAACTCAACTTTATATTGAAATTTCACGTCAGGGAAGTCTGCAATGCTCGGAGATTGTTTAGATGTAAGAAAGCAGAAGACATTCCAACAAAAAGTCATGTCTTCACTCCAGCAGATGGTATGAATAGGGTCTGTTGATACTACATTCCTAGAATCCTTGAGCACTAGCAATAAAGTGTCCATATTTGCATTTCTTAATACTTACAAAGAACTTCTCCCTCTAGAGGAGTAGCAGTGCATTCAGTGTAAGTTGTGAAGCTTTTTCAATATCCACTTGATAGACCCATAATTTTTCACCAGTGACCATTGCTTGGTCCAGTACAGCTGTGAAATATAAATAAAAAAACTGGTCAGGAAAGGGAAAAATTGAGCAGAAATACAAATTGCAGGGTCCAAATTTGTATCTGATGTGAAGTTCTGCTAGGAAGTGGTATTGGTTTACATTTAATTGCATATGAGCTGGTTAAAATTCAGATTTGGATATTGGGCATACATAAACGCTCTACCATATGATGCTAAAAGAAATTTGCGTGGCCTATAGACAATCAATAGTGGTAAAATTACTTTAAAAAGAGCTGGTTGCCTGTTTTTTCTGGGTTGTATGTAAGGTTAAAAAGAAGTCTAAAATTGCACCATTTTTCTGTTGATAATAGGTCACTCCCCTTTTCTGTTGAGAAAGGATGAGAAGCTAGAATGTCAACTTGCATTATGTCAGCTATGGCATAGTGGCTGTCTATATGTAGGCTGTTACCCAGAAGAAAATGCAAGCCAAATGAAAGATAACTTCTCCCTGATGAAAGGTGGAAGGAGCTACCTTGCATTCACAGCAGGAGTTACTGATGTACTGTAAAATTACCCCTTGCACTGTGGAATGCTGTAAGAGGGAAGAAAGTATGGAGAGCCTTGAAATTGAGAGACAATTATTATGGTTCTCAGGATGATGAGTAATGGGTTGCTGTTCTGCACAGCAGCACAGCTGTACAGCTACTGGATTTGCTTCAACAAAACATCAACTTTTCAGAGAAAATTGGCTACAGGAAGATAACAGATGTACAAAAGAAAATAGGGGAAGGATAACTCTTAACGTCTTTATATTTTGTTTACTAGAAATTTTTAAAGGGAGAAAAAGCTTGAATGTTATGGCAAGTTGCTATTTTTGCCCTTATAAACTAATTTTATTGTACCCATTTGTTCATATTATTGCACCACAGGTCGAAGTGCTGTTGTTGCGGCTTGGTGAGTTCATATTCAACCTTCCTCTTCCAAGCACTTGTGTCTTTGGTGCTATTGAAATGGCAAAAGAAGCTGGCAAGTATCTATGGTTACACTGCTTGTTCTTTTAAAGAATTAAAAACTCTGGTTAACTCTACTCTTTGTTTAGTCTGTTGTTTCAGTTTCTTTGCAATGACAAATGCAGACATTTAGCTGGAGAGAATTATGGTTCAGTCTCTATGAAGTTTATTTCTGTTTGCTAACAAGCTACTGTTTTGGGGATTTTGTATTTGTTGTATTATGGTAGCAGTCATGGACACTAATTCCCAAACGTGGCCTTGTAATTCCTGCTTGGGGTTATAATCACAGAAACTACAAAAAGCACAGGAACTAGGAATTTTGCCACAATCCCAGAAATGTTAGAGAAAGAGAGGTCACAATGCCCTGTTAAGTGAGGCTGTGACTGGAAGTGTTTGGGACTTCATGTCCCTGTAAACCTGTTCTCATTGTAGGATCTCTTTGTGGGCATCATACAGACACATAACAAAAAGCTACCTCCTGTCCTGGAAAACTCAGTTTCTAATTTACAGCTTCTTTTAGCAGCAACTGTCCACAATAAATCTCAAAAAGTTGCTTTATGTCAAGAATCCATTAGAGCTTTCACTGAAGCAAACGCTAAACTCCAGTAGCAGGGACCTACATGGATTCTTGAATGTTTATGCTAGGAGTGAGTGGCTGTGTTGCTAGCAGTACATCATGTCTCTTCATAAAAACCTCTGTCTACAGAAGAATGTGAGAGCAGGGAAGCAGGCAGTGATACTTCCTGAGAATATTCTCCTAGTCAAGAATTTGCAGGTCAGGGACTTCCTGAACCAGAGATAATGATGTGGTATCCCAGTGTCTTTACCTCAGTGGATTCCTCTTCCATAAACTTGTCTCCTTTTCTACTGAACCCAAGTCAACTGCCCCCAGGGCACAGCGTTTCACCATGTAATTGTATATTAGGGTGAACATGTCTCATTTTGCTTGTTTTGATGCTGGCACCTGCTAGTTTCAAGGGTAACTCCATTTGTTGGGATGAGCAGTAATTCCTTGGAGTGGCCCCAGATAAAAGATATAACCAAACAACCACTTGTATTACAGCAAAAAGATGTTGAGTGTTATGCTAATGTAGATAACATCTTTTTTTAATATGTATTTTAATAATTAAAAGCATAACTCATTGATTCCTAACGAATATAATGATGGCAGGAAAAGTCACTAGTGATGGGGGGGAGGGGGAAAAAAAGAGAAGAAAAACCCCCAAACTATTGTTCTGCCTAGAAGCCCCAGTGTATTTAATGAAATAGTCTCCTTGCTCACAGCCTTAGGATGCAAGACAGACAGGGAGCAGAAAAGTTTGCCGGTTTATGCAACATTGGATTTTTGACATCCACCAGTTCAGGAATTACATCACACCAGGTTTCTGCTTTGCATATTTTTTTTTTTACAACTCACTTTTAGATACAGTATGTCTACAAGATGGTTACAAAAATTATTTTAATCAACCTACCCAGAACTCCATGCTGCTACAGGTAAACTGTGCAACTAAAATCTTAATTTATAGCAAGCAGTAGTCTTTGCTCTCCACTGAGGTCTGCCATGTGAACACACACATTAATTTGCAAAAATGACCACAGTAGTCTTCATTTGCTACCTTTTAGAAAGTGTGTTTTTGACCACTTGACATTTTGAATGAGGAATCGATCGGAAACAGGACGTGTACTTAAACATCCACGTATCTTGCAAATGAAGTTTTGAAGTTTGCATGGTTTACAGATAGAAATGTGCTCTATGATTTCACATGAATGCTTAAAATAATTGTTAAACAAGTCTTTTCTTTCATGCTGGGCTGAGGTTTCCTTCCACATCTGTAGTAAATTGTCCTAAGGAACATTGACTCAAAGAACTGGATTGTCTTTTAGTAGATGGTTAGGGTTGGTTGATGAGTCGTGAAAAATATTACTGTTATAGTTGATCACAGGGGAAAAAAAAACGGGTTTATGTATTGTATTTCAGCAAGTAAAATACATAAAACCTAATTTCTTTAGCAACACCACCTGCTTTCAGTAAGTCTTCTGCTACCACTTTAGCAGACTACCTTCTATGTCTGATGGGATCCTATGAATGGATGAAGTGCTATGAAATAGAAAACTGGTAGCAGTATATGTGCCAGAGAGTGTCACAGACAATTTTCCAGCAAGTGATTGATGGTTAAGGTTTCTGTATGATACATATTAACTCTTTTGTAGCCTAGATATGTTTCATGTTATCTGATATGATTTAATGAGCAAATTGTCCTTTATCTGAATAACAGATCATGTAGCACCAGTTCTTGTAGACTTCTCTCTCCAAGCTGCGTAAATAAAGGTCCTTTCTGAATTATTCCTTTACCATTTTGGAGGGAGTAGTAGAGACTACAGCGATCTTGCTGGTAGCAGGAGAGAGCTGTGTTACACTGATAGAAATCAAGAAAATCTACACTACATAACAATGGGGTGTTTTTTCATGGAACTGTCTTGCAAAGTATGTATGTGTGGCAGGAGAGTAAGTTTTACCTCTTTACCTCAAAGGAGATGATTGTGCATAAAATGAAAGTCCAGTGATAACCCAATATGAACAGCCAGATTATATACTATGATTTGAAATAGCTAGGGCACATTAGTATAACTGGGGAAGATAACCCAGTATGAACCAGCCTTCTTAAAATGGGAGAAAAACATATATCGCTCTGGGATAATACTTTTTTAGACAGAGAGAAATGAACCAAAGTAAAAACTATATTAGTCTTGCAACTATTCCAAAGGCTAGTGATGGGTATAAAAAATAGCTAAATAGTTACGAGAGTTATGTTCTGCTTTGGTATTTGTTGTCTTCTCTTATTTCTCCACATAGCCACATGTAACCATGGCCAGTGAAGTAACATATCTAAAAAGAAAATATTCTGGTTCTGGCTGCATATGTCAAATCTCATACTAGTGTTAAGTTTCTGATTTCTGTCTTGCACAGTAAATAGGCATTCAGCAAAAAACCCAGGGAGGAATAGCATAAACCTGACTGTTGATTTTGAATTAGACACATAAGGAAAAAATGTCTCACCTATAATGTAATTTGAAACCCCAAGCTTTACTTATGCAAGAATTAAATATTCTATGCATATCTGATTTGCTTTTTATTGACAGTCTATATCTGATGTGGCCATTATATCTGTGAAAAACTGCTCTCTTTTCTTCAAGCATTTCTCCCTGTGCTGTTTTACCATCTGCTGATGAATATAAGTAAAATTTGTTATTGTAAAGATACTCTGTAGTCTGGCCCGTAACGTGTGATCTAAATTAAATCTTGGTTCTCTGGGGAGTTAGTGATTTTTAGTGGTTCTGAGTATATGTGACTGAGAGTGTCTATAAAACCCACAAACCACCAAAGTAATTTTTATTTATTAATTTATTTGCTATGGAGACCCTGCCCCTACATGGGAAGGGGATGCTAGAAATCTGGGTGCATGAGGTAAGTTCTGCTTACATATGGAGTGAATTAGGAAAGGCTGAGAGAGAAAAATACTGCATTTTCCACTGTCCATCAGTATGAAAGTGGAGTAAGTGTTAAGCTGTTGCCAGTTTTAATGCTGAGCAGAATACTGACGGTAAGCTTGTCATCTTTAAGTTGCTCGTTTTACCAATATGTTTCTCTTTGGTCTTGATGGGGGGAAAATCTTAGGCAATCTCAAATGTATTAAGTATTGAAGCACACCAAGTTAGAATTGTTTAAATGGAAAATTTAGCCACATTAATAGTACATCATCTTTTTTTGATTAATGAAAAAATAATGGCAAAGGTTACAGGACAAAATTTAAATATAACCAAGTTAAATAAAGACAGAGTGGCCCCATGATAGGAAAAGAATTAGCCCAAAGAGCTTGAGAGGAAACAAACCCACAGCAGATCTGTTTTCTATACCTGTAAATAAATACAAAATGAACAACTGAAAATTGACCTGAGAGGCTCTCCTTGGTTTTGGAGGAGAGAATTCACTGGAAATGTCGGAATGACAAAAGGGATATATCAGATAAGTGAAAAAAGAACTAAGTTCTTAAGTAATAATCAGAAAAATAATTATAATAACATCAGCAGTGTGTGGAATGATGTTTTTCTGGGTCATAGTTGCCTACATGATATAACCCTCAGTAAAGGAAAACAGGGGAAGATCTTCTTACTTTTCTGCATTATTTTACAATGTGAAATTAGACAATTTTTCCAGATGTCTCTGTTATGTATCCAGTTAGGCAAGCCAAAAGGGTATTCTGCTGTTTCATTGAATAGTGCTTTTTGTAAATTAAACACAGTACTTTTATAAAGCATTTGGCTAAGCAGCTACCTGTACTGATGTAGACAAAGCAGATGAAAAATACTCAATGTCATGTGTTTTTGCTTGTGCTGTGAAATATGTTCATCACTGAAATATCAAATGTTAGTGTGACATGGAACAAAATCTGAAGAATAGGGCAACATCTAGGACTTTAATTTCCAAAGTTATAGAAAGCAAAATGAGTGCAAAACATTCTGTGATTCAATCATATAATTCCAGTATGAATAATGAAACAAATTTTGATGATATTACTAGAGGGCAAATGAGGCCGTTCCCAACTGATGAAAATAAGGTTGTACAATCTGAAGCATCACGGAATAAGGCATCAGAATGGAAATTTAATGAAATATTCAGAAGTTCTGATCAAATATATCATAAAGACAGGCCTGAATCAATGCAGTTTGTACCCTTATTCAAACTACCTCAAAATTCCAAGGTATGTAGAGTTCATGTTGTTAGTGTATTATTCAGATAACTTCTATGATTGAAAGTGCTTCATAATGAATGCTGCTGGCTGCTTTTAGGAACCCTCTGTCCCCTCTTCTGGACAGCAGAAACAATTTCAGCTGTATACCCTGTATACTGGCATAAAAGAAATACTTTCATTTACTCTCTCAGTTCCAAAGTTTAACTCAAAGTGCTAAAATAAAAGTGTTTCCACTAAATATAAACCAGGTTTTCCACTAGCTCTTTTATGGTTTTGATTTCTCAATATTTCTTAGTATTTCTCTTGATTTGGCAGGTCAGTCTGTTTATACAGGCACTGACCACGATTACCTTCCATTGGTTTTGCTTTTGCAGGAGGCAATCAGAACTTTGTAGAATCGTTTTTTTCAATTCCCAGAGTTCTTTTAATTAAAAGAGAGCTGAAGAGAAACAGAAAACTTGAAGTTTTCTTGACAAATAAATTTTAAAAGTGTATTTGCATAATGGAAACATTCTTAATTGAGGAACTCTTTTAAAAAACCCACACTTGTCCTAATCTGCAAAAGTTCTGTCAAAAGCATCACTCAAAGATCTAGTAGTCTAAACATGCTAATATAAAGTAGTTCTACTTTAGAAATAGAAAGCTGGTGAAGTTCAGCCTTGGGTTGTTTCCTGAATTGTTGCTGTGATTTACAAAATAGCTAGCATTTGATTCTTCTAGTTTCAGCTTTATCTGAAACAATTTGGTGTAAGAGTTATATGGGAAAAGTACAGTTCTTCTAATAATACAAAAACTAACAGAACCGATTATGCTCAAAAGTAAGCAAAAATTACTGTGGCCTGAAATGCAATATGGAAAGTATTAGCACAAGCACAGTTTGTTTTACTACTACAATTAGAGCAAGTCTGCAGCCTTCATATACCTAAACTGACATCAGTCTGGAATGACTTTTCCAGAAATTATAGTATGGCGCAGAAAAGAGTAACATGTGTAGGCATCCTCAGCAGTGATATGCTGAACAGTGAAACATGCTTTAGTTGTTCAGTGTTTAAAAAAGAAACCGCTACAGACATGAGCGTGCTTGCCTATTTATATCCAGGAGGCCAGATGCTACACAAAAATGGATAGGTTAAATGTGTGGCAGGGGTCCATCTTTAAGGTAGTTCTATCTTATGCCATGGTATGAAATGATCTCATGATTTGTAAATAGTTTGTCCAGATTAATTATAATTGTGAAAGTCAGGAATATTTTAAATCACTGTGATTATATAGATAGATTCTAGTCTTTGCGTGTATACACGATACACATAATTAGAGCAATGTGCTTCGCTCAAACCAACTGCAATCATGAAATTACTCTTGCCCATTAAACTGTACAGGAGGCTGTGATTACATCCTTTTTATTTTTAATATGAGTTCCCTGCAATTCCCAAGCTCTCAAATGTTTCAAACCAGCTGTAGCAGTAGAACTTTTAATTATACTGTTGTTTAGTGAGTGACATATAGCTACTTCTCAGTCTGAATTAGCCCTGGACAAACAGATAGGACTAATGTGAACTAAAAAATTAAATGCAAAACAGCTCTGGACAGAAATGAATGCCTTGATTGAAAACACTCTCCTACTCTCCTGGTAGTTTTCTTGCATGTTGCTATGGTACAAAAAATTACATTTTTATTACAGGTTTTCTAAAGTGACAGGTGTCCTTTAGAGTGGCTTTCTTGTGCTTTTACCTTTAATTTTGAAAACCAAGTTGTTAATTTGTAATTTACTCTATATAGTGAAAAAGGCAGCATGTTATTGCTCCTGCACTGACTACACTCCACTTCCAATAAAAGGTGTCTGGACAGAACCTTTTCTGGGGAAGGGTCTAGCCTGCTTTGGTTATAATTTGCAATGAATTAGAGGACATTAAGGAGCTTCCTTTTGTTGAAAAAAAGCCCCATAAAATTATTGAACTAGCTGAAACATTAATGAAAAATGCATTTTTGATAAATTGTATTTCTCTCTTTTTTTGAATTTGAATTCGGGAAATATACACATCTTTATTTTTGAAAAAAGCCGTGCCGTTATGAATATGCCCGTTCCCTTAACTGTACATTAAATATTGGAGGTACTTTTACTTAGGGCAGAGAATATTGTTAGTTATTAGTATCATAGAAGTAGATGACCTGAGCCTTATTTCCATCACAGTATCAATTCTTCAGTGCCATGGGAGTTTTTAGAAAGTAAACAGGAGAAGCATAACAGAATTGTCAGACCAAGACTGTCTTAAATTTTGGTCTTTGCAAATGACATTTCTGACTGTGCAGGTGTATTTGGCTTGTTAACTTTGTGTCATCAATAGCTCAGAATTCAACAGATCCTAGTTTTGGTGCTTCTCAGCTCAGAAGCACTTTATGCAACCATACAGATTCTTTGAAACAAACAGCTTGGGGCAAGAATCCAGGACAGTTGCAAAAGCATGGGGTTTTTTTTGTCTTGAAGTAGTTGTGTCATTGCTGAACATGACTTTTCATAACCGCCTATGTTTCTAAATTCACATTCTGTCTGCTAACTTTGTCTCTCTTTCATAGTCAGGATTTAACTAATTGTTCAAATAGACCTCACAAAGCTCTGTTGACCTCCATAGTAAACCACTGAAGGTTAGGTGAAATTCAAAGATTTATTTTTAATATCAGCATATCTTGGGAAATTATCTTTACAGCATTTAATCCAAGCTCTTATACAATAGAAGGTACATTATTTAAACCAGTTACTCATGGACTAAGCCAAATAAATCAGATTAGATTTTATATTTCAGAAAGGTGTTCAGTCTTAATCTAAGAATGTGAAGAGGTGAGGAATCCATGACAGGGTAGTTTGCTTTCGCAGTCAGTATCTTCTGCATCTCTACAGTCGTTGCCTTAATGACCACCTTCTGCTTGTGCTAAATATTCTAACACTTCCTCCCGACTTGGTATGATTAGAGACATGCCTCTGCAGAGCTGGCTGACAGAAACTGAGGCAGCATTAGACAGAAATCCTCAATTTCCTTGGAATGGCAGTATTTTGGATGAGATCATTTGTTTCAGCTCAAAACCTATTAAGGACTTCCTTTGCTTCAAAAGAGGCCTGGGAGTATGTAGCAAACTCCCCCGAACAGTGGAGAGTGAGAGGTTCCACCTGGAGGAAGTTTATCCAAAAATCTAACCAAGATACATTGAGTCTTTCTTCTGCTGGAGGAACCTGTCTCTCTTAACCAGTTACAGAAGGCATCAGAAGTAGCTAATTTAGGTAGCTAACTCAGATACTTGGGTTTGGAATATTTGCAGAATACCCAGAGCAGTGAATCAAAGACATGGTGTCTTTTTTTGTCCATCTCACAGAACATAATACCAGAAGTACCTACACCAAGCTCATTTTGAAATCTCTGACTCTGACTTAATGCATGAGCATGTAATGCTGCTAGTGCTGATTGTACGATGCATTCTTTACACAAGAGATTTCTATAAGCTTGTGTGAATAAAGTGGGTGGCGAAACATTGGAACAGGCTGCCCAGGGAGATGGAGGAATCACCATCCCTGGAGGTCTCTAAAAACCATGTAGATGTGGTGCTTAGCGACAGTTTAATGATGGACTTGGCAGTCCTGGGTTAACGGTTGGACTTGATGAACTCAAACGTCTTTTCCAACCCAAACGAGTCAATAATTCAATTATTTTATGTTTCTATGATTCTATGTAGTTCACTTGGATCAAATGATACCACTACTCAAATCTGTATTCTTTGGCCAGATCTTCTTCAGTTCTATGAAAAGTTATTGCAGTTTTCTAGCTGGTATAAATTAGTAAATGTTACATTTTCCATTAAAAAAAAAAAAAAGGCTAATGGTTGTCTGAAAATTCCAGTCCATAAAACATGAATTGTTCATACATCTGACTTTTCTGACACCTTCAACTTCTAAGAAGTTGATACATTTGGGTTTTTTACATTGCAAGATAAACTTCAGGAGGTTGAACCAGGCAAAGGATGGAGAGTGAATGGAAACAGATTTTTTTGCCATTGTATCTAAGCATAAATCAGTTTGCTTCAGATTGCTTTTCAGTTTTCTTCTGTTCTCTTTAAGGATAAATTATTTTGGATTAAAACTAGTTTGAGCAATTAAAAAGGGAAATTTATTGTTCTTTGATTTTTGTGCTGTGACAAAAGTGATACAGGTTTCTCAAAAATCATATGTTCCATCTAAATACTTAAGACATTTGAAGTGAATGTATAACAGCTAATTGCTCACCACTGAAATGTAAACTTTATGTAATACTCATGACCAGGCCATTTGAGTGCAAGCTGAGCATCTTTTACAAGCTCCTAAAAGTAGGTGACATAAATGCTGATTTGCTAGCTCTAGCTGATAAAAACTGGTTCCTGTGTTGTGCTTCCAGTATCCCCCACAAAAGTTAGATTTGTTCTGGAATCTGACAGGCATTTGCTTTTTCAATGGAAGCAAAACAAAATAAACAGTGCAAAATTGTCCTGAAAATGAATAGTAACAAAAAAGCCCAGCTGCTGTAAGAGGAAGAAAATAGTACTTGCTGCACCTAATGGGATAGGGGTAAATCACAGACTCTAAAGGGCTTTCTTAGGAGACATCCAAAGAGGAGTGGGAGGACAGTCACTGACTTCCCATACTTAGTCAGGATGAGAAGGACAGCTCAGCCAGATCTCGGGACATGAAATTTCCTCCTACTAGTAAGAACTGACTTATTTTTAAAGCACTTAGAATGTTTTGTTAGCTATCGTAATAATAATAATGAAGTTATTAATGTAACTTCACTCTGTCTAGACAGATCTATATCTAGCTGCAAATGAAGAGAACAAAAAGAAGAGAAACAGATTTCTTTCTGAATTTAAACATCTTTAAGTTCCCAAAGTTTCACAGAGTTCCCACCACCCACCATGCTGAAATGACACCAGTGTACGTGGTGTTGGCAGAACACAAAGCTTACAGCAAGTGTGCACCGTTATTTTTCCGGATTGTACCAAGCACTCATGTTTAGCAGCCAGGGATCAAAGGTTGCTGTGGTTGGCCAGAGCTGATACTGAAAGTCAAATGGTTCAGCTACAGAAATGGAACTGAAATTTGGTGTGAGCCAAACAGATATGTCCTCAAACTCCCGCAGACTGGCACGACACACCTGTCCTGTCCCACATGGAAACCTATGGCCCTGTACCTTTGCACCACAGACTGAGCAGCCTCTCAGCCTTTCATCCTTCCAGTGCCAGCAACTCCTCAGTTCCCCCTGCAGCAGTCATGTTGCCTGAAGCTGACAGTACTCTCTCACAAGTATGTTCCATAGGTGCCCTCCCACCCCCAGAAAACCTGCCCCAAACCCTTCCATAGAGCAAATAGCCCTCTTCTTGCTAAGGTGCTACTTTCCTCCTGCCGTTACCTGCTCAAATGGGTGAATAGGGATCGGACATTCTAGTGGGCATTCAAATGTTTAGGGATTGTAGTTAGTGATAAAACAGTCCCTGCCTGAACATTGCTGGGTGGTGGGAGCCTTGCTGTGCGCTGTGCTATACCTGCTCCCGTTCCTGAAGTTACAATTATTCAAAAAAACCCAAAACCAGACTTTGCTGTTGTGTTAGCTATAGCAGCTATGTGCAGCACACACAGTATGTGTGTGCATATAGAGAAATGAACAAGGTCCCAAAGCACAGTCACTTAAAAAAAAATGAGCCAATGCTTTTATGAAAGGCATGCCTATGACATACACCAGCAGCCTCCAGTTTGTATTGTGAGAGACCTCTGAATTGTGTCTATTAGCAAATAGTTGTGGATTTATGATATGTTGGGGCTTCTTGGTTTAACACTTATCTAGGATAAACTGTAAATCTCCCAGTAATGTTATTCTGAAATTTTTATCCCAGGCATGGTCATGTCTTGCATTGGGAATTTGGTTAGCCCCTGAATGAAAAGTGTGATTCCTCAGACTTCCCTCAAACTTTTCTCTCATTGCACTTTTCTTTCTATTCTTACTGTCAAAAGGTACATCTCAATATTGTTTCATGCTGTTGCAGGTCTTCCATTTTTCTGTTATACTGTGCTGTACTTAGTATCAGGAATGTCAAATGCTTCAGCTCCACTGAAAGTAAAGAGCATGACTGCAATGCTGACCACTTTTCTTCTACTGGTTCCTATTCCTTCTCAGGCACAGTGCAGCCCTGTGGAAATATTCAATGATTTTCCATGTTTCTGGATGTTTTAAGCTCTGCTTAGGAGATTTAGCGCTGTAGTTTTTCCAGCAGTGAAAAAAGGACCTCCAGAAAATGTGCTTGCAGACCTACTTGTTGGGGTGGGGAGGAAGGAGGGTAACACTGGGTATCAGTGGAGTGACGGTGTCTTACTGTGGTGAAAGCATCATGCTGTGGTTGTGTCCTTACTGCCAAATGGGGTTGCTGCACAAAGATCCTCTGCTTCCTGAACCCTGGTCCCCAAATCCTCAAATCTGCCAAACCTGTATCCCACCAGATATCATGGAGCCAGCAATCTCATCTCTCTTTGTACCAAGGTCTCCCCTGATCAGTCTGTTCCAGTAGTATTAATGTTTTTCCCTTGCCAAGTCACCCCAGACTTCTCGATGGCCTGAAGCTTTCTTCTCCTTCACTGTGTCCTGGACACTCACCTGTGTAAGTTCAGAATTTCTGTCTACATTCAAACCCAAACATTTCCCATCTGCACATTCATCCCATCAACCTCCCTCCCCACTCCAAGTCTGCATGTCTGTAGGAACAATTACCAACAAGCTCATTTCTGTTTCTAAAGCAATGGATTTATGAACCCTTCCCATGTCCTCTTTCACTCTCTTGGATGCTAGCGCCTGCTAGCTGGCTGAACTTATCCCCTCTCTTGGATCTTCCCTCAGAAATAAACATGCCCCAGCTCTTGTTTCTGGCAGAACTCTAAGAAAACCTGGACACAGGCTGCAGTAATCAAAAATCTGCTCAGATGGCAGAGAAATACAAGAGACGTTTGGGTTAAAGAGTCCATATAGACCCCTGTTTTAACTGTTGTTCTTCGGTTCTTGATTTATTTTACCCCTGGTACGCTTTGCTCTTGGTTCTGTAATCACTCAAGGGCAAGAAGGCCAACTCCTGAAGGCCTACTTAATTCAGCATCTGTGGTCTAACTGATCAGCATTACGTAAGATGAACTTCAGCATAACATAACTGGTCCCAACTGAAAGGTACGTTGCTGCACAACATATGCAAAATACATGATCATGTGAAGGATTAACAAATTGCTTGGCCTCATTCTCCAGTTCTATAATCTCTTCCATGTGGGAACGTCCCTGCACCCAGTGAGAGCCTCTGTGGCCTCCATGAGGTTCCGTGCTTTCCTTGCTGTGCTTTGTCTGTGAAGCAGCAGGCATTAAAGGCTGTCCTTGACATGACTTTTTCTAAAGCATCTGTTTCCATAGGTAATTTTTTGGGGTTTTAATGAGGTTGGGGGAGAAGACGACTGAAGAGGAGGAGGACAAACCTGGGTTTGTGCCAGAACATGTGGTGGATAGTAATAGTCTGAGTTCTGCAATGGAGGTGTTGCAGCCAATGAGCTCAGTATTTCCCATATTAATGAATTCTAAGGTTGGCAAGAAGCTGCTTAGGCGAACACGAAAAGTGTAAGTAGGAAGGCTAAGAAAAACTCTGTTACTATTATTTTCCTCCCACCCCCCATTTGTATGTATACAGAAAACCCTGTTTCTTTTTAACTCTACTCAAGATTAAACAGTGAGATGACAACTTTTAAGTGACCGGTTTGGCAACAGTTTGAAAATGCTATATCCAGAGATAATTTTATGCTTAAACTGAATTATATGTGGCACACTGCAAGTTAATAATTTAGGCCGTGAAAGAAAGAAGAAGATAAAAAAGGGTTTCTTTTTGTCAGTCAGCCACATGTTTCAGAACACATTGTGTTTTAGAATCATTGGATGCGGTTTGTGTTGTTGGCACCTGCTGGGAAGACAGAAAAGTGGCAGTGAAAGAGAGCAGTACACAAATTTTAATTCTCTTGATGTTATCCAGAGTGGCAACTTTTTTTTTCCCCTCAGGTACTGACATAAACAGTCATTTTTATTGTATTCAAAGACGAACCTAGAAAGGAAGATGCTTTAGGGTTGGTGGGGTGGGTTTTTTTGTTTGGTTGTTTTTGGTTTTTTTTATTAAAAATGAGTTGAAACTAGTTTATTTTCACAGCTCCCTTAACTTTGCGAAGTCTGCTGAAAGATGGAAGTATTTGCTTATAGTAGACTCTTTAAATTTTTTACCAGCTTCCATTGGAACTACTGAAGAAAGATAAAGTATTTTGCACATTTACCATTGTGTATTCTGCTGTAGCTCTAACTTCAACCCCAATATATTTGCTCTGCATCTGTGCTTTGGATTGGTTTCACTGATGAAGACATAATAAATTATACATAAAAGAAAGTGATCTTCTAAGATGATGTTCATTAGGCAGCTCTTAGTTGTAATGCATCAGAAACTATACGCTTTCAGCATTGGCTTACAGCTGTAAAATAGGCTTAAAATTACCAGCTGAAGGCTTGTTGCTAGTTTCAGTGAAGCCAATGGCAAAACTCCATTTATATCAGTGGCTCAAGGTGAAGTGTGTAATAATCACAATTGTAAATTAAGAGGTTTTGGTTTTAAGCCAAAACCTCATCTTTCCTTCTGCAGGTTTGCAATGCTGAAAGTGCGAGTAAACACCCTTGCTGCTGCCTTTTTTATTTTAAATGTATGAAGATATAAAAAAAGTAGCCTGTTTTTCAGTCATTCTTGTCCCTTTTGTTTCCTCACACTGCAAACAAAAGTTTAGTTACCCTGGGAAGTCAGTTTATGAGGAATGAGTGTCCAGTGTTTCTGGTTACCTCACAAGTGATCTAGAGAGTAGCATGGCTATGTGAGTGCCTTACAGCCCCTTGCAGGGGTGGAGGGGCAGGTCCTGTCTATTGGCGCCCATGATGTTGCCACAGATACTGTCTGACTGCTGATTCTGCTCATAACCTGATGCTCGGCTCAGGTAGCTGAAGGATAGACCGTTTTGGTTTATTGGAAGAGGCATGTCCAAGCTGCAAAGGCGGCATTTTGGAAAACGTGCCCACCCTTTGTTAAAAATCTAAGTAATTTATTATTATTATTGTGCAACATTGAATGGTACTATCCTGTGCACAAGAACAAAATTTGTAACATGCCTCCAAATTAATGATGGAAGGCTTCCAAACTATTGAAGGGATTTCAGAACATACATCCCCTTGAAAGAAAAGTAGCTTAGTGGGGTCCCTTTCACACTCCTTTTATTTACTTCCTGAAGTGCTTTCCCATTTTTAAAAAGGTTTCTGCCCCTTTTATCTTGGCAAAAGAAACTGGACTTGTGGCTTGTAGACTGAAAGCATTCACTGTCTAAGCAAGCTTGAGCCTCTTAGCAGGGAGTCTATACTGGACTTAAAGCAAAAACCTATCCCTAATCCTGGAGCCATCATGAAGCAGAGTCATTTACAGCTGCCTGGCATTGTTGCTGAGGGATGAATTGCAATCGCTGGTCTGCCAGGCTTGTCAACACCTTTGAAATCTGCCGCCTAGCCCTGTCCCCCAAAGGACTCCTTGGAGAGAGTGAAGGAGCCAAACTGACAGCCAAACACAGAGTCCACCTACCAGTCCTTTTTCTTCTTTTGTCTTTGTTTCTTTTCTGATTTTATAATTGCCTTTCTTTTTGCTTGTTTTTATCCCAACGCTAATGTTGTAATATTGGTAAGTGGTTTAATTAGAAGATTTATTAACTTGTGTTTTCAATCTTTTTACTGAGAAAAAGTACCAAAATCTTAACATCAAAATAAAAGCTATTACACAATCCACTAGTTGGGTGCAGTCAGTCCCCTTTGAATTCCATGGCTAAACTCCCGTTGGCTTTCGTGGGAGGCTATTAAGGAACAAGGTCTTGTTATTTTGTAATATGCATGCCACATGGGGTCTCAATTTAGTCACTTAACTAAACGCACCTAAACAAGTGGCCTTTTCTTTAGCGATGTGAATGACTCAAGTGGCTAAATGGGAATACATGTGCCTAATTTTAGTATGCGCACAGTTGAATATGGTAACCACAGTCCAGTAGCATAACTTCATCTATATGAGTTGGCATTTATCAGTCACTCTGCGAATGGCTTGACAAATGCATGCGCCAAAAATGCTTCTGTTGGGTATATCCCATAAATCTAAAATAAAAGCAGAAAATAAGGGAGAGAAGTAAATATGAAACACAGATCTGGGATTAGCTTGACAACAGTAATTAACGTCTGTCTGAGGCTTTGCTTAATGATAGTAATTAATCACCTCTTTTCAGTCTATTTCTAATATTGCAAATTATTAATGCTTTAAAAATACAAAGCAATTTAAGCTGTCATCAGAGCTGGGATAGTGTTTTCCTGGAGCAGCACTCTGCAGAGAGTTTGGTGAAGCTCCAAGAACTGGTAAATTTAGAGCAGAAAGTGTTTAATGCACTCAGTTATTAAACACCAAACTATAAACAAGTGCTTCAATATTTGGAAGATCATGACCTCCAACATAATACCATTTTAAAAAAATAGGTTTCCAAGTTGCAATAATATAAACTAAAAATCTTGCAATTTCCAAAGCCATTGTTTGCTCTTTTCATAGGGTAAATACTAAAATTTGTCTTGTCAGTTTAAGGATTAAGGCAAGATCTAAATTTTTGTTACACCATTGTAAAGAAAATTCGCAAGTTCCACCAGTGAAGACTTTTTATTTTGAAATATATTCAGAAAGTATGGTCTATATATGAATAGACAGGTAAGACTATTTCCTGGCTTTAAATGATAATCAACATATACTTTCACACAGGGGATATATGTAAACCCTGCCACTTGAGAAAAAGTATTTTATTCATTCAAAACCTTTAGTGTTGTGAGCTCTCTGATTTAGGCAGGTATGTACAACAAGACATGCCTCTTCTTTTCCCTTCTCAACAACACAGTTGTGCTGTAGTTCTTTGCTTTTTGACATCTCTCAACAGTGTGTTATCTTGGGTTAGACTTCCTTCGGTAAATCCGGAACAGTTCTTTCCTTCATTGCCTTCTTGCCTTCATTGACTTTGGGGAGTTGTGGATAGCTTCTGCATGTTTACCTCAGTTCTCCATGTTTTATTTGAACCTTCCCAAGAAGGTGACTGACTTCCTTCTGGCTTCCACATACTGGTGGGCAAGATGTCTTCATCTTTTAGGAGAAAGGCATATTCCATACTACTCTAAAATATCCACCTTTCAAGCCTTGAGCTTGAAGGAGGGGAGAACCTCACTTTCAGAAATTTCTCTGCCAGTGTTCCTGCTTTGACCAATAATTAAGAACTCGTGCACCAAAATTTGTAAGTGCTTTAGAGGATGTTCCTGTGCCCTGAAATCTTTCTTACACTTGTTTTTTAGACCATTAACCCCAGACTCCAGTTGCCCATTAAATCTGCCCAGAAAAGAATTCCAAGAAAAAATAGTACTTGCCAACTTCTATGGCTTTATTCCAGCGGATCCCTGACATCCAGAGGCTAGCTCTGTCACCCTTGTCGTAGTAGCAACTCCACTGTAACAGGATCTTCATCCGTAGTGCCAAGTGGTTGGAAGCAGTTCTGTTGAACATCTTGTTGATGACCATTCCTCTGGGAATCTCTTGCTTGTCATGATTGCTGGGACATGACACCAACCCAGGCCCTTCAACACTGACAATGTGAGTGTCTTCAATCCTTCTGGCATCTATCTCCAGCACCAGCTGTCTGTAGTTGAGGTGTTAGGAGCACATTTCCCTCATTAGCCCTGAGATACAAACCAAGATTTCAGTACCAGCAGAAATTTCTTTGTTCCTCTTCTTTGAATAAAATGTGCATTTTATGAGAGGCAATAAATGCAAATAATGATGGGTGGGCAGAAAGTCTGTTGGAAGCTGGAGAGAGCTCATTCTTCAGTAGAGACAATGCTCTGCTGAGTTGCTGCTGGGTCTTTTGATAGACTTCAGTTAGAGCACAAGAAAAGGAGTCCCTAGCCTTCAGTGACAACTGCCTAGTATTCATTCCTAGAAATGTGCGGAGAGTCTCAGGATGAGCACTCATACTTCTTCGAGACACCAGTGTTGGCTTGTTGTTATCATTCTCCAGGGACAAGGCAAACCCTGGATGTAATTGAAAAGACTAGTGCGCCTTTTAAGACCTGATTAATTGAGTTAATATATTTTTTTTGGATCTGTTGGGCCATGGTAAGGAGGAATCTGCTTACAAAATGAGCAGTATCCTCTGTTTCTTGCAGATAGATATCTGAATCCTGGTCCTCAAATTTCTGAAAGGGTTGATCATATTGTTTCCACTTGTTAAGGATATTTCTCCATGAGACTTGAAAATGGTGCTAAAGACCCACACTTGCATCCTTCCTGTGAACCTGCAGCAACTTCCTTACTGACCTGTCTACCAAAGAAATGTTTATTTCTGAATATTGCCTTCTCCTGGAAGGTAAGAGAGTCTTTTCCTCTGTATCATATCCATTCTTCATGGGATGTTTCTTTCGAGAGCCGTCCTTATTTTTGGCTCAGAATTCCATCTCAGTCAGAAGCTTAAATTTTATCTAATCTTCATGTCTTTTCTCCACACTCTGACTGGCAGTAAGTCCCTACCTTATTTCTTGTTTCTCTTGATTTCTGACAGGATCAGAAATTCCAGGTGTTGTCTGAGGCTCTTTCTGTCAACAGCTGAGCGATCTGAGGACATTGTCATCTCTGTGTGCGGACTATTCATGTAGATAAGAAGCTGTCATGGCCTGTTTTGTAATTGCAGTGAAGGCTGAATCCATGATTGGAGTGAACACCACCAGCTCTTCAGCTAAGTGGGTGGTAACGCTGAGAAATTTCACCTTTCCTGTCATCTGCTGAGCATTCATGTGGAGCTCTTTTCAATTTCATGAGACCCTGGGCCATCCCGGAAGCATCTGGGAATGGTGCTGCACTTGGCAGTGTTCTTACAATCTTCATTGGCATGAAGAACTTTCATTACCTCTCTGTGGTAAATACGCAGCCTTCCTCTGTGCTCACGTTGTGTCAATATGCATGTGTGCAATCACTGTAAAATAGAAGAACAGCTTATTTAAAAGTAAGAAAGTTTCTTCAAAATACGCATATAGATTTCTTAACTTTTCTCCTTGCAGTGGACATCAAAGAAGACAGAGAATAATTTCTTCCTCTAGAGAAAGGAATGGAAGGGAAAATACTGTAGAAGGGAAAATTACACAGTCAGGAAGCAGATATTTTCCCTGCTTTCTTCCATGGCATTGAATGTGTTTGTGCACTACAGAGATGAAGAACCTTCATTTGCTGGTAATTCATCTCTCTTCCTTTCCAAAATCTGCACATGAAAAATGCTAATAGAACTGAGTATTAGCACATTGAATGGGCCATCATACTGCTTTTGGGAAAGCATTAACCAGGGATGCTAAGCTCTACTTCTTGCTTTGAAAGTCTACCAATGAATAAATATCACCAGTCATCACTGTTTGTCATTAGCAAGTAACCAGTTGCAACTACTGGGATCTAGAGGCAATTTTTTTTCTGAACATGTCTTTCATGCTGACACTTGCTTAATTGGTGGCAATAAGTGACAAAAAATCTGGCACCTGCTCCATCCTGGATATAAATATCCCCTAAAGATCCTATCTACTCAACTGGTGCCCAGCAGATTGGCATTTGACTCAGCATAAGGAGGTTATTGTGGCAGCCTGCTCATGTTAATTGCCCTGTTGCTGTCTTCTTCTAATGCCCTTAGGAGACTTGCTTCACTTTACCCCAGTTGTATGGCTGGGTCTCTTTTTGCAGCATGGATAAGAAAGATTTTGCGATGCTTTTCTGTGCTACACTTAGGAGTTTAAGTACAGGACTTGGAATTTCTCAGCTAAATTCAAAGTTACTCAGGACCTCCCAGGATCTGTCCCCCAGTAAGAACAGAAAAAGGGAGCCATTGCAATGGTTGGAGAGCAGTTATACAAAAGGTTACTAAACATTATTGCTTCTGCTTGATGACTTCCAACTGCCCTGCCACCCACCTTCTCGCAGAGCCAGAAGCAAATTTGAAAAAGAAACCGCTGTGCATCACTTCCCTAGCAGAACATGTTGCAGACAAAAGGAATCGAAACCACAAGCAGAGAATTGGATTTCCCCTGCTTTCTCCAAAATAAATATTTGTTTGCGAGAAAAGCAGCCGGAAGAATGAGACATGTACCCCTGATACTAAAAGCTTGTGTGTTTTGTGTCGGCTGCAGTAGAGATATGATAGTCCACTGAGTGCTATCTAAGGTCAGGCTGATCTCCATCACCCTAACATTTGAAGTAATGTCTTCAGCTGCTTGCACAAAGCAGAGGGAGAAGGAAGGCCCAGGGAGTCCAGCAAGGATTTGTAGCAAGTAAAAAGTAAAAAGAGCAGTGGGGCTGCCCCTTGGAGCTGCTCCCTGGACTGCTCCTTCCAAACAGGAGCAGCATTTCCCCTGAAGCTGTTGTAGAGAAGACGGGGGGACACCATACACCTCTGGGCAGCATCATTTGCTGGTTGTCTGCTGCAATGAGCTCCAAAGGGACAACTTCAGTATAAAAGTATCTGTGCCTAAAACAGGTGCCCAAGCCCAGCAGGGAGCTCCCAGCTAGTGTCTGGGGAAGAGATAAGCACCTCCAGGAGATGGCTTGCAAAAGGGAAAGCAGTTGCTCCCATTGCTCCCTGGAGTACCGGGACTGCATCCCCTTCTGGATGCTGACTTTGAAAGGATCCATGCCTTGCTGAGCAGGGCTCATTCTTTGAAAAAAAACCCAGTGCTACAGATCTGTGCTTTGTGTCGTAGCTTAGCAGTTAGAAGCATTGACTAGAAAGTGGACAATATTGATTACAGCCCCCATCCTTCACAGTCTGAGTGGGCTGGCACTTCAGGTTTTCCATTTTATTGAAGGTGGCCTAAAAGAGTATATTCCTTCTCTGAGTGGCTGGGAAGACAACAGGCTGGGAGAGAAGGAGAGAACACTGTTGCTACCTAAGGCAGTCAGCTGAGATAGCCTTCTCTGATCCCTTTTCTGAACTGCAGAAAGAGCGCTGTTCAGCAGGCAGGTGAGCATCCTCATGGTGAGGCTGTGGATGTGGCAGGTATGTTTGTTCTTTGAAAATCAAGTGCCCCATAACTTGATTTTTTTTTTCTTCCAGCATCTACTTCACTTAACTGTTTTCCCTTTTCTTGCAGAGGGGCATTAAAGGAAAAGACATAGCACAGAGACTTCCATTAAAGAGTCCATTTTTATAAGCAGTTACCACATGAGATTGTCTGTAGTACCACAATTATGGCCTTTCGCAAGCTTAGGGAAATGTTGTGGTGTCTCATATGGCACCATTTGGTAACACTTAGCCAGCAGAGATTTTTATGGTCACCATTGCACTATAATTTCATAGCCTTTAGCTTCAAACTTTTTTGCGCTTATCCACTGTTCCAGTTCTCATTTTCAGCTGTTACCTGGCACAAATTTGCACAGAAGAACCTCCCCTGTCATCAGAAAGCCAGAAAAATCCATCCAGATTAGGAGACGGAAGGAGATTTAGAAAGAAAGTCTCTTTTGGATCTTGCCTGTGCCTTCACAAAAGCCATATTTTTATTATGCCCTTACATAACCTGTCCCCTGGTTCAAATACAGCTTGAAAAAAAAAACACAAAAAACAAAAAACCACCTCCTTCATACAAGAACATGACCAGCTGAATAAATAGAAAAAATTGTTGAACTTGTGGATAGTACTTACTGAGGCCCTAACTCTTTTGATACATGTGCCTGCATAGCAATACATTTTGGAGAGAAATAGTGATATTGAGACACATGAAAACAGCTGGTAAAGGCTACAAGTTAACCTGAAAACATATTCCTGGTAACGCAGTCAAAGGGGAGGGAGAGGTGCTCAAGGGTAAATTCAGGTCAGTTGGCATCTTCAAGAACAAGACTTAGACGACTTATAAGACAGTCATACGTGAAGAGCAAACAAGTCACAGAAACACCAAATTTGCCACAGTGGCATGAGAGGGGAAAGGAGTTAAAAAAAAAAAAAAAAGACAAAAAGAACCCAGGAGCAAAATGAATATATTCATGCAGCGTCAGTCTCTCCAGACAAGAAATGGTGCCAAGGAGAACCGCATCAGCGTGTGGCCGTTTCTTGCACTGACACTAAAAACATCTGTTGAGGTACAGTGTTTATACTGTCTGCCAAATAAGAGGGTTTTAATCTTAAAGCATATGCTGGAAATAGGAAATTTTGGACAACAACAAAAAGAAAAAATAGGGATGGGTGGCCAATAAAATAAAAGTGAGAAATTGGGGAGGATGGATTGGAGAGAATGTTTTCCACATAGTGCATCATAGTTAATTCAGGTCATCTCAGGTCACTAAGGGAAGGAAAGCTCATGGAGGAATTCACAGATCACTCTAAGAAGTTAAAAGAAACAAAGCGATGTTCTTCGTGTCAGAGACCTCATCATTCAAACACTGGCTTTTAAATAGTCGTAAAACTTGGAATTCAGCAAAAGTTTGGAGATAACATCTATTTTAAGACACACAAACTGATGCTGCAGCTGACAGCAATACTATTCTTGCAGACAGACTTATCTCACATTTTTGCAGGAAAGCATATAGTTAAGCACCTGGCTGAGCCAGGGCTTAATACTGGCTCTGCAGAAATGATGCCTCCATGCTACTTGGCTAAACACTCAAACAAATTTTAGATACACACTATAAGTAAACTATTTAAAGATGCCTCAGCTTCACATTTAGTTTTCTGGTTAAAGTAACTAGAATACAGAATTCACAAATATTTCAGTGAGAATAATTGGCTGATCTCATCAAATAAGTTATTCAACCATTTATAGGATATTTTTCAAATAAAGTACCTAAGTATTCCTTATAATAAAATCCTCTTATAGGGTGTAGGTTAATTTCATTTCTGAAATAAAATATATGTGTGCAAGGACACTATTCAGTGAAGTTATTTAAGTGATCAGTTTCCTGAATATCATAAACATATAAATAGAAGATCTGGGTTTATATCACTGACTCTTTGAAGTCAAGTCTGTCATTCAAATTGGTGTCTCTTTGGTACCATCTCAGGTCTACAGTATATGGTGCATGTCTAAAGACGGAAACACAACAAACCCCCTTCAATATAATTTGTCCATTCAATTAATTCTATGTGGTTTGTGCTTTTAGAAGAGAAAATGTGCCTAGGGTAAAATCCAGGCCAATAGAAATCAGAGAAAACTCCCTCTCCCTTTCAACAGAGCTGAGGTTTCACCTCTATTATACTTGATTTTCAAATACAAAAGGTTTATGTTTAGTGAATCACCCGCTGGGATACGGTCAGTTGCACATCTGTTATCAAAATCTGCATTGCATTCATTGTGTTGTATATCCTTCAAGATTTGCTTCACTTTGTTTCTGTTGCTTTGATTAAATGTCACTTTCTGAAAACCACAGTAGAAATGAGCAGAAGGATGGATTATACACACCATAGGTTACAGGAGTTTTTAGTACTTCTGCTGTGTCCAGCTTTAAACTTTGGATTCTGGAAGAGAACACCAGCTGGAGAGAACTTATTTCTGGGATGTATACACATGCTGGGCAATATGAAAATCAAATTATGGAATGAGGTGATGGGACCAAATGGCAGATATTTCCCAATGGCAGTACTCAGAGCTACATAATTTTCTGTCTCCTCTGATTTTTAATGACTTTGATGGAGTTCTGTAGGTTAGGTGAGTATGTAGCTGAGTTTTGTTGGACATTCCTGTTCGTGTAAAAAACCAGAGATCTTATGTGCCCACATAACAGTATTTCCAAATGGTTTTGTTTCTTCCTGAATCCTAAGAGAACATTTTTGTATGATCATCAAAAAGCAAAAGCCAGTCTAAGCCCTTGTGTATCTCTCCCTTTGTCTTCAATGCACCACAGCTGGGAGAGGTGGAATTAGCACAGGCACTGGAGAAAAACCTTATTGCCTCTTCTGTTAAAATGCTGGTAACAAAATTGCTGGTAATTTTTCATTATTGGAAGACTACAGTGTTTTAAAAGATCAGTAGGAAATAAAATATTCTTTGCTGAATTTTTAAATCGTATAATTTCTGTTACAGTTCTAGATCATTCTGGAGTTTCTCAGCTTTTTCACTAATACCCAGTGGCAGACTCTCCAGTGATCTGTGAAGAGTGGCAATGTAGATCACGTACATCTTGTGATGTCCTTTTTCCAGTAAATGTAGTTTCATGTGACACCCAAGCTTTGGCTGAATGTTTGGTGATTTGGAACATGTCCTCACTTTCAGGACTGTGAACTAAATTTGCAGATTATTTCCACTTTGCATTCTTATTTCTCAAAGACAGCTGACAAATCCTCCCTTCCCTGCTTAACAGATGTTTGTCTTCTTGAGAGAGAATCTACACAATGTTCATGGTAATATGGAAGCCTGAGCTCTGAGTGAAATTTTGGTGTCTAATTATCTATTTGTTGACCTACATGTTCAGAACAATTTCACCCACAGTGAATGCAAAAAGTTATTTATATTAGCATGATAGTGTGATTAGGAAAGTAAATCACTGTTTCTTCTCTGGGCTTAATTGACCATAATCAATAGCTGATTTAAGTCTTTGATCCTTTAAAAAATATTAAGAAAACCTGCTAGCATTTAGCATTGTTCAAAACTTTAGACAACATAAAGAAAAACAGTTTAAGGTTTCACAGAACTGTTGAGTTTTGCAAAACATTTTTCCCCTTAATTTGAACCATCATTTTCTCAAAGACAATTAAAAAAACAACAGACATGTTTTTGTAATTAAACAGAATACTGAGCTATGCAAACAATAAAGATCCTTGTTTGAAATTAATTCTTGTCCTGCTTCTGGGATTACCAGGGGAATAAAATTATAGCAAAACAAAACAGAAAAAACCTGCTACAGCCTAGAACTTGCATTTTACCAGAAACAAAAGGAAATTTAGGCTCAACAGTATTGAGTTCTATTCTGTCTCCAAAATAGAGGA
The DNA here is from genome assembly GCF_023638135.1 of Falco biarmicus. NCBI lineage: Eukaryota > Metazoa > Chordata > Aves > Falconiformes > Falconidae > Falco > Falco biarmicus. The sequence goes on along the minus strand of NC_079294.1, from coordinate 36,065,374 downwards.
TCTTAGAGTTTGTTCTAAATTTGACAAAATGAAAAATCTCATCACTCCTGTCATCAGAAGCCAAAGTTGTACCTCTGATTTTTTTTCTTTATGTTTCCCTAGTTCACTTTTTCCTCCTCTATACCTAAGGGACATTTTGAGGTGGTTCCCAGGAATGTGAAAACAAGGACAGGGCACTAAGTTGATAAATATTCATTGTCTAAACTTCAGAGGAAAAGGTTCCTCCTAGGGCAGGAAGCCTGCCTGGAGGTGGGGAAGTACCACAGAAGGAACTGAACGCTTTTAGGTTGACTGTCTGCTTCTTTTATATTTATTTGAAAATTATAAAAAACCCAAACAAACAAAAAGAAAGGCAACATCTGACCCATGAAACTATTTTTAGAAACACCAAAACTGTGTGTATAGAAACAGGTCAGATTCCTTTGAGGAAACACTACTTGTCCATTTAAATACTGTAACACTCGGGCTGACGTCAGAAGTTTAAGTCTCCTAGGATATCATAGTATTAAGCATATCAGTTTTGGGATCTCAGTCTTCTGAGGGTGCCTGCTTCAGTGTGCCTGCCTGCTTTAACTACCCATCAGTCCTTTGCTCTGTTGAAATCTTACCATCTGTTTTGTGTTGAGCCACTTGAACAAACTATTGCTCCCCTTATTCTTTGTGTACAGAGCTGCCTTTTGGAACACAATGTTTAGTCAAGCTCCTTGGCCCACAGATTTCTTCTTATCCAGTTGTCCTGCCCCAAGTGCCCCAGTTGTTCTTGGGTTCTCAAGAGTCCAAAGACAACATTGTAGAGGCACGGGCATGCTGAGTTTGTGGTTGAGGGCACATCCAAATATTGCTACATCCCAGATTTGGTTCAAATAGTTAGTGTAGACCATTTATTCTAATTAAATAAATGACATTTCTGCAAAGGAAAGAAGAATGGGGAGAGAAAAGGAGCAGGGATCAACTGCTGCAGTCTTCCGTATGTTCAAAAACCATGAGCATTCCTGTAACATTACACTGACTCTGTCACCAGGGACCCAGAGGCCCAGTTTCAAGCTTTTGCACAGTGCTCCAGGAGTCCCAAGCCACAGAGCTATGCCCATGACTTAATATTGCCAGCATTAAGCAGATTTTCCGGGGAAATTTTTCAAGTACATTTTTTTTTAAAAAAATATCTTGTTTTCTTAAAGTTGAATAGTCCTTTTGCCTCCCTGAGGGCCAGAGGCTAACACGTGGAATAGATATCAATGAATTGTTTTCATCCTACAAGCTAATGGCCACGTCAAAATTCCTTCAGTCTCTTCCTTCTCCACGTGGGACTTTTAAAAATATCACTTTCTTTGCTATCCAACCTATCAGTTAAATGTTGTGTTGAGCATTTTAACAGTTTGTGTAAATATATTATGCGCATTAAAAATGCTTTAAAAATGTGACCTAAAATGAAAATAATGAACTTAAAAGTTTCTTATAATGATTTCTTATGACAAAGGGACCTATTTTTCAAAATGTTAAATTATCTTGTTACTTTTCTAATAGTTTGTTTCAACTTCCATTTCTTCAGGCTGGCATTCAATGGTGAAAAGCCTCAGTGAAGGTGTATGGTTATTTTCTACCCTTTTAAGATAGGGTGTCTTGCTGTATCACTCACTACATAATAAAATAAACGGAGGAAAACTTTGCAGAGTGCGTTTTGCCAGTTTATCCTAGAATGTCTCGGCTTGTACTGGCGCATGGCCCGACCACTACAGCAGCACGGTGGGCTCGTGGCCTTGTGTGGGCCAGTAGCTGCCCAGCTCCTGTGCTGCTCTATCACTGACTTGCTGTGTGGCCCTATGCAAATAATCCAGCTGTCCTGCAGCTCGGTTTTCTGTACTCATAACGATGGCAGCACTCATCTCGAGCACTAGAAGACCAAAGCTCATGAAGAATGAATCCAACGGCAGCAAGCTACCAAAGCTTTGATCTTGCAGCCGGGTACAGGGCCGGGTACTGGCAGCCCAGTTGGGGCGTCTATGCAAGTGGGGTCCAAGGCAGGATGGGCGCCACAGGATTCACTCCAGGTACCCTGACTCCATTGAGCTGTTCCTGAGTGCTTCAGAAGTGAGTCCCAGTAAAATAACTTTTCATAATACTTTGAATATATAACAAGCTCTAAAAATGCAATTGAATAGCACACTGTGATTATTTAGCTAGCATCAAGAGTTTCCATAGATTCTAGTACTTAACACTACTTTCAAATAGATACATAGAATATCCAAACTGATTGCATCTGTGTTACAATATGAACTATATTAGGATCCAAAACTGAATCCTATCCCTTTTATTACTTTTCCAAAATGCAAGCACTCATTTGCCCCATGTTGTATATGACTTGGACCTGCGTCCAATAATAAATCAGTTTTCCTAGACACCTAAGTGACAGCAAATGAAGAACAGAACTAATACAGTCAATTTGACAGAGCGTATTTCAGCAAGAATATAATTTTTGAAGAGTGTTATGAGCCAAAGCTGACTTGTGCCTGGAATAATTTAAAAAAAAAAAACAAAACACCAGAATTATACCCATACACTTGAGATCAAAGGCGGTGTTCTAGTTAATGGTGTAAAGCTTATTTCTCTTTCTCCCTTTTCTCCTTTTTCTCCTTTTCCTCCTCTCTCCTTCTCCTCTTTCTCTTTCTATTTCTCTTTCCCTTTCCCTTTCCCTTTCTCTTTCTCTTTTTTTTATTTTCTTTTATTTTCCCCAGGAATTATTTTTTTCTGAACAGAAATAAAGAAATTTCCACCCCAAGAAAGAATAACATTACAGCTGAGCATCTGCTACAATAGGTTTTATATTTTAGAAGATTTAATCTGTAAGGATGAGTTAATGTTTCCAGGGAGTGGCATCGCAATACTAGTTAAAATGTCTCTCTCCTATAAATATGAGCTGTTTGTTGAAAATGAAGTTTGAATACTAAGGCAGTTAATTAGTTTGGCTCCCAAAGGCACCAGATAATAGCTCCTTCAAAACAATCTCCTTCAATTGGATGAGATTCTTGGAAATACTATGACATACATCATAATAGCTCATTGCAAACATAGATCTAGAGTCTTGCTCCTGCCAGTAACTGAAGATGCTAGAACACAGCAAATTACTCCTTGAACATACCCTTGTTAGTTCCTGGAAGGATAATTTCTTCTTGTTTTAATATTGATATTCACCATTAATAGCCATAGAAAATGGGTGAGGAAACCCTATTTCTGGAATACACTTAGACTGGTATGAAACCAAAGCAGGACTAGAATCCAAATTTGAATTCAGCACTACAAAAATCTAACATAGTGTCATCATTTCAGAATTTAAACAGTCAGCTAGTAGAACACTTTCTCTTTGACCAGGTATAAGTAACACCTGCTGCCTCAAACACAATGGTCTTTTGCTTGTGTTTTGTTTCTAATGTATTATAGAAGGAGACAGAACCTCAAAACTGTATTAATTTGTGGAGTCTTTGCTTAGGGGATCTTGCTTGAAATTACTTGTGTGTCTTGGGAAAATTAACTTTTCACTGATGCTTGACTTCAATGCCAGAGTAAAGCGACTTGCGTATTACTAATGGACAATAAGTAGAAAAAAGAAGGAGCCATTGGAGAGACATGAGATGCAGGCAAGTTGTAGAGAAAATATGCACTATTATGGTTAACTGTAATCTAAGTTAATATAAGAGAACCCCAAGAAAGAGGTATGTTTGGTTTCACACTCAGGGCATTTGGAGCAGGATGAGAACTTATCCATTACTATCATCCCAATCTCATAAACTCAAATAGCTGTAGCATGAATACTGAAATTTCTGGAAAAAAAAAAACCAGAAACCCAAACCAAAATTCTGCATGTACATGTTCTATGGAGGACTGTCAAATATCAGTAATGTCTGTTAAAAATATTAAGTATCTTCACAGATTGTTTTTTAATATGGGACCTGGGAAAATTCAAAGGGAAATCTTAAATTGTGTGAACAAAGGACACACACCAAGTCCCAGCCTCTTTTTTTTTTTTTTTTTGACACAACTGCAACTTTGAAATGTCTAATGCAATTTTTGGAATGTTTTTATGAAAAAATATAAAATGTATTCTGAAGTGTCAAGGCATATACAAGGTAATTTGTAAAGTCACATGGGGTTAATTTTGCCCTCAGATACAGTCTTCAATTCCTTGGTGTTTAGGAGAAGCATTGGACCCATCTGTTTTTACCAGTCGAAGGAAGACAAATGGAGCAGTTTTTCAACAACTGAAAACCATCTCAAGATACACAGATCAACTTAGACTAGAAGTAAAGCAACAACAGCAATATCAACACCACCACCACAGTCTTCCAGTCATTTGACTGGTACTGGTACTTATCTGCCCAGTAATGGCCAAAAGCCATTTGTCATTGCTTAAACTACATGATGATAAAACCAGAGTCTGGAAAATATCATTACTTGATCTATTTGGTAAACTTTCAAATATTTCTTTCAGAAGATTTGCCAGGCAAACAGCATAGTATAAAATTTAGTTTTATTTAATTTGTGTTTTATTACTTTTGAATTAACTTTTGAAAAAAGGCATGATTAAAGAGCTACAGCTGAGAGTAGGTACAAAGCTTCTGTTGTAGAAAGCTGAGTGAGTCTGAGTCTGTAGATCATGGATTTGTAGGTGCATTTTAGTCCAGAAAATTATGCTGCAGAGGTATTTAGTGGATTTAGACCCATGTCTGAAATGATGGGGTGAATGCACCCTGGGCAGGGTGAGTGCAATATCTTACTTGATCTTTTTCTTTGTCATGGCTGTTGTTGGCTGTGTAAGGGCCAAAATATTGGTACATCCAGACAGGGAGACCATCTATTCCTTATTTCTAAGGGATATCACATTATTAATTCTCTAGTTGCCAGAACAAAAGAAAGGCTGAATTCACACACCAGTGATTTGCAGAGACGCTAAATAATGAAACTTTTAATTCAGCTTTGTTTTCACTGGACAATCCAACCAAAAGAAATCCAACCTTTAAGTAAAACCTATACACAAAGCTCCTTCCCTCAAAAAATAGCATCTTCTTTCCGATTGTCTGAAGATGTCACTGTCTTGCAAACTTGAAATGGGAAATCATCCGTTTGGCTTCATTTTTGATTTGTCCTGTTAAAAAACCCAGAAGTTTATTAGCCCAGATCCTTAATTTTATACATGTGACTCAGGTAAATAGCATGAAATTACATTTCTGGACACAGAAATGCTCTGTAAACAGCAAAAGCTTGCTGCCTATGAATGCTGCTACGTTTGTTGCAGAGTTTCGATCAGTCGCATGCAGGATTGGGCTGTGCGATATCCTGGTGCTTTCTGAGCTGCCAGCGGGTTACAGAAAAGGGAGCTTCCCAGCTGCCTGGGAGGTGCTGCAAAGGGGCTTTCAGTGGGCTTTAGGCATTACAGGGTGAGGATTTGAAGCAGAAGGAAATGAAAGATCTGTCTGAAAAAAATGGAGTGGAAATCCATCAGCTCCAACGTGGAGATCACCGCTTGAAGGCTATGTTTCTTTTTATTTGGTAAAAGCGAAGAAAGTAACCAGGGACCGGTAGTGATTAATGCAAATAGGATAACACTTGCTTTTCAAGGGGAGATCTGATGAGTGGCTGAATCTAAAGCCTCTTTGCTAAAGGTGTCTTCATTTCCCCAAGTCTTGTCTGAAAACAAACACATTTGTAAGTGAGCTCAGGCAATACCTATTTGCAATTATGCAGCACCTTTAAAATCAAAGGTTCCAAAGACTCTTTAGCAATTTGCATGTCAAAGATTTCAAGCACCATTAAAATGCAGAAGGTAAGTAGGAAAAGCATTTGCAAAATATTTGCAGTCTTTCTAAAGGAACTGCAGCTAAAATATGGCCAGGCTTCAACTGTTGAAAGATTGGGGTTTTTTGGTTGGTTTTCATTTTTTTGAATTGGATAAGCAGTGTGTGTGTATGAGCAAATATCTTGCAGTATAATTCCAAAACACATGGTGTGTAAGTAGACAAATCGTTTAGAATAAGTAAAAGGTTACTCATTAATATGAATTTCTGTATTTTATTTGCTCAAGACAATATTTTTAAGTACCAGGGAAGAGCCCAATAATTGTCACAAGATTTACTGTAGTCAAAACAAAAAAGTTAATCACAATAAAATTGTAATAGGAATTCTACCATAGCTGCTAAAAATAAAGACTTTTTTGAATAAATATAAAAGTATAGAAAAATGTGATGATTATTTTAAAAGCAAAAAAACTGTGCATGTTATCAGTTCATGACAGTAACTTAAACCAGTTCCTTTTCTGAAGTTCTCTCACAGAGAAATAATACATCTTCATAAGTGAAAAGCTGTATGTAGTCAAAAATGTAAGAACATTTTCAAACATAAAGATGATGATTAAGTGAAAAAGGTATATTTTTCTCTGTGCTTGCTAATGCCTCAACCCACATAAACATAAAAATATGCCAGTGACTGTTTGTTGTTACACAGTTGAAGGAGGAGGAATCAGTTGTCTGGATAATAATTTTCAAAATGGGAAAGAAACTGCATCAGGAATATGATAATATGAAATGTGTGCTGCAGTCAATGATCAGAACTTTGACAATATGCCAGCTTTTGCTTAAAGGTAGAATAATAGTCTTGGATATGTTGAAGTATAAGACAATGCAATAATTGAACATTAAGTTAATGACAAAATCTTTGCTCATAAGTATAAATGTACAGGGGCATCACTGTAAAACTGGAAAGGGATTTTGCTCAGTATTGTATCCACGCTCACAAGTACCTGACTTCATGTTTTGATTCTTACCACTGTCTCTGAGGTGAGGGGAAGGTAAATTTATGGAAATCATAAGCATCACTGAGAGACTGAAACCTCGGAAAAGGTTGAATAGTTTATCTTTATGGGGGACTGTGTATGGAAAGATTAGGTAGCACATTTGGGTACTTTTCAAGTATTATACCAGAAATATTTAAATGTTCTACCTTCCAGTTGTAATGCTTTCAATTACTGAAACCTTCTGGAGTTCATTTCCCTTCTTACCTCAATGCTATAATCAAAAGAACGTTCTCCTTCTGTAGCTAGACATGCAGACAGAAGATATTTGATATTGATTCTGATGTGGCTGTGCTACAGATTAAAATTAAAGCCATGCACAACAAAAAGTTTAATGAATTGATTTAAAACAATTAGGTATGGAAATTATACAGACCAATAAGCATAATTTCAAAAGTAAATTTGAGTGTCTAATAATTTAATTGCATGCTTGAGTTTTTAATTGCATGCTTGAGGCTGTTTGAAACAACTGAGAGAAAAAATATATGTATGTACTAATAAAACCAGTGTATCCTCTAAAGCGCTGTCTTCCACTTCTTACGTGGTTGTTCTATACTCCCGTTCTAGGAAGACAGCCACACTATCTCGGTGACACTCCATATTCAGAAGGGACTTGTACCCATACTGATCCTTTCCGAGACTGAGACTTTATTTCATAATTGTAACAAAAGAATAAAGACATGAAACAGGCACTGTTAGTGAAACAGCAGCATTGAGAATACACAGAAGTGATTAAAGCCCCTGCAGATGCATTTAGGGATTCATAAATAGCTCGGAAAGCAAAGATATTTCATGCAGAACAATGAGTAATAAAACACTGTGGGCATTAGAAATATCGAATTGGCTCACAGGGCACCCAGGCAGGAGGACCATGAGCTTGTGTAGCTATCACCAATGTGTCTTCCAGCAAGCTGATTTGGAAACAACTGAACTGTCAAGCAACATGAAAATGGACGAAAGGGATCTGCGGAATGAAAAAGTAATAGAGGTAGCTCCCAAATAGTAGTAGCTATGAATTACCTTTGATTGACACTGTTGCCTCTAGCAAGGAATTTTAGATTTTGTTAATTTCTTTTAATGAGATAAAGAATTTGACAATATGCTTTGGGAAACCAGAGAATACAGTAACTTATCCTGGGGAATAGCATGCTGACTCATCTCCCACTGGAGTCAATGGAAAAAATCCAATTGGTTTCAACAGGTTAGACCAACTTTATGCCTAAAACAAACAAAATCTTTGACAGGCTCTCATAGATCACAAGGTAAAAATATCCCTGTGTACTTGATTGGGTGTTTGGACTTTTCTGTATGTGACAGAATTTTTTTTGGCTTTAAAATACCAGGGCTAGACCCTTATATTTAACCTGGAACAGCTCACACTAGTTGCTGTAAATGTCTATCTTCCCTCCCCTGCATGTTGGCCAGCATTTGGTGACACTGAAAATTATTTGTGGAGAAGAGCAGTATGCCCTGTCAGTCTCCCACGCTCATCCAGAACACAAAATTCCACTGAAACCTCCTTTTGTCTTTGTTCTCAGAATTATTTTTTTTAAAAAAAAGGTTAATCAAAATTATCTTCTCTAATAATAAAAAGATCCATCATCTAGCTAAAAATAAACTCTGGAAACAAAATATAAAAATTGCAGGCTTTAATTAGAAACACCTTTGGCTTGTGTTCCTGCCTTGAAAATAGCATAGCAAATCTTGGCTAAAGGCTGGATTTGTTCTGACAGGCATCAGGAGCACCCGGGCTGCTCAGCACCGCTCAGCCCCCAGCCTGGGGGCTTGCATTCACTTTGCCTCTGCCAGCGAGAAGGGCAGCCTGGAAGATCTGCCTAGTCTTGGGTTGGCTTTTTTAGAGGCTTTTGAAGTGAGGACAGTGGTTCTCATCCTTTCTTCAGTTTTTTGTGGTCAATGGAAGCAAGTGGGGCACAAAGCTGCTACCGTTAGTGGGAAACTACTGTCCTTTTTAAATCAGAATTGCAGGAATTTTGACTCTTGACAGTTGTTGCAGGTCAATCTAATATAATCCTGTCACAACAAAGTTCAGATCTTCCTGTTCTAGGAGGCAAAACTCAATAAGTATTTTCCTCTGACTTTCCCTTGCTGAAGCTCAGACCAGATGATAATCTTTCTAAGATAACTGATAATTCTAAGCATTTCATTGCACTACAGTATAAGAAGTCATGAGGAACACTGCTTCCAAGATGGGAATTTTCTGGGGCTGGGGTCGCCTTGTGCTTCCGTGTGTAGTGACAAAGACAATGAGATACTGGCCACTGAACTGAGGGGGTACTAAAGCACTACCATAAAACAAATAAATAATAATTGAAAACCTATCCTTTCATTAGCATTTTTTTCCTTATCATGAGCATCTCATTACACTGCAATAGAAAGGAATATAGGCAGTAAAATAGGGCAATTTAAAATGATAAAATTCTGCATTAGATTTTTTCTAAGTTCTTTAGCTGTCTTCAAGAATTAATATGATTTTTTTTTTTTTTTTCATGAAGGCCTTGATCTGCCAGCCATCTTAGAGGCAGTACTCTCACGCTTAATTGTTAGGATTGGAATCTAAATCACTTCATCTTTGAAGTATCTTGCATCTCTTATACATACCTATGAGTATAGTACATGAAATGGATAAGTGTGCACCTTGTATGTAACCTTTGCAAATATTAATCTTTTCACAGAATGCCATTGAACCAGTAAAAAGGGATACAGTTATATTCCAAAGTACTTACAAACAATTGTGTTATAAATATTTATGTAGCCACATAATGGTTGACATCTGCTGACACTCAAACTATTATGTTATGAGTTTAAAATCATTTGTGACTTCTTTTCACCTTTCTGATTAACTTTTGTATCTGTCAGGTATGTTTTGTATTGCAACGTGGTGGACTAGAGAAGAAAGGTTTTAAAATAAACATAGTGTCTAGCTATCTGCTGGGACCTGGTACAGCACTGCTGGAATCTAAGGCTGCTGTAAGGAAGCGTGTGAACAAAAGTCTTTTGAGAGGTTGGCAGATAGATGGTTCTGGCAGTGGCTGTGGTAGTCTGGGTTAGCCAAGGCTGTGTGCCAGCCATGATCCCTGGACACAAAGGTCTGTTCTTATTTCCTCTAAAGTGAGCTCAGGTTCTGTAGGCACGCGCAAACACACTACATACATGTATAAGGACAATTCTCCTGCTCTCTGAAACCAATGAGAAAAAATCCAATTAATATAACAGGCAGCAAAAATTGTTCCATGATTCCAAAGAAAAATAAAATAGGAAATTATTTCCAAAACTGAGCTAAGACATACATGAAGAGACAAAATTGAATGCATCAAGAGAACTCTGAGGGTTGGAAAGGAATTGGTTGTAAAATAAAAATTAAAAATGAATGTAAAAAAACCTGTAGGAATAAAAGGAGCAATAGCTAAGGTGTAATAAGTGTTTTAAAAAGGAGGACATAAAAAGTATCAAGAAAAGCAAAATGAGTAAAGTAAAAGAAGGTGATAAAGAAAACTTTAATGGAAGAGTAAGAGAAGAGACCAAAATAAAGATCAGTCTAAGGAAGATATGCGAGTTATGTGTGTTCAAATCAGCAGTGACCAGTAAAATCCATATCAAAGTATTCAAAGCTCTGGCAAAAGCAATCTGTGAAAGACCTGGGATTATTCTGAGAATTTATGGGGAATAGAAACTGGAAAAGGGCAAAGGCATTTTCCGTCTTACTGACTGCTTGGCTTAAATTTGCCTCCTAGAAAATATCCGGACATACTATTAAACAGTCAGTACATATGACAGGACTAGTCTTTTCTGAGTTAGATCAAAGACATGTTGAGGTCTTTCTTTTCCCTTGCAATGGCCAGCAATAGATACCTCAGGAAGAGAACAAAAATAGAGCAATCTGTGGCTCAAGTATTCCTTTGTGTTCAGTAGCCATCAATAGATTTATCTCTCATGGTGTCTGATTTACTCTTGGATGCCTGTAGGCTTTTAGTATGTGCACAATTCTGCAGCAAGGAGTTCCACATCTGAAGTACAGGTTCTGTCAGGAGCCATATAAGATGAGGGAGGAAAACCAAATCAAAGCACCTTGCATGGATTGATAAGAAACAAATGTCAGAAGGCCAATCCTGTTTCCTTTGCTGACAGAATTGTCCCAGTGATTGAGAAAAAAGTAGATGAGGTGATATAGTGATTTTAGGAAGTGCTGGTTGTTGCCTGTGTGACCTTTCCATAAACAAAGTAAGGAAATAAACTATGTATACGTGAAGCTGAAAAAATACTTGTACGTTGTTTACTAATAAAATAGTCGGGCAGTTCTGATAGAAGCCTGTAAGGCTACTGGGTCTATATGAAATTTTTAATAAGAATGATGCTACACATATTGAAGGATTGAATAGCACTCTTGCAAAAGTTGCTTGTGACGTGAAGGGAGAAAAACTGTGAGTATCAGTGGGTCTGTTGATATCAAAAGTAAAAATGTGGAAATAGTTTCATAAAGCTTCAATGGAAATGAAGGTCTGAGTAAGGACTGCAGGACGATTTCCAAGATATTGCAAATAGTCTTAATTCTCAGATCAGTTTCTGATGCAGCAACCCACTTACCTCAGAAAAGAACATGTAATTGTGTGTTAAATGGTTTTAATCCTAAACTGGTAAATAAGAGTGTAACTACACTGTTGTCAATGGAATAAGGCCAAAGTCCACCACCAGTTAAAGATCTTGTGCCTGTGTTTGTTTTGTTCTACAAAAGAAAAGATGTAGGCCATAAAAGAAAGTTTAAGAAAAGGAATTATGTGGTAAGGTTGTTGGGTGGAATATATCAAAGAGTATCTTGGTATATGAGAAGTTCTGAAATACAGCGGGTGCAGAACCAATGGTTAGTTTTGTGAATGTTAAGATATTAATTATACATGAAACAAATGAATGCATCTGTGTAATAAAATCAGAGCTAGCTGAATACCAAGTGATTCCAGTAAACATTTGGGCTGAAAGTTCAGGGTGCTTGTTCTCCAGAGAGCAGCAACAGGAAACCTCACTCCCCTCCCCTCCCAGCATTCAAATTGGATCTTGCAGGCGAGACCTACAAAGGTATTTAGGTCCCCCATTTTTCTTTAGGAACCCAAAGCTAGGCGCTTAGATAGGGGTTGGGAGCCCAAAAGTCTTTGTATATCTTGGCTTGTATACGCAGCATTTTCTATAGGCTTGTGCACAAATCACAACCATGAACAAACACCTGGGGAGGGAGAACAGGGAACTGATCTCAGAGCTTCATATGTTTTTTATTACTAGGTAACTCTTTCCATGCAGTGTATGTGTACGGCGTCGTTGCTGCAGTTGGAGTCTGGCTTCCAGGGAGGCCAGCTTACATCACTAAGTTGGGAATAAACAGCCAAAAGTTCAGTACTATTTAGTAAAACCCAGACCAAGCTACATGATCTTCAGGCATAGAAAATACATCTTTTGCGCTGCTGTGGAGTACTTTATGAGCTGTCAGTAGATATGGCATGACTTGCATTCCAGTTTCCCATGGCTGCAGTTTGTCGCCAGAAGTATCTTTGTTGCTCTTGAATATGTTCTGCGTTGGTGGATGGGGTGCAGGACAAGGCTGAAATGTCAAGAAACTAATCTGAAATGATGTTCTGGATTTCTTCCACGTTGTGGGATCCAGCCCATACTGCAGGTGGTGGTCCCGTGAAACAGTTGTTTTCCACAAATTATTCTGCCTGTTCGTTAATTTCATGAACTAGAAGGCCATTTCCCTGTAGTCTTTTTTTTTTTTTTTTTTTTTTAAGAAAAAACAAGGGCCCTCTAGACCTATATGTCTGCTCTCCACAGTCTGAGTTACAGTTATACCTCTTGCTGATGTATGTGTGAAAGCATAGAGAAGTCATTGGGCATTTTGGAGCTGCAAGCTGAAAAGAGAAATGAGGTCTGTAAGAAGCATGAAGAATCTAAACCATTTCTCATGTGAAAGTTAAGATACTCACTTCAAATTACTACAAATTGTCTAATTTTTATAGCTTTAGTAAACAGGCCAGAAAAAAACCAGATTGACAATAATTGACATTGGCCAGCAGGTGAACTCTGTAGACAGACTTTTTCTTGTTCGTGAAACAGGCACAATTTCACAGGACAGCATTTCCAAACAAGGTTCTAAACTGAAGGCTCCAGGTAGGGCTTGCTAAAACACAATTAGTCCCTATTTTTGTGAACAGTTTAGAGGTTCCAGAAATTATTTTGTCTGAACTCAGAGCAAAAATGACACCATCCCATTTTTGTTTCCTGAGAAAATGATTTGGAGAAAAGGTGCTATCCAAGAAGCCCCACCAGACAAGTGGTTAGATCTTGGACCTAGGAGGTCTGGGTAAATACGTTCCCTGTCCAATGAATTACTGAACAAGTCTTTCTCACAATGTCTCCTCTGCAGCCATTAGTGTTCATGTAAACAATTCAGTGTTGATTGAAGAAGGGAAGGAAAAAAAAAAAAAAAGGCATTCAATCTAGATACGTCTAGGAAGTGTGACAACCAGTTTGAACCCTTGTTCAAACCATTCAGACCACTAAGTCCGGGATACTACAGAGTGACTGTTCTTTCCCCTGCCTCTTCAAATTGCACCCTGGCTCTGGGATGATTTCAGATTCAAAACAGTGTATTTCTGTGGGTCATGCTGCACAGAATTTGCTGCATTAGCAGATTCAGTGCTTCTCCAAAGGTGTCATTTCAGCTGACAAAGCACATTTCAGCTGACGTTCTCCTGTGGTGCAGACTGTGTGTGCTAAGTCCCCACTGCCTGTTCTTAGTGGCAGGGGGTTAGGACTACTTTTGACCCTAAGCCTGTTGGAAGGCGTGAGTTAAATGATCATTTTTGATTCCTACCTTCCCTACAAACAAGGGCTAACCAATATCTTATAAATTGAGATAATTCAGCAGGGAGGAAAGGAGGAGGAAAGAAGAAATGATAGATGAGATGGGATATAGAGGAGCTTATGTACAGCAAGACAGATAAAACTGTGCTTGCTCCCGGGTGTCTTTGTGTTATAAGGTCACTATTTCAGTGGAGAGAAACAGTATTGGCACTTAGACAAACTAAAAGGAAAGGGGCATAGCTGCAATATAAAGTTTGGGAGGGGTGGACAAAACATTGAGGAAAAAGAAGAATTATATGAGGACACATGAGGAACAACACTGTAAGTAAGCTAAGGAAAGGAAGAACAATTTAAAAAAAAATAATTGGCTGACTTTGAGTATAAGCTGGCTTTTTAAGAAGCTTGGGTTCACTTTCACTTGTGCCAGGTACAAGCTGTCTCCTCTGGTGCAGGGAATGAGTCTAAGATGTCACACCATGAGAGTCCAGTGTAGCTTGGAGAAGTTGGAAGACTTACATACAACGTAATTTTACTAATTTGAGACTGGACTAAAATAACTTAGTTATTCATTGTCTCTCTGCAAGGTAATTTAGTCCCTGGGGAGACACAAAAAAATGCCAAGCTTATGCTAAAAGACAACTGTCCCCTCCTTTCCCTTCTGCCACCATTCATCCATCCCCTTTCTTCTGTAAGTGCACACCTTTGTTCAGCTAGTCAGCAAAGGTGATTGGGAAATGAATCAGTTTAAAAATAAACCTTCTGCTGGGTTAGTTTTAGCCTGGATTGGTTTCCTGATCTGGTTCATAATGCAGCCAACATGGCTAATGGTGTCTGTATCTTGCTCTATGGTCATAGTCTCTGCCTTCTGTGATTTGCATTAGTGTTGCAGCTGCTGCACGTGTGCGCCGTAGGACTCTCAGACCTTGCTAAGGAACACTGTGCTATGGAAAGAGAGGGCTGGGTCTTCCATGTGGGGAAATATCACTGTATTCAACTGGAAATATTTTACTGGAAATGTGTCTATTGCCTTCATTCAGACTAAGCTTACACAAAATAACTCTGTGACTAAACTATGCATGTCATAAAAATGTGTCTGCTAATTTCAGACTTTTCTGTGATTTCATGACTACTATAAATCTGCTTATTCTCATATAGCATTGCTTTTTAACAGGCTTTATAGTTATGTTCTGTAACTATCATGAAGCATCCATTCCATCCTGCAGGATGCCCCTTCTAATATAGGCCTTTCTAACTCTAGAAGGAGAAATTTGAAATTAATGAATATGAACCCTATAATTTTGACTGCATCTCAAAAAGCTTATGATACTCACCTCATTACCTGTCAGCTCTCTACTTTTTCAGTTCTGCTGTCAGCCTAGCTGCACGGCTACACTACCTCAAGTTTAATTGTACCCTAATGTGGTTCTATCAATCTCTTCACCTCTAAGTCACCGCTTAAACTCTCCCCCTTGTCTCCTGACAGGAGTTCTTAGCTTAGATCTCTTCTCGGCCTCTCTTCTTTCTTGACTTCTCCGTTGTTTTTTTTTTAAACATGTGACGTGACCTTCCTCCTCCTGTTAGCCTGGGGCCCTTCCCTGTTCCTTCTTTTTCTCCCAGGTCAAAGACACAGACATTCTTCAGGTATTGTTTTCAATTACTTTTTCCCGCTTGCCTCCTCTTACCCTTTCTATTAGCTCTTCATGTCTTGTGTGCCCTTTCTCCTCCCCTCCCTTATTCCTGTCCTTAACCTCTTGGTCTCCTCTGGTTTGTGTTTTTGCTGTTTCTAGTTTGTTCTGTTTGCTATATCTCATGTTAAGTTTCTCATATCATAAATGAACCACTTCTGACTCTGCATCTCTAGCTACTGACCCATCTGCAGTCACTCTTTCATCTCTAAGCTTTCTGAATGTGCTGTTTACACTTTTTCTTCCTAGAGCTCTTCCAATCTGGCTTCCCTCCTCTGCCCTTAAATGAAACCATTCTTTCACATCTAATGGCATATGCTTTGCCAGATCTCAGACTCACTGCTATAACCATAACTTCTCTTGGCCTCTCTGCTTCTGCTTGCCTTGAAATCTCTCTGGGATCTCTCAGGTCTGGCTTTCTTTGGCTGCTTCTCTAATCATTTCTTTAACACATCTTTTGGAGTATCCTCCGGCTCTTGCTAAGGAAGTTGAAGGCTTCTAACTTTGTGAAATTGTACCTAAAACAAAAAATTCCTTTGTCATCTCTTTGCTGAAGATTCATAGATCCACCAATGTATTTCTTTTTGGTCTCCTTTTGTCCTAAACAAACTTTTAGTCTGACACTTTTGTGAATGACTTACTAATTATTCAAACTTAGTTTGGCTGAATCAGATTTTTCCACCACAGACCTTCTCACTGTGTGCTTCTCAATAACCATGGACTTCAACATGGTTGAAGTCCCTAATCTTATCATCTAAATTCTCACATCCAAGCAATGTGTAAATTTAACAAAAGTAGCATCTCCAACACATAGTGCTTCCTAGCCATGCAGGTAGCTGAAACTCTTATCATAGAATTGCAGAATTGTTTGGGTTGGAAGGGACCTTTAAATGTCATCTAGTCCAACACCCCACAGTGCAATGAGCAGGGACATCTTCAACTAGATCAGGTCACTCAGAGCCCTGTCCAACCTGACAGTGAATGTTTCCCAGGATGGAGCATCTACCACCTCTGTGAGCAACCTGTTCCAGTGTTTCACTACCCTTACCATAGAAAATGTGTTCCTTATCCAGTTTGAATCTACCCTCTTAGTTTAAAACCATGAACCCATGTCCTATTGCTACAAGTCCTACTAAAAAGTCTGTCTCTTCCCCAGTCTTTTTTCCTGACACTTCCTTGTGGTTTTGATGGCCAGATTTAGAGGGAACTTCCTGTAAAATATCCGTAAAGCTATCACGTTGCTTTTCTCCAAATCCCTCTCTAAAACTCCCTTTCCTTTGGGAAGGACTGCTAGACAGCTTAAAGTGATGATACTACAGTCTCAGGCTTTTCTCCTCCTTTTTTTCTTTTATTCCATTGCTTACCCTAGAAAAGGAGTGTAAATTTTCTCAGATGCTTTCACCTTTTTAAGTCCATTGGTATTCGTTACATTCTGATTATAGCTGGAACATCTATGAGAAACAGAAACAATAAACAAAGCAGTTGCTGTTGTACAGTATTTAATTTTGGTGATTCTGAGGCTACCTGAAGGTTTTTGTGTATGTATACGTATGTGGCTGGCAACATGAGGATGGAAAGACAAATATTGCATAGCTTTCTATCAGAAACTGTTAAGAAGTGAGAAATCTAATGAATGACGGGATAAACAGTGTCATATAGCTGCTCTCAATGTCTGGGGTTTATTTTTCTCAAAATGGAATACTTGATGCTATATGTGTTTGTACGTATATATATAGATATATGTGGATGTGTATAGCTTACTGGATATTCTACTTGGCTGGTGGTATGTGTTGAACTTTTGATGTACTCTGTGAAAGGTGGAAAAATACTTAAGGTGGTGTTGACTGATTGGTGCGTAGTTCTTAGTAAAAGGAGATAGTCTTGTATTCTGCCAAGTAGAGTTATCCTTTGTGTGGGGCAGGCGTTTTGAACTGTCTTCTTTTTTCACTTGGTGTGTGGTCATCCTGAAATGCTTTAGGAATGTCTCATTTTCTTCTTGTAAAGCAGATTTGTTTTTCTTTCCTTCTTTCTTTCTTATTTTCCATTTTAGTGGATAGTTCATTTTCCTGGTACGGGGCTGTTGTCTTGTGGGTTGTAAGTTTTAAAAAATATTATGTGTTTGAGCAGGAAAGGGACAGATCCTCAGCTGTTATAAATTGGCAAGGCTGTTTTGAATATGAATTATTTGAAGCTGTTTGCTATGATAGTTATGTATTTCATGTAAGTTTAAAGCTGAGAGTAATTATTATTTAAATTCTTAAATATTTGGAGAATAATTAATTTTTTGCAATTCCACTAATTTTCACAAATTCCCACCAGAAATTAATGTAGTTCGTTTCACTTGTGATAAAGCTATACCTTAAAAGAAGCCTTTTAGAATGTGACATATATTAAAGTACACACACAAATGCACACAAAAACATCTGTACCGTCCTTTTGCAGACAAATATTCTTTTTTAAAGTATAGAGATCTGGTCTGAACTTGAGGGTGTAGCTACAGAAACATCATGCCAAATTGCCAGATTTGAATACCATTTCTTGTTTCTGTTTGATTCGTTTGCCTTGCCACCACATCCATGAGCACTGTGTTACATGTTGCACACAGACTGGGGCAAACTGGAAGGCTCTTTCCTAACATCCTAAATGAATAACTGTGGGGCTCATTGTTGCAAGATATAATTCACCAATGGTTTAATTTTCAAGAGCAGAAACTAAATCTACCACTGCTGGAAAATACTTCAGTTCTGAAAATCCCATTCAAAGTGTAAGAAACACAGAGAAGAGCTATTAGGTTGATTAGAGTACTGGAGAGCCAACTCTATGGGAAGAATTAGATTGGTATGTTTATCTGAGTAAGATGGAGGCTGAGGGAGGGATCTAATACCTGTCAGTGCTCATGGGAAGAAAATATTTTAAACTATTTCAACCCAAAGAAAGATGAGTATATGCCAGTCGTGACAGTATTTCAGCTGAGATCTACAAGAAGGTGCTTAGAGATCAGAGCTTTCAGGTGTCAGTAGTAGGAAGCAAAAGTTCACAACCCATGTCTAAGCCCTATTTAGTTTCATGATGGAACCTGTTACAGTCCTGGAAAAGATGGTGTGTCCAGCTTGCTTCTGCAGCAGTCATGAGGATTCGCTGTTCCAAAATACCTCTTCCCATCCTCCATCCTTATAAGCACTCATGACATGTGAATCAGTAGATCCTTGATCTATATTTTTATATAAAGATTTCACAGTATTCAGGTCCTCTTTACTTTCAAGGTATAAGGTGGTTTTACATAGCAGTCTAGTAAACCTTCAAATGTTGGAGGCTGATGGCCAGCTCAATGACCACCAGAACAATGGTGGCAACCTCAGACACTGTTAGAAGACTTATTACTAAAAATTAATCCCTACATGAGTCAAAGAAATAAGTGCAAACTGACTCTAAAAATTAAAGGACAGCTCTGTGAATACCACTGCAAATACCATTGGCAAGAGACATGTCTCCAAGCTGTCTTCAGACTCCAGAGTAAATAAATAAAATATTTCGGAGAGAAGAGAGCTGTATATGTTGGCAGCATTTCTTAACTTTGTGTGTAAAACCAAGCACGATTCGAACTTCCACTAGGTAAAGACACCAACACAAGAAACTCATTTAAACTGGTCAAATTCTAACAAACATTTTCTGTGAAATTTTGGTGAGATGGAGTTTGCCAGAAGTTTTTCCAGGAATTAACAACCTCCAAAGACTGCAAACACTTTTTCTTCTGAACATCTCTGGCCAGAATCTTTCTCCAAAACTCATAAAGCAAGAACTTGAGAAAACCTGCCTGAAAAGCAGTCTGCTTTGTAAAAATATAGTAAGAACTTGCCAATCTTTGAAGCCAGGGAGAACCTAAATAAAGGCAGTGAAGACTTTTCCCTCACTCTGCTTCCCAAATACTATGGGAGAAAATGAGAAAGTTTTAAACATAGTACTGGGGGACTTGACCTTTTTCTATCCTCCCTCTCTACTTCCAACCTCCTGATTTCTCGACAGGAGAGTCGTATAAAATGGCTGATCTGTGCTCATCTCTATTTAAACATACTCCTTTGGCCATCTATCTCTACTCCCTCTCCCCACTCTTAATCCCTGGTAATCAAATCTTGGCTTATACACATTCCAACCCACCCCCAAAAAGCAAACAAATAAAACACCCACATTCAGAATGAGATCACATTACTCAGTGATCTCAGTTCTAGTGTTACCTTACATTTTCAGCTGGTCAATTATTTCTCTGGAGCAGTTTGAAATGTTCTGTTGGACCATTCACTCCGTGGTACGATATTTGCTCAATTCTAGCAAGTCTAATGGACAAATGGCGCTGAGCATGTATTCTTGGAAGAGATGCACTTGCCAAGATCTCTGGTGAGAATCAGTTCTGTACAAAAGTCAGAGTCAAAAGTAGTTGTGTTTTTTTTTTTTTCTTTTTTAACATGAGAAGAAATAAACATTATTTTTAACTCAAAAGATTTTAGCTTTAGACACTGCCTGTGCACAGCCCCAGTGAGGACAAGGGTCGTGAGAAATGTGATGAGATTTGGTTGCATAATTTTTAAATTGAATGAGATTTACATATATTTTAATAAAAACAAAGAAAGAAACATTCATTCTTGGAGGAGACTAATTTGCCAAAAGTTCAAAAATTTGGAGAGCATAACTACCTTAAATCTGCAGTCAAAATTTTTAAGAGGCAATTATGTAAGATAAGATGACCATTCACGTTTATGCTGTCACTCACATTCTCTTGACTTTTTAGGCCCTAAAGCTTTACCATTATCCCCAAACACTTGACCTTTGGGATGCTTTGATCATACTCACTTTTAGAAGAATTACCAAAGAGTGGTTAATTCTGTGGCACATGAAATTTGCACAATACTTCTTTTTTCTTAATGGAACACATTTTTACTATTTTGCAAGCCATCCACAAGTTATTACTTCGTGTTTGGTTTTAAAATATGGTTTTGAAAATCAAAACAAGTCTTGATTACAAATTAATCATGCAGTGAAATAAATTAAAATACAAAATAAAATAAGGTAGCTTCTCAAGGGAAATGTTTAATCAGTTTCAAGTGTTCTTAAAAGAAATGAGAAATGATGCAGTACCTTTTACAGAAAGTGTTAAATAAGTTAACGATTTTGTAGACTTTAGCTGTATAAATAGTCATAGCTAATTTAAACCAGCTTTTAAAGTACTACAGCAAGATAGGGTTTGGTATAGCATGATTGAATAGAAAGAATGTTCTGCTTTTTCTTCCTTTCTTTCCTTTGCCTGTCATACACATAGTTTGTCTCTATCATCATCTATCTATCATAAAATCATGTATGACAGAAGTCTTGACCTGTTCGCTATGAACAAGTCTTTGATATTGCTCAAGGCCACAGGAAAATCAGAAGTAAAACTTAACAATTAGAGCCACTTGACAAAAGAAGAAACAGTACGTCTTCGGTATATTTATTCCTTGTTACTGTTGTCCCTGTCCTGTCTTCAGACTGGAACTGCAGACCCTGCCCTTAGAAGAATTTCCCAATTCAAGTCAGTGCACAGGCATACCAGCCACTTCAGAATATGTTCTATGTTGCATCAACCTTAAGCTCAGGCCTAAGTTCTGTCCTGATTGGGAAAGAATGAAGTTTGTGAACCAGGATTCTCTATGTAGAGGTCTTCATATCTAGACTCTTGATCTTGCAATTACAATGCACTCGGGCCTAACCTTGCCCTTTGCTAGATCCATGACTTCGTTGCACCAGACAGGCACCTTAGTCTGTTTGTCCATGTGTTTCTGAACTGTGTCCCAGTTTATAGATATAGATTCTCTTAAACAAGAATGGCCGCCTTTGTTACTCATTTGTACTATATCAATCCCAATATGACTCTGGTCCCTTTGGTCCATAGTTATAAAATTAATAATAGTAATAACGGTATCAACAATAGCCTTATATGTGATTGGTATTCATTGCAATGAGAAGACATGGGGTGCTGCTTCAGTTTCTTCTGAAGTTGAGCACCATGTGTTTAAATCTTTTTCATCCTCAATTATTTCTTCCATTATTAGTCTAAGAATTACCTCTGCAGTCATGTAGCACTGGCTCCAAGCTGCTACCATGGAGCACGCAACCTACAGTCTAACTAGCAGGAGGTAAATGGTCAAGGACATTTCTGAAGCACAAAGCTGTAAGGTCACATCACGGTTACATCCCTGATGGTTTGAGTCCTGCACCAAAACTCACTTCAAGGATAAGAAACAAATACCAGTTCCAAAAGAAATCTATCCAAATTACCAGGAAGCCTGGTATCCCTTTGACCTGCCATCACACTTCTATTCTTTAGCAAATAACAAATCAAAGTTCACTATTGCCTCATCTTTATCATGGTCATAAACTCTAGTCAGATTTTTTCCATATTCTTTCATTTCCATGACCAATTTTTGAAAGCTATTTCCAGAAAGTTTCACTAATTTCCAATTACAGACTGCTGAATACTAGCCACTGAAATGTAAAGACTGTGTATATGTATATACTAGACTTGAAAGTGTTCTGTGTTTTGACACTATCTTGTCTATGACAGATCTATGGTGAATGCCTGAGTAGTAAATACCTGTAGTAAAAACATCTCTCACTTCCCTTTCTTCAGTACATATTGCTTAAATACATAGTTTCTATCATTTAGTCTTTCATTCAAGTGCCTTCGTGGTAAATATTTATAGAAACCCCCAAACCCTGTCAAAAACAGGGCCTTGAAATTGCAGCTAAAGGTTATGACAGGTGCCAGCAAATATCTTCTAAATGAAATTACGAAGATGGTATGCCCTCAGATGAAACTAATTCTAAGACCAATTCAACCAATGGATTTTTATTAGAACAACCTTGTACCAGGGATCTGAATTATCTGTGGGGCTTGTGAGAGTTTGATCAGCAGCTGTGCTAGGGAGCTTAGTCCCAGAACACTTCAGAATGGCTGCATATTTCATCGCTTTTTTGATCAAAGGAAAACATTCACTTATTTGACATAGCTATCCCACAATAATTGCATGCTACAGAAAAGCAAACCAAAGCATCCGATGCCTTAACTAAATAGGCATAATCAAAGGACAGAACAAACAACCCAACATGCTGTTCCACCTCAAATCCTTTTGCTTTCCTCTGCTCTTTTACTCCTCCAAAATGCCTTGGAACATAACCACCATTACATACTAAAATGATTCAAGGAAATTTTCACCAAATTAGGAATAAATTATGAAGACTCACAGTGAGAATGCCTATCTGATTTCATTCTGTG
Organism: Falco biarmicus; assembly: GCF_023638135.1. NCBI lineage: Eukaryota > Metazoa > Chordata > Aves > Falconiformes > Falconidae > Falco > Falco biarmicus. The sequence continues at coordinate 36,042,681 of NC_079294.1, read as the reverse complement.
TGGTGACATGCACTAGATCAAATATGCCAAACAGTTACCTTTCTGAATTGTAAACTCGGAAAAAAAATTGACGTTGACATCTCTCTTTGACTATCTATCTCCCTTGCCTTTGACTATCCCTCTTATCCTTGAATTTATTTGCGTTATTGCCACTTATTCAGCCTATGGATCTCATCTGGAATTCTTATAGAACTGCTTTACATAGGATTTACATAACCACATATATAGCATTCTAGGATTTAATGGCTGGTTGGCCGTTTTGTTACATCTCCCAAGGAGTCTCTGAAGAGTTAAGAGCTCTGGCATTGTCTGTAGTACAGAGGAAAGGCTAGCCATGGATTCCAGCATTGCTTTTTATTATGTTGCAGCTGTACTGCACTCAATTCTACTTGGACAAATTCCTGAACAAGAATCTATTTCCCTCACTTCACTTTTGGAATATGTACTGGTTTGGGTTTTGGCTCAGCTTTGAAGCAATGTTCTTTTTGTCAGTATTGAAGGAACGAAGGGTATATTTATAGAATAAACTGTTGGGATGTGTTTGGTGATTTTGATTTAGGATGTAGGAATAAGGTTCTCAAGGGATGGAAAACTTGAATTCTGAAAATAACGATCATCTAAAGTTTGGTGGAGGTAGTATTATTGCATTGACTCATATGGGCCTCTCTTGATTTACACCTCTATTTAGGAACAGGGCATTTGTTTACAATGCAACAATATTTATAGTAGTTACAAGCTATAAGTGCTTTCTTCCAGTGGTTATTTAAATAACACTAATAAAATTCAAATATAGCACTATATATTAACTCTCATACCTAGGAAACACATTAGCCAGAGTTTAGTTTACCACAGTTCTTAAGCACTGCTGAAAAGTCACTTGGCCACTTGTGTAATTTCTAGATGGGTACAAAGCCTGAAAAAAAAGTTTTGTGTAAGTCACTTCAGTCTATCCTTAAATTATTTTCAAGACAGTTTTTGACAACAATTTCCTCTTTGAGTCCTTAATAGAGCTAAGCCTCGAGATATAAAAGATATGCTGTTTCACCATAAGACATCCATAGTTTGCTTATCCCATCCAATTCCTGCAGTATACTTAGAACTGCATTAGCTCCACGGTCCTAGGAGTCACTGCAGCAGAGTCAGAATTTGGATCTAAACATTTCCTTCGTAAAAATTACAATGCAGAGAGAAATCAGCAACCCAATGCAATTATAGGCCACTGTTACCACTTTGTTCATTGCCTACAGGCATTTACATGTATGTAATGGTTTGCTTCACTGCTGTGTAAAGCTAATCCATGCAGCAGAACAAAATCTTTCAAAAAGATTGGTCAGAACCTGCTCTTTATTTGTACTGTGGCTTGCAATTACAGAGTTGGAAAGTAGACGTTTTGGCAAAAGTTGCCTCTAAAAGAGAAAAAAAGTAAAGGAAACAAAGCTCGTTCTCCTGCAGGGTGATGTAGGCACCAGCGTTGCCTGTAATGGGGAAAGAGGTTATCTCAGACTTCCTTCGGAATGGTCAGCTTTCAGAATTAAATCATCTTTTGGTTGATGCCATGACTAAACAGATGAAGGCCTTAGCTGGAGTTGACAATCTCTGTAACTGGAGAGAAGAAACCAGGCTTTTCATGTAAGGCTCTACACATGTCTGTGCATAAGAACAAGGAGACCTTGACCAGTGCCTTTCACTGGTGGGTGTTCAAAAAGAAAGCTTTGGGCAGTCACTAATAGTAGGTCAAGCAACAACTCACTTCACACAGCCTGACCCTTTGCATTGTCACACCTGTACAAATGACGATGTACTCCTTACAGTGAGCCACTCAATGTCAATCCCTTACATTTATTTAAAAAGAAGTATTTTGGTCTGCAAGCACAGCTGCAGTTTCAGAAATCCCTTTTCTTCCCTTTCTCTTATTAAGCCATTAATATGTATTCTTTTCACTTAATTATGTTGTTGTGTTTCTTGGAAAACAGAACATTTTATCTCTTACTAAATCAGGAGAACAGGAATTTGTTACTGTATCCCTGATCTGACCAGTGCTGCTAAATTGGTCAATTTATGTACCTTTTTGCTCTCTTAAGCAGTTTCTCTCCAGAAACAAGTCTTTTTATAGAAAAAGAACATGAAGCAAATGGTTCATTCCGCTTTCCCGCCTGATAAGATTTTGCATTGAGTACATTTAAAATACTCGTATATTGCCCTGTAACAGATTTTAGATAAACACATCTATTTTTGTACTGATCAAAGAGTTATGGATATGTTTATCATCTGTTACAGATCTAGAGGCAATACAAGAAAAAGGCAGCTCCCCAATGCATTTTGCCAATGCGTTTCACATGAAGGTGTTTCCACCCAGTTATGTATTCTCGGCTACTTTACAGCTAAGGGGCCCTGGTCTGGCAAAAGTAACATATTCATATACTCAACTTCATGACCACAAACAGTAAGATGAACGTCACAAGGCCAGCTCTCCAGGTTCCGAGCTAAGCATACATTATAGACTTTGAAATCCTGAAAACTTCACTGAGACTTGTCTTCATCTGACTCTTGCATCCAACCTAAAGTTCAGTAAAAGTTTTGCCACCTGCGATACATCTGTGGGTGACACAGCAAATGTTGGAATATATGTACTGGGAGTATGGCGTAAGGAAGCCTGAGGGAAGCTGCATCGTCTTCTGTGAAAGGGTGAAAAGACAGTGTTTATGTAGGCTTGAAGAGCAAGTAGATTCTGGATTACCAGTGCGTAGCCAGGAGGATGAAGTGACCTACCCATTGTAGGATGGTGCTTTATGAAATTCTGTTCCCTTCTTGTATGAGGACAGGAACTAAGGACTCAGTTAAGACTTCAAGTAACACCTCAATCACTTGGTCTGCTTTTGGGTAACCCTTCTGCTTGCTTGTCTTTATTCAAAGTCTCTGGTAAATCCATAGCTGTAGCGCAAACAAAGATTGATGTCAGAGAAATACATCTATTTGATTTACTGTTTATGTCGTGATGTTGGCACAAGTGCATTTTAAAAATGACAGCATACACATTGAGTCCCAGGGCTCTAGGCATGTTTTTGAATATATTTAAAGAGATGTTAATTGCACAAGATATAATACATGCCCCAAGCTGCTTAAGAGGTAGGAAAATGGAATATTTTGCATCTTGATAAGGAGCCAAAATCATAGTATGAGATAGATGTCATATATAAAATCTCAGAGAGACCAAAATATCTACCCACATACTTATTTTCAGAGCACGGTTATGAAATATAAGCTGTCTTCAATACCTTTTTTTGTGTTGTGGTGTATGCATGTCTGTTATGAATTTCTAACCTGTTTTTTTATACAGAAAAGAGGAAGCTTAAAAAAAAAAGACAGTGAAGTTTCCCTTTTGTTTATTTCATAAAATATATGTCTTTAAAAGTAGATTTTATATTGGCCCTATTATTCAAAACATCTAAAAAAATACTTAAAGGCTTTGAGAAATTCTGTTTGGAAGCTGCCAGTAAAATGAGTTTCATAACTAACAATGTATCAGTTTTGACACCAATAAAGCTGCTGAAGATACTGCCAGTCGTTCATTCTCCTCCAGTTCATATGCAGATCCTTGCAGGGATGACATGTCACTACACTGACATCTGGAACATAGCAACAAAATGCTGCTGGCTCAGAGAAACAGGAGCAACATGCAATATTCATTGCCAAATGTCACTTAGCAACATAACGTGTAAGTGGAGGAATACTCTCAGCCATACCCTACTCCTCCAAACAAACAAAAGCTCCTTGTAAGATGTATTTTAAATTAAGGCAAATGATGGCTGCCTAGGAAATTTTTCTGTTAAAAATAGAGGGAAGGGACAGTGGACAGAAGAGAACTTCTGGTTTATTCCACCAGAGAATGGATAGAAGGCACCATTAGCCTTTGTATTGCAATGCCAGCAGCCCTCCCTTGGGAGCAGGGTGTCCTGAATTACAGGTGCAGCTTCAAAAACTCTCCTGGCATGCAATCCAACTTTTGTTTAACTTGAATTACTTACATAATTCCAGGGTTATCCATCAGCGAAGTAAAGCTTTTTGGCTCTCTGTTTTTTACTTATGTGCCTAACTGCCACCCTTTTCTCCTGTGAAGTGCCTAGATATTTATGTGCTCTCTGCAGGTGTAAAGAGCCTTAAGTTCTGAATGGACCACTGCGCTCACATGGCAAAGTACAGTACAGGACTGTTTGCACAAATTTCTTTAGTTTCTGAAAGTAAAATAGTTGCATCAATGCGCTGCTTCTCAGCCTGAGCAGATTCACAATTTTGATTTGGCTTTGGACCTGAAAGAGGTGGAAACAAAGAGGAAAAGGTGTAAAGCACAATTTAAGTTTACCCAAGGTTGATATGCTCAACTAGCCTAATACTTTATTGAATTGTCAACCAGATTAGTTTCATCTGTACCTCTTCTATATCTCCTTGGGGTTAAGCATCTTTGCAGGCTGTAAGGAAGGTAAGAAGTTGGCTTGCAGCGGGACAACAACAGGTACATGTGAAAGGTTAACCTTTAAACTGGCAAGAGTTACAAATGCAGTTCTACTGACAACAGTTTAGTGGTTTATTTTGTTTGTTTGGGTATTTACCTTGTTTGAAGGTGTCAGTTTGATTTCTCGATTTGGTTGATCCTAAAAAAGAATCCCAATTATCCAAATGTGAGGCATTACCAATACAGCATGATATCACATTAAAGAATAAGAGAACCTTGAGGACCTGCAGAGATGGGATGAAACTGAGTATCCTAAACAGTAATAATAACATCTGGCAGCAACTAGGAGCTTAGCAGTGAGAAATGTTGTTAAGAAAGACTTAGCAATATTAGTCCAATACAAGAGGACTACGTGCTGTCAATGTAAAACAGTTACTAAAAAGACAAATGTACATTGGTGCATTGGGAATTTGCAAAAAGTTAGAGAAGTATCAAAGTCATTGACAAAACATCTGTGGAAATATTAGTTTAAGTGCTGTGTTCAGTTCTGGAGAAGTTTGTTCAAGGAAGTTGAAAAGGAACAATGAAGAAAAGGATTATTAGGCATAACTGAAGGACTAGGAATCCTGTTTTATAGAAGTTGCTTTCTTGTGAATACAGTGGAGTAGGTAAACACAAGGGTAGGGAAAAAAGTTTCAAAACTATCTTGGAACAAGAAAAAAGTAAAAAAAAATGTGCATTATAAAATTAGGTTTGAAATTACAAGATAAGTGTCTCGGCACCAGAGGAATGAAGTTCTGCATCAGCATAATTGTGACTAAAAACTTTACTGGTGGTAAGGTGGAGCTTGATCTACTGAAATGTGAGCTTTGATAAGGGCACAAGACTTTCCTAGTCATGTAGTCATGCCTGAAGCTCTTGCAGTCACCTATACCACTAAGCCTGCTGGAGAGGGAAACTTGTTTCTCCCTGATTCAATAGAGATAGGATGCCAGATACTCCCAACAGTAAATTATACAATAGCTTTCCTAATTATGAAAGTTGTTAATTTTGGCAATGACAACAGAGAAATTTATTCATTACAGTTGGGCAAGCATCCACATTTCCCATTTTCTGACAATTCTCATGTTGTTGTCAACATGAATCAGGTCAAAAAGTGGAAAGAAAAACTGGACGCTATCATGACCTTGACATTTTATTTACTGAAAACAAGGCACTCCTACTGAAGGGCTTTTCTTTGTATTAATTGGGCAGTTCCTGATCAACTGAATTTCAGCAGAAGGGCCTTGTCTATATCATGCTTACGTATCTAGTGCAATTTATTAAAAAATAACACTTAAATGACTCAGGAGCTTAAATATAGGGGACAGTATGGGATAATGACTCTGTCCCTAAGAAATATCTACACTTGGGTGAAAAAGGGACCTGGTTCCATACAAACTGGTTGTGCTCAAGGTACATAGTTTTAAAGCCTGGAGGAAACGTCTATATAAGAAACTCACACATGATTTCCTCAAACAAAGGAACAAATTCCAGTCTTTGTTGATTTTTTTAGGGACTTGAAACAAGATTGCCCCCAAAACTTGCTCAAGTACAGTTAACTTTCTTGGCCTTTATGCTGCATTAAATAAATTTTGGGGATATTCAGATTGTCCTAGCTGAGCATCATTTAGTTCCGTGCTTCGGTAACGTCTTTTGGCATATAACAAACATTAAACTCACTATTTCTGCTCTCCCTTACTGGTCCAAAATTTCCATTATGTTCCAGGGAGTAAGCAGAAAGCCAAAAAAAAAAAAAAGGCAGCAAAGAAGAAGTGTTTGAGGGTAAAATTTTCAGGGAACCTCAAAAATGTACAAGAGCATAGGGCCTGATTCTGCACTACTAGGAAATAAATTAGCAGGGATCAAACTTTCTGGTGTGAGAAAATACCTGGTTAGAGTGAACATTTTTTAGAACACTTATAGCCTCTGTGACATCACTATAACTTTGCAACTTCACCACATAGCAACTTAAACATCACTTTCAGAAGTCTGTGACTTCCTGAGTCTCTTTCAAAATTAATTTCTGATGAGAAAGGACTTTTATAATAATAAAAGTGCCAAATCTGAGATAAAGAGTTACAGAGCTATTTAAAGGCTGATCATAATCTGAAATGTGCTTACATACAGTTACTTTTCAATTTAGCAAGTATGTGTTGAGTGTGGCGGGCACCACAAAAGACAACACAAAGCATTTTCTTCAAGTGCATGCTTCTGTGTGATACAGATCAAGAAACATTTTCACAGATATGGAAAGGTCTTCTAGATAACTATCTATTGATATCTGATACTCACCTGAAAACATTTTAGGGATGACCAGATACTGCACAGAAGACCCATGAATTTGAGCTTTTTGGCCATACGGGAGTCATTGTTTGTAAGGACAGTCACGGTCATAAATTGAAGAATTTATTAAGACAGAATGAATCAATACAGAGCACGGAGCAATAGCACTCCTGCATGTTAGTCAGCTCCATGGAAAGACTCACCCTCCATCACAACTATGTATCAGCTATCGAAGTCTGAGGACAATCTAGCTTTGCCTTTGGAAATATTTTAGAAAGAAATATGGGCCTCCAGAAATAACTTAGGTTTAATTCTTGTTCTTCTCATTTCATATTTGTTTTGTTTTTTCATCTCTGACTTTCCCTCATCTTTTTGCTGACAAGTTGCTGATGTCCCTCCCAATGGTAAATTAATAGTTTAATTTTAAAATGTAGCATTATTCCTCCTTCCATCCACATACATTAGCAGTATATGGTAAGTCACTGAGTATACCACTGAGCATATCAGTTTCTTCATATTTTGCCATAATGGAATATTTGTTGTGAAAGGCAAGAATTAGATATAACCTTAGTGAATGGCAGGATGTCTGATAAGTCTTTGTGATCTCCTTTAAAAAGAGGCCATAGCTTCTGTGTTGTAGCAATACAGTGTCCTGCAGATGTTGTTGCACACCCATTGTAACACTGAGTGACAGTACAAAGAACAGTGGCACACCTGAAGGGTCTGGTACTGTAACAAAGGAAAAAGAAACTGTGGGAAAAGTAAAAGCCTAGCTCCACTGAGGGTCATGGCAAAAGCTCCTGCTGACTTCCAGGGACTAAGTTTTCTCCTAATGTTTTGGGTTTTTTTGGGGGTGTAGTTTTTTGTTTGTTTTGGGGTTTTTTTTGGTTGTGTTTGTTTTGGGGTTTTTTTTGTGTGCTTTTGTGTTTGTGGTTTTTTTTAATAAAGCATTGTGATTTAAGAGCTTTTACTTTGATAAATCTAGATGTTACATCAGCTTGTTTCACTGACATTGTGGTGGGTAATTGGCACGGAGCATCACAACCAGTCAGTGATATCACTGACCAACCATCTTAAACTGGAAATGAGTCAGCTCCAAAAAGCTCCCATGTTCTCTTCAGATATGCCTCTGAAAGACCAGAAAGGGACAGAGTATGACCATTGGGTATTTTTCTTTTTCCTACTCAAACCTTCTTTAATCCAAATTCCAGTTAATTTTGACTTTGAAATGGAAGGAAAAATAAAAGGGAACTTTAGAGTTTTCAGTTTCCCCTCTCCCCTTCTCTCTGCGTCAGTTTGCTTATAAAATTTTGTTCTTGCTCTCCCACTTACTTTCTTTTTCTCCTGAGTGAAGATCAGCATGTTTGACATATGCTTATAATTACTACAATGTTTTCAGCCTATATAAATAAATCCTCGAGTTTTAAGTTTATCAGTGCATCATGTTTCTCTTAGTATACTATAACCAGGAAATTCAAAACTTCTACAAAATTTCATGATTAAATGTTAAATGTGGGGTAAGACATCATAACAAGCCATCATCATGGAGATGGTTTACTATAAATTACATGCCCATCTTGCATTTCAGAATGTCTGTGTTGCTTATGAAATTTAGTTGATTGAATGCTAATTCAAATGCTTTTGTACTTCGAATGGATCATAAACTCTTTCTTCGGCATGTGAGCAGGTCGTCTGCCAGTCAAACCAGTGGTGGAATCCACAAAATAGGGGCACTGTTATGTTTCATCTAGCTGGTTTATATTACTGCTAAGATGTAGCTTCAGCATGACTTTGCACACAGCATCTGTGATAAAACTCCTCATTTTTCTTACGTGACCTAGTAAATAACATCTCTTAAAGAATTTACCTGAAAGAAGAAGGAAACATTTTGAAGTATAACATTAATGTATTTTAAGGTAGCCATTTATGAAAGGCACTGTTTTTCCTCTCATTTACATTAGTAAAAATTTAGATTAATAAGTGAAGAGGAAAGAGGTGAATTCTGTCCTGGTTTATCTGAGTGTCATCTTGCAAATAATTGTCCTGATGGGAGGTTCCTAATAGGTAACACTTTTCTTTGTTGTAAATACTTCAAAAAAAGCCTTAAAAATATTTTAAGCATATATAGGTAGAAACTGCCTTTCTGATTCAGTGGTTTGAATCTCTCTGCCTGGCATGTTTGTTGTATCTCTGATTTTTCCCTCCTTTTCAGTATTTTAAACTTTATATTGTTTTACATGAGTGATGCATGATATACAAAACCTGAAACTGTGGCATATGTGGCATTACTGTCAGTCTTGCCATTTAGTATGTATCAGAGGGTTTCCAAAGAAGACAAATGATCTGCTACCAATGGTTGAATTGACTTCTTGGCATATAGTAGGATAAATCAGGTTGGAAGAGACCTAAGGACGTCTAGTCTAGCCTCTGCTTAAAGAAGTGTCAATAATTATTTCAGACCAGGCTGCTCAGGTCTTTATTCAGTCTTGAAAGTCTCCAAGAATGGATGTGTCCCTTTCGGGGACAGAACTGCCATAGCCTTTACACACACAACCTTGTGTCTTGTCTATTCCTAAAAAATGCTTAACTGCTCTATCCAAATGCTTTTTCAGTTGCCAGATACATCTACCATGCTTGTGTGGTGGTTTTGACTGACTTAGATTTGTGGATCCTTCTTCTGCAAGAGATGTTCAGCACCCTATGGAAAATTCACATGGATGGGTTCCTGTACAGATGTCTCCCATGGGAATATTAGAGGTAAGCTTGTATCTCCTGGACTACATTTAAAACCACTTCTGTCTTTAACTATCAAACAAGGGTATTGGGATAGGCTGACATGTTTCAACTGTAGAAATACCAATGTACTTTTTTATGTTCAGTTTAAAGGGAGATGCTCTGCTCACAAAATGCAACTCATATCATAATTTATTACTCTAGTATTTAATGCATCTGTTTCTGATACATTCTGGAGTATAGAATGTGTGATACTGTAACTGGACTATTTTAAAGTCTGAGTTTTGCTTTCTTTCCCATTCCCACTCATCCCAGTGTCACCTCAGTGGCCAACATCCTTGCTCTTACTGGAGTCTGTGGCAAATTATTCACTTAATTTTGTCTCACAGCATGATAACTCTTCAACATTACTCATTCTCACCATGTATTGACACTTTTCTTTCCTTACACTCTTTATAAAGATAAGCTTTTTATGAGAAGTTTTAGAACCCTTTGTAATCTTGACTGAGCCTGGATTTTGGTATCTCTCATTTACTGCTTTCTTTACTGATAGTTTCTGCGCTAATCTGCTATTCCTCCCTTCCCTATCCCCCTTGAATGATCATTGGTATTTCTACTTCAATAAAATGCCATTTCCACAGAGTCCCTCCTAAGGTCCTGCCACTCCGTGGTTTTGCTTAGAAACACATTTTCTACACTGTTGAGCACCAGGATGACAGTAGTGCCTTCTTCCAAAGAGAGTGGCAAATGTGGACTGCCTGAAGTTCCTAGGAGTGGCAGCCCAGAGGAGGCAGTAGAATCTTAGCCTTCTCACCCAAGCTCAGAGGCCTGTTGATTTTTTTGGAGGGATGAGCATGAGGGCTCTGCCAAGCTATGTGTGCGCTGGTAGTGAGAGACCCACGTGATTACTGTGTGGCCTGGGTACAAAGGGAGCTGGTGACGCTACAAGAAAGGGAAGGGACTTCTGGTTCTTCACCTCAACAGCTGGATCCACCTGGAGGCAATGACTGCTACAGTTGTTCTCAAGCAGATGATAGCACTCTATACCATGGATTACTGGGGCTTGCTGGGTTATGATTTTAGGGTTTTTCACTTTTTCTATTTAGAAATGTCTGTTTCTTTAAATCCTTTTTTTCCCCAAAAAAAAGTCAGGGCTCATGAGTGAGGAAATCTTGCTCATTCTTGAGTGCCCAAGTGGCTAATTTAGTTTCACAAATTTCTGAGTGAGCTCAGCTGGGGTCATTTAAAGCTTGGGTTGTGTTTGGTTTTGTTATATTTCTTTAGAGCCTCTTGAAATTGACTCCAGATCTCTTTACTGCACCTGGCAGAAAGTTGTACTTGCTTTCCAACCTCTATCTGGAAATTAAGGTCTTCCCAAATGAGTGTTCCCCGTCAGATTTCTGCCTTTAGTAGTGTTAATGAGAGCTCTGTCCCCCCTTTCGCCGTACTGGCCCTTGGCTGATTCCCAGGACTGCATCAGTACAATCTTGTTCACTCTCCTTCCTTGTGCAATTTAGACCCAAAAGGATTCTGTTTCACCATTTATTGTGCAGAATACCACATCATTAACTTAAAACACTAACAACTGCTTTTACCGGTTTGGTCATATGCTCACTGAACAGTGCGTATTCTCCAACACCAGCATTCTAGCCATGACTGCTAGCCCACTGTTTTCTGTTATAATATCCACACCCCATGCTATTACCAAAGGTCTTCTATTTTGTTGTCCACAGTGCTTGCACTTATTATGTGAATATTTCAGTTGTTATTGTTTTTAAAAAATTCTTATACATAGTTCCTGAGGCACACTATATACTTGCATAGAAATTCTCATCAATATGAATGGTTTCCTTCTGCTAGAAATTTTCTGTTATCTTACAGTTTCTTACCAATTGCCACAGCCTTCTTTATGTGATTTCCCTGTACATTGGCATCAAGTGAAGAAAATTACATGAGCTTGTCCCACTTATCTCCACGCGTGTTTTTGTTGCAAGCTCCCCTAAACAACCACGCTGTACCTCAGAAAACTATTTGCCTAGTTACACATGAGTTACCCTGCAAGATAAGTCTTTTCTCTGTGAATGAATCCTGAAGTTCATTACTAATGCATTTTTTTGGCCTCTTTTTGAACTCACCAAAGGTACTAAGATCTTTTCTATATTCATTTTCTCTGAAAAGAAGTTAAATTCTACTGAAGGTGACCTGAGCTTCATTTTTTACACTACCTTGCTTGGTTTCAGGGGATTGCCCCTTGTGCCAGTGAGCCCCATATTCACACCTCATAGCTGGGTCCTGCAGGGTTCTCCCATGTGTCCTCCAAACCTCCTCTAGCTTGTCTTCATGCAAGGCTGCCTGGGTGCAGGCTGGTCCTTCCCTTCTGCCCCTCCACACCTTCATCTCTGCTCTCTCGAAACCTCTTGTAAAACTTGTTTGTGTTCCCTGTTGGCCCTGTCTCTTCCCCATTTCTTCCTTCTTCTTGTGAGGCTAGTGCTCTATTCTTCCTATTTTCTCCTGTTTCATGAAGGAGCCTTGAGCAGCCAGTGGATAACAGATGTGAAGAGCACTCACGGGTGCCACATCCTCACTGGTGGCCCTACATCCTCTGCACAAGACACCCACATTGCTAATGTCTATACTGGCCTTTACAGCATAGCCAGAGGCGCTATCTTCTCTTCACATGCTGGACCTAGCCCAGGACATTGCAAGAGTGAGTGTGTCTCAGTTTGATATTACAGGCTGCCTCTCCCATGTCTGTCCTGACACAAAGTTGGTTTCATATTAGACAGACTTTAAATACGTTTACTTGAGAAATCAAACGTGGAATTTGCAGCAAAGTTATGAAAAAAGAGAGCAGTAAGATGCTCTTTAGCTTTTCCAATTTCTGACTTTGGGCTGCTTTTTAGTGTTATACTTTCCTGAATATACAATGTTACATACTAAAATTGAAATAGCTATAGCACAGGATTTTAACCAGCTTGCGAACAGTATTGCCTCCAAGCACTGCTTTAAAGTAAAACATACTATAACATATAATGAAACTGGGAACGGGGCACGAAGAGTAAGACACACACATGCATGCAAACTTACTTCTGAAAGAAATCTCGTTTTTCCAAGGTATTCAGATAAATATCCAGGCCAAAAAAATATGCAGTTATCAGAAATATCTTTTTCTTTTAAAAATTCACTTTGTGTTTTATTTCCCTTTTGATTTTTAACCTCATTCTATTCATGTTTTTAAAGACATTTCTTTTCTGCAAAGGTGAGGCCTAGAGGTTTATTTTTAAATTAATTTTAAAAGATGTTAGGATCCAAGGGTTTTAGACCATCGTCTTTCAAAAGAATCCCAGGACAAGCAGATACAATAACCTCATTGAGGGACTAAAATGAAAATCCCTGTTCTTTCCACTTTATCAAAATGTGTGTTTCCCCATTATAATGCGTGTTGCTCTTTAAGGCAACCACCAATATTCTATGAGATCTATAGTTTTGTTCAATGTTTTAATCTTTTATAACTATATAAAAATGCCTTATACATATGTGAATGGAGATATTTTAGAAATGTTAGTTGTGATAGATACTGGCCACAGAAGACGGGTATGTTGAATTACATTGCACATAAATTGTTGGCAACAGCCGTTTTAGAATGATTTGTTGACTAACATTACCAATTTGTCTTTGAATCAGTATATAAATATTGCACTGATACTCCTTGGAATAAGAATACTGTATTCTGGACCAGCATCCCAGGCTTGTTGCTAGGATCAATATATCCTCACTGCTCAGGGTTGTACTAGGAACTAATATTGTGGGATTTGATGGCATCAGCTTTTCAAACTTCCATATTTCTCTTCATGACCTTTCTGTGATTAGTCTGGGTTTGCGTAAGGGGAGGCTTTGCAAGTACACAGCATTGTCAAGTCGCTGTCGGCTGGTGTGGAGGGAGCCCTGCCTTACACAAAAGCTGCTGACATTTGTGAATATGCAGAGACCATAGCATGCCTGTGTGAGATCTTACAGCTTTATCTTGGAAGCCAGCTGCTGCAGTGCCAAGCAGATTTGGCTTCAGAAAGAGGAGAATGAAGGAAATGACAAGGAGTAGCTACTTGTGGATTAACTTTTCCTGGAACAGCCTTATTCAGTACAGAGCCATTTCTGGTCCCAGCAAACTAGCACTGTTCAGTAGAATTGCTTTTGTAACGATTAGCACTGTAGATGCTTATGTACAATTTTTTTTGAATTAGATCTTTGGACATAGCCAAGTTATGCAGTAATCTCTGCAGATGGATAGTTTCTTTATAAAACCCTGCAGTAAGCCATTCACAGTTTTCCCTCTCTCATACATTTCTTACATCAGTGTAAACATAGATATTTATTTAGAATGCACAAGTATGTTTTGAGGGCATTTCCTTTGCAAATATTGAAGACTGGGTCTCAGTGCTTCATTATTGTCCCAGCTGAATGAGAAATTTTACTACCATGTGGAAGCAATGACTTCTCAGCCTGCACAGTGTGAATATCACCTTGCCCCATCCTGAAGGAATACCGGTATGTCAGAGTGGGATGGGAGACTTGGGTGTGTAAGGAATAAAGGCTTGGGCTGTAATTGGCAGACCTTCTTTATTCAAGACATAAAAGGACTCTCTGATGGGGGACAGCAAACGTTAGTCATAATATGTGATTTTATTAAAACCACTCAAAGGGCATCAGGCAAATGGAATAAAGAAGCAAATACAACAATTAGCAACAGATTTACAGAAGTTATGTAAATGGACATAAATGCCACAAAACCCAAAATCTCCAATAAATGCAGGAAACTTTTAAGTGTTGGAAACATTTTCCTGGAAAGATGACAAACGGATGTCGCAGGCCTGGGTGTTGGTGGGTATAGCACACTCATGTAGATCATGCAATTCACAAATAATTTTCTCATGGCCCTGTGGTTGTGCTGCTTGCTGGCACAGTGTTAACTCTCCACTGTATTGTTAATGACACCTGTAAGGGCATCTTGGATGTTTATCTTTGGGGAATCTGAAGTATTGGTGGGAATGGTGGTTGGAGAAGGCAGATGTTTTGGGCTGGCAGCCACTCAGTGTCCCACAACATTCCTTTGACACACAGTCCATCCCTGCTGTACCTTGCTGTTTGACTTCCCCCAGGAGCAGGAAAGGAGCTTTGGCTACGTGTTCCCAATCCATTTCTGCATGCTTGCCCAAATTTCAGATGGAATCTTCCTTCCTTGAGGTTTACGTACTATCTACATTTTGTTTCATTTTTGTTTTCCTGCTGTCAGCAATCCTTCAAAAAAGAAAGTAAAATAGTGCCAGTCCATTAAAGTAGCATTAATAGTTATCATTAGGCCTTTTTTATCTTTATCTAACCTCGGTGACAACAGGGAGACAACCTTTGGGACATCAAGGGTGATTTTAGAGATCCACAAAGTTGGAAAATGAGACATAAGGAACCAGTTTTTCATCCGAGGTGGATGCACAGCTGGTTAACAGAATACCCACAGCTTATCAGTGATCCATATCAAAGCATGTAATAAAATACAGAGGCAGATTAGGGATAGCATGGAACATCCTTCCTTGCAAAGTTTTAAGAACAGGTTAGACAAATATCTCTGAGAAATCAACCAAGTATAACTCATCTTGCTCCAGTACTAGACAAATGACCTCAGTGGTCTTGGGACAGACCATCCACCTCTACATATTCACATGAATTCTCACATCTAACAGAGCAATGCTACAAGATTCAGAACATTTGTCATAATCAACTAAATCTGAAATTCTAAACTTTTGGTATTTTCCATCGCTAATTCTTGGTTTTCTTCAGTTCCAGAGCCTCCCAGTTTCTTACCATGAATCAAAAGAAATCCTCTAAGGCAAAATTGCTCAACTGTGACTCATTCTAATGAGATTGCACACTAATAAAACCTCCACACATTTTTGGTCTTTTATCCTTAACTAATATTCCTTCTTTCATGCCCTCATCTCATCTACAAATTTAATACTGTTACTCTTCACTTTTTGCCTTTCACTCCACTTTCTCTAACTTTCCTTATAAAAAAGTCTTTCTCTGTAACAGGTCTATACAACTTTTTAGAGCTGTTGCCTCTTTCAGCTGTGCCTACCCAAGATGAAAGAAAATTTAAAGGCTTTGACATTTCAGTTTACTCCTTTCACTAAAAAATGCTGGTATGTTTGAAAACAATGTCAAAGATGGGAAGCTGAGCAACCATTTCAAAGGATGCAGTAAGGAAAAGGATTGTTTGCCAACCCCACTTCTTTTAAGTCACTTCATGGACCTTAACAGGAGGTGGACTGTACACTGCCCTATTTGTATTGAACAAAGTAAAGCTGTACATAGCTGAAGAAAACAGAAAAGGCTTCAGGAAGGACATTCAGATACCTGAAAGTGAGATGGTATTACAGTATTTTCCCTAGCAAGTCTACTCAGTATAGGAAAAGGAGGCTTTTCAACAGCTCCTTATCCTCCCAGCAGAAGCTGGTGCTTCAAAACCAGATCTACTCATGCCCTATAAAATGCATGTTCCCCTACCTCTCTGAATTCTCAGAGTCCACGTTACTGTCAGGCAGGAAGGAAACATAATTTCAATACCCAGCTTTTCCCCTTTCTCCCAGCAGTGGCAAGCAAAGAGCTCCATCCTTTTTGGGGCCACAATCTTTTACAGAAATGCATCAGCTTTGTCTGTGGTTCGGGTCACTACCAGTGCTGATCCGTATGGCCAAGCTCTGATCCAAAAGCTGTAAAATCTGAGAAGCACGGTACTGAGACAAAGTTAAATTATTCTTCTGGGATGCTGTTGCTCTGTAAAAAGTTGTGCAACTATTATCTTCCAAAGTTGTACCTAGTAATAAACCCAGTATTGACTAAGAATCTTTCACAAACTCCATAGGCTGCCTGAAGACTCCTAGCATGACTCAGTTATCACTTTCTCAGTGTTTTCAATGCAATATAATAGATCAAGACGGAAATTCATGACAATGTTTTGTCACTACTCCCAGTAGCTATTAGCAAATAAGTCTCCAACTTGATCAACCTTAAGGTTAACTTCAGAGTAAGAACAAGGAGGAAAAATGGAAATGTTGAAAAAAAGGAAATGTCTTTACAATGCTTTTAAATTTTACGTTCAGCGTCAATTTAGTTTTGCAACACAAGCATGGGTTAGAAAATTACAGAAGTTTACAAAGGGATCAAATTGCCCATTGCCTTTCATTCTGGTTTTTGGGTTTTTCATAGTGTGAAACCTAAGCATATTGTCTACAGGCATTAATGGAATTTCCCAGAATTTACAGTGTGCAGCAAGGCTGTTTCTTTTATGACAGTGGGATATTTATTTTAACTTCCAGGTCACTCTTAGTTTACTGAAATTTAAGCATTTAGTATAGCATAACTTCTTAACAGACTGGAGAAGCAGTGTCCGGTTAAGGTTTCAGACTGAATGAAATGGGGGATTCTAATTTACTTCTGAATTGCCCTATTATTAGTTATTAACATTATTGGTCCTTTGCTGTACTATCTATTTAGCGTGTGTCAGTGATGACTGTCTGGTCCAATAGACGCCCTTTCTTACTAATGCTTTCTGAATAGCAAAGACAAGAAGTAACTGTCAGTGGAGTTCAGGTTTCTTGTGAGTGGGCAGGTGACATGATATGTATGGACATCTACAGCTGAAACTTCTCTCTGTTCGTGCCTCTGCTACCACATACATCAGCAGCTGTGGAAACAGCAAGGTAAACAGTATATAAAGCAAAATCAAAATACATGCAAGGGTGCCTTGAGCCTTAATAGTATTGAAGCTTTGGCCAACTGAGAGCTGAAGGCTTATAAAATGATGCCATTCTGACATGCTTTTCCCCATGTTTCAGTCATTACACAGCTTGCAAGTGTCAGTTCTTGACTTTCAATATTGTCTATATACTGAAGTGAGACTGGAAGGAGCATTCAGTGAGATAACCCTTGTTTACACTGGGCCTTACGGAAAAAAGTAATTTGACAAGCAGCAGGACTGAAGAAATTTGGTTTCCTATACATTTGTCTCTCGTGGGTGGAGGGGAGAGGGAAGAGAAACCCTGCAGTTTTTCTGATGTCTAGTATTTGATGCGCTGCTATTACCATAGTTAATGCTTTACTTTTAACTACACCTTTTTCTTGGAGAACATACCAGACATTTGACATTTCAGAGCCCTTCGGTCTTCTGGAATGTTTGGCTGAGATCGATAAATAGGGTAAAAAATTGCTGGGAAGGCTGAGAGGCTATCAGATGCAGATACAATGGCCTTTCCCTCCACACATACTCTTGGTCACATGGAGGACATGATCTCACAATTCTTATGTTATTAGGAAATCAGGCTAAAAATATAACACTTTTCCACATGAATGGAAAGCTTTGCCCAGGATATAGCTGTCACTGAGATGAGAAGGGAAAAGAACAAAGAGAGCATGGTAGAAACACGGCATGAAACTTCCCTCAAGGCTTGTTTACACCAGCACAACGTGCCCTCCAGTTGTACTGGCATAACAGATGTTCCCTAAAATAAATGGGCTTTAAGAAAGGGATGGATATTTTTAACGGGAGCAAAGCATTCAGGGACTAACCATGAGTGCTGTGCTGTGTCAGGCTGTGTGTCCAGCTTTGTGCCTGGGGTAGATCCAGGTACTCCTCGCTCAGCTTGCAGCTGCTGTTATCTGCTGCGCACCCACCCAGCTGGTGTGAGGGACCCTTCTGAGCATGACAGAGCAAAACGGTTGATGTGGTCATGTGTTGAACAGATGTTTTGTGGCTGGCTTGCTGGAACAGGGACATCACACTCATGCTATACATCTTCTGTGGATGAACTAGTGCTATACTTCCGTGAGCCAGGGGAAACAAGCCACCTTCACTGCTCTGCTCAGCCTGCTGAGAACCTTGGGTTGGCAGCAAGGCAAGAAGAGAGAAACTACAACCAGCAGAAGACTCTGCCTTGCCTTTCTGTGAAGGTGCCTGTGTTTGGTACAGAGCAGGTTAGAAAAGAAACCTGGAGAGCATCCTCTCTGAGTTCCAGCAGTTTGCACAGCAACTTCACGAAGTTAAATATCTCAGAGAAGCAAAATTTATTCACAAAGAGAAAATACCTGCTTTTTTCAGGGGAGTCACAGGCAACTAAACTCAGTGTGAGAGACAGGATTAATCTACTGCAAGTTAAACCAAAGCACAGAGTCCTCTGAAGTATGAAAGAGGGATTTCTTCATTAGGGTCTTAGCAAGCAATGAATAACATTGCTTAATAATGAAGGCAAGGAACAAAAGCACCAGAAAAAGCTAGCCTGGAAATATGTCTATAAGTGTCAGCTGTGTGTCTCCCCCACCACAGGTAACAAATACATTATTTGTAAATATTTGTGTGAAGAGTGGCACCTAATTAATTTGATGAAATCCATCCCTAACGTGCATCTGAATGTAAACTCAGCCAAGATGACAGTTACAGCTCTTGGGAAGGCTGAAGAATCTGTTGTGAAGGACAGACCTTGCAATTTGGTGACACATTTCAGATTAGCTGACACAGAAACCAGCATTCAGTGTTGAAAAAATCTTGATCATAACTTCATTCAAAAATTAAGGATGAAACAGACTTTTCACTTTAAACCAAATTAAGATTCAGATGAGCTGTCTTTTTATCTGGGTCCCAAACCCCAGCAGTTTTTAACAATGAAGAAATTTTTGGCTATGTACACTAATGCATCTTAGGGGTGTAACAGGATTAGCAAGGAGTTGTTGCTCTGTTTTCCTGCACAAAGGAAGCAGCTCACAGGAAGGATCTGCCCTGTTTCCCCTGTGTACTCCAGTGATCCAGCTGTCGTGACTGTCCTTCCAGCCACAAAGGTATTGCTCTTCTGCTTGGAAGAAACTACGAGCAAAGAATGACTTCTTGCTCAGAGTACAGAGCTTTACAGGACAAAAAGACAGCCTGTGGTGATGATGAGTTAATAAAACTTGATGAAGACAGAAAGAACGCGACCAATGCGTAATAGTGACACAAAGCTGCATAGCAAGCCCCACTGTGTCTGGCTTTTGTCAACTGAGGGAGAGCACATCTTTGGTCTCCTGACGTACTTTTTATGTAGTCAAATTCTTGGCTTCAGCTTCTAAGATCCTACATTAGCCAGTGTGTTCCCACATCTCTGTTTTCCTTCCCCTTTCCACTGTGTTGTATCAGCACTCACAGTCTCACATCTCTTTAATTACATTCCCTCACAATCACCTTGTTGCTGTTAGACCTTTCTGAAATTATTTTGTCCTTTCCTTCCTGCAGACATATCAACACCAAACCACATTCAAACCATGCTTAAACCACATTTAAACATTTCAACATCACAACTTGCCTCTCCGTGCTGCTTTTTTTCTCCTTCTTTCCCCCCACTCCTCCCCGCTACTCCCTTGGTGTCTGAATTCTCTGCTGCTCTGCAGATGGCTGGCTGGGTTTTGGGAACTGTGAAGGGGCAGAGAGGCCGCAGCTCTGGCTGTAAAGATTGTGGTAGTGCAATGGAAAAAATGGACTGAGCCCTCAAAGGAGCAGTGGAGCCACCCTGTCCCTGTACCACTGCAGTATTCACATTGCCTAATACCTTACCACTGAGTGCCCAAGTTAGGAGGTTTCCTTGACTTTTCCTAAACTCACCAGAGAGACAAAGATGCCTTTGCAAATAGTGGTTCAGGACACATCCTGCTTTGAATTCCTCTTAAGGAAACCATTTCTTTCCATTTGTGCGATGTGTGGAGGGCAGGCTGGGGAGGTCAGCCCTCTAATGCAGGTCTGTACACTATGGGCTTTAGGTCAGCCCATGCAAATACCTTCTTGGCAGTCTAACAATTTTGAGGGCAGTTTGCTTTGAGTCCAGCAGAGCTGGCTAGTCACAGAGAAGGTGGCGTATTCATCCCACCCACAGCATGTCTGAGCTCTTAAGGGCACTATTCTGTTCTTTTGTATTGTGATTCCTCCAGGTGCAACCTGTTCCTTTAAATTATAAACACTGTGGGTACAGGAACCTGTTTATTTTAATGTTGTGTAAGCTACATGGTACATATGACATAACAAAACTATCACTAATAATAGCATCAGCAGCATACTGTTCACATTATATCCTATAATGCTAGACACAAGGGTTATAAAAAAAGGAAAATCTAATTGCCTCTTGATAAGAACATTTAACTGAAAATTAAGAACAGAATTGACAGGGTATGAAAAATGTAAGTGCAATAGCAGTTCTTTGTGGTTTGTTGGATGTCTCTGGGGATGTAAGAAGTGTTGTGTAAACTGAGAATTTGCTGTATTGTAAGGCAATGGGTCAGAAAAAACCCCCGAAACAGTATCTCTGAAATTCAGAGAAGGGGGTAAAATTTTGAGTTCCATGATGCTTTGATCTACATTAAACCTGCTTCAGTAATTGTGTATCCATATCACCCGAGCCATATGGCAGAACCCAAGAAAGTGGAGGAAATAAAATAATAATAATGCTTGCTCAACTGAAAAGTGGAAGTAGACTGAAATCTTTTCATTTTTAATTGGCTTTTGATATTTAATTTGATTATTTGATCAAAAGATTCTGGGTTGACTCTAACAGTGCCATAACTTGACTTTACAAGTTCTTTGTAGTGTTGAAAGTACTAAAAGAAAATATCACAGATAAGAGTGCATACGGTATAAGAAGCTAGCTTTAGTACAGACGTAGGGATGATTACTACAAAACAAATTAATACATGAATTTACAGGGCTTGAACTTGATTGTTTTGTTGCCACTGTCCTCAAGAAATATCTTCATTGCAAAAATTCAGTTGGACAAATGCTTTTGGTTGGGCTTTTTGTTTGGTGTCATCACACCTGTCACAGGGATAGAATTATGTGTTTACTGAACTGACTGCAGTGGAACTTATTTAAATGTAAAAATTATGTGGCTGCAAAAGCAGGGTGTTTAGTATTGAGTTCAATTCACCTGCAGGAGCAATGGGATTGAAAGATCGTCGCTGTTTAAAAAAAAAAAAAAAAAAAAAGAAGAAAAACCCAGAAGTGGTATTTTGGTAAAGCACATCCACCTGGTCAGTGTTTTGTGATGGCTGCTTCCTCTTTGGAAAGCTCTGCTTTCAGTTTGGTTACCCTGGGAATAATATGTAAGAAATAGTCTCTGTTGTGCTGTCTAAAGTCTTGACTTATTCACCAAAATACCCATAATATTCCCTTGTGACACAAATATGTTCCTGTCCAGAGATGGTTGATATCCATTGGCCTAGCTCATAGTAAAGCTTAATTTAGCAAAAAAAACAGCTGATCATGTTGCCCCACCACTCAGATTGGTTTTTTTTTCTACTTTATTTGTAACACAAAGTTACAACAGAAGGGTCCCAAAATTCTGTTTTCAAGATTAACCACTTCAGGAAGTGTTTTTTTTCCTCCCAAACCCAGAAGCCTTGTTTTAAAAAAGAACTATGTTTATTTTAGTTTATTTTAGAAAAAATCAACAACCCCCAAAAATCATTGCCGACAGACTAAATGTTTCTGTTTTAGCTTAAGTAAATATGTTTGATGTAAAAATAAACAGAGAATTAATTGTCTGTCATTGAAAACTTGTTAGAGTACCTATGGAGAGCGTGCTTCTAAGGGGCTAGAGAAAACTGCTAGTAAAAATTACCTTAACTTCTAATGCTATTTCTCTTTCAAGCAACCATTATCTTTATAAAGCCCGACTACTGATGTTAGTCAGGTTGATGTGACACCACTAATTACCAGCCTTTATTTGCACTGGTGCACAGTATGCTCTAATCAGGCAATGCTATGAATAAAGCGAGCTCCAGTTGCGTCCCTGAACTTACTAGGGTTCAAAGTTGTCCAAGCAGAGATGCTAACAGAACCACTGACATAATGAATGATGCTCATGATCACTAAATCTGTCACCAAAATGGAAATTCGCTTGGAACAAGAGTGTTGATTTTTGTGTGAAAGGGATGTCTGAACTGAAATGGCAAAAACTTAACACTTCTAGATACGGAGCATCCTAAGGCCCACTGAAGTCCCTAGAAGTTCTGAGTGATAAATACTTCATGCAAGGCATTGAAAAAAGATTATTGCAAAACCTATTGAAGTATAAAGACTGTCACTGATTCCAGCAGGCATCAGATCAAGCCCAGTGTGAATGAGTATCAGAGTATGTCTACATAGTCTTTTGCAGGCAGAATACAAGTTTCTCTGCCCGAGACGTGAGCCAGTTGGATGTATGACAGCCCTGAACTGGAAGCCATGTTACTGCATTTACAGTGCAGAGCCCAAACTAAAGCCCCTGCTGAAAGACAGAAAATATCAATTTGTGCTCAGCAGTGTGCTCCATCCAAGGATGAGTAGAGCGAATGCACATATGCTCAGAGCTCAGACAGCATGATTTCATGCTTGCCTGCAAAAGACCACGTAGAAAAATGTCCTGAAAGGGGAAGAGCTTTTAAACTCTGACATGAACACTGAAGTAGTCACTCCCCTGGACTCAGGGAAACTGAGGAAAACAGACAGATAGGCTCTTTCCTCTTTCCTAACAGGGTTTTTCCTAGTTTGCTTCTTTTCAGATGGAGAAACAAGAGATAGCAAGAGGGACCTACAGATGAAAAGAAAAAAATATTAATTGAACTAAATTCCAAAGCCACAACATGATCGACTTTCACTGGTATGAGCTTTGCAAACCCCAAAACAATACTTTAAACTGTTTAATTTTTTCACATCAATTTTAATTAAGCTCTCATTAGGCTCTTGTGCCCCTAGAATTTGGCAGACAAAAGAAGCTGGCTTGCCCAGCGAGTTTCCCAAGCTTGCACAGCTCTATTCCTAAGGAGATTTATCGCATTTTTTTCCTCCTCTTGAAAGAACCTTACATGAACCAATTCAAATGAAAAACACATGGACTAAAAGAGACTTCATCATGCCAGATACCTTTTTATATCCAAAGCAGTGAACTTGTAGTCAGTTTGTCCTTTCATGTGTTGTTTTTTCTGGCTTTGGGACCTAAGAATGATTTTTTACTACGTGCAGTAGTAAAACAACATATTATGCAATTCTATTTTTCAGGGAGAACACTATGTAATTCATAGGCTTTGCAATGCCACATTTTCTGTTCAGAGGATACATAAAGTGACTTCTCCTTCCCTTGTGGGCAGAGATCTACAAATTTATGTTCAGCAAGTGGTGTTCCAACTTACCTAACTTGGGGGTTTTGGGTTTTAACTGTTTAAAAATTGACTGCATAATGTAACAATAATCAGTTTCCAAACTGTATTTTTATCCCTGTCGTTCAAGAACTGGGCACATAAGAGGGATAATACCTTTTATCCTGAGGCTTCCAGTCAAAGCATACAGGTGAAGACACAATATGCTGTAACTAACTTGAAGCCCAGCAGATCTGGTAAAAGAGGAAGATCTTTCCATAAAATGTACATGATGAATTAGCAGCTCTGTTAAAATAACTTGTTGGAGATGTACTCACTGGCATGATTTTGAAGATTATGCCATCTTCCAGAGAAAGCTTTCATAACTCTTTCATGTTTTATAAAGCCAATCTCCAAGAGAGGAGTTAGTCCAATTATTAAGAACACTTTTAAAATTGATGCTTTATTTTTGTAGCTTCAAACAGAAGAGTAGCCCTCTAACCCTCCCATAGATTTATTTGGTGCCTAACATTTCTTCTGCATACAAGGGTCATTAACTTGCTAGCTCTGTGTTCTCTTCATGGGTATTTACCTATTGATTTGCCCAAATCAAAGCTCACAGCTCAAAAATTATCTCTAATATGTATCTAGGAAAATTTCCCAAAGAATTCATTTACCTAGAACTTAGAAATGTGCTGACAAGGAAGATGGGATTATGCTTGAGTATGTCGTCTTCTCATGCTCAGTAGTGGTGCTAAGAACAGGCCAAGTACAGGTGAGCCTTGTCCAAATCACAGGAATGCACCTGCAAGCCTTCTAGACAAGGTCATGGGAGAATAATCCATTTATTGCTATGCAGCAATGCTACATTAGGATTAGGAAGCTCCTGGGCTGCAGCTTGCTGGAAGCTGGGAGAGTATTCTTGAAAGTATTGCTGTATGCTTGTCCAGCATTTATGGTCTTCCTTACACAATTTTAGGGTTTTTTTGTCTCTTCTGTTTAAGGTATGGGTGGACTTCAAAGGGAGGCTCAAGACCCTAGAAAGTGTTGGTGTAGCCCTAACTAGAAAAAGTCCAGAACTTGTTCAGGCTGGTCAGGATTGGGAGGTAACGAGCAGTGGGTTTTGAGGTGTTCACAAAGGTATGTCTCTGCCTTCCCCTGGAAAGATATACCCTACAGCAATCCTTCTACCCAGCTCTGCATCAGGATACCCCAGTTCATCCCAGCTAGCAGCCAGAGAGGACATTGGTGGCAGAATGATACCTATGTAGATGATATAGCAGGCTGTGTTGTAAAGTGCGTGAAATAGAGGTCACCCATGATGGAATGTCATCCTCAGCCACCAGTCCAGTGCTCCAGACGCAGCTGACCTGGGCTGCTGAGAAGGCACTGACTGTCTGAGTCAGGGTTTTGCCAGATCTCCCAGGGAGTGGTCGTCTATGATCTTCTTGTATGTCTCTGCTGGGACCAGAATATCCTCCTCAAATGTGATTCTGGAGATCTTGATGGTGTTAAAAACCATGAAAAGGACCAGTCAGTAACAGGTTAATGTATGAGAAAACAGAAGCATTGCAATTCCTTTAAATTGCCAGCCATCTACTGAAAGCAGGAGGGCCCGCATACATCGCTAGTGAAAACTGCTGGTACTATAGCATTGCTAAGATACAGACATGCATATATTCTAAGACTTTGCAGTCATCCTGGCAGAGCAAATAACTGAAGGGAAAATAAAGAGTAGTGTGAAATGGTAGGAGCAGAGGAGCCCATTCTTGTGTTCTGTTACTACATGCACTCTTATGCACACAGTTCATCTTACCTTACACCTGCATGCATTGAGGGCAGGTATATATTTGACTGTGTTGAATGTTAGAGGAGAAATCCTCAATGATGCAGGTTAGTAAGTTGTCCATGTTTGGAATCTTTAGGCTGTAATGCTGGAGAGGCTGTGCCTTCATTCTGTATGCTGTCATGCAAACCTGGTGTTTCTCTAGCCCCAGAAGTACTGGTGGAATAAATATGCACTAGACTGAGTCTGCTGGATCTTTTGTTTGTACCTTACAAGCAGACACATCACAGAGCTAGCAAGCAAGCTGGGGCAGGGCTGTGCTCAGGCACAAGTAGGAGGGAGTGCTAAGTGCACTTTGCCACGCGGCACAGAAGTGAATCCCCAGCCTGTCTTGTGCTTGCTTCTTTACTTTAAATAATGCTGTTATGAAAAATAAGAAGATAAAGTGTAAGAGGAGATATTGCATGAGATGGAAAAGATGCACTTCATTTTGCATTATCCTTAGTCCTTCTTGTTAGTCCTACTTGCTGAAGTGCCAGAAAGAACAAGGGATATGATGGGATGGAGTAATCTTCCTAGAGGACAAAGGAGCCTTTTGCCTCTTATACAGTCCTTCTATTCATGAAAACACATTCTTTTAGGTCTTTTCCCTAATCCTTCCAATCCAGGTGGGATCTCTAAGTTCTCTTGCAAGAAGATCTTCCTTTCTGAGGGTTCCCTCATACCTTTACTCCTTGAGGGATATTGCTTTTTGGCTTGGAACTTTATCATCGTCCCCATGAATATCCAGCCCCATGGACACTGGTGACACAAGTGCCAGTGGCATTTAGTAATGAGGGAAGCATTGAGTGGATGACTTAAGATAAGTCACATTACAATAGTACAGGAAAAAGCTGTTTTAATGGTATTCTGTTCCATGCATACACAAGCTAGGGTGGCTCCTGGCATTATATGAGACTTCAATTAGTTGCTGCATTTTAAACCATTTGATAAATGCAAATTTTCAAGACATTAGCGCTCACCCTTTGTACCACAAACATCATCTGTTACACTTTAGATCAGAGAGGAAACTACCTGAGTTAAGTTGGCTTTCAGTGTTCAACCATGCCAGAACAAGCAGACTAGGAAACGACCATAAAGGCCCAGAGTACCTTTTTGCCTCCTCTCAGTGCCATTACAGTTCTTGATAGCTCCAAGAACTGAAAGTCCCACATTCTTGCTTACAATCATTATATTACAACCTCTCCACTGTGATGCATGCCTGTGACTTTGGGAGTACAGGCAAACTTGGATGATCCTTTGAAGCAAGTAATTTACTCAGTGACGTTTCCAAGTTTTTGTGTTGTAAAGACCTCCGTAGTCTGTCAGATGATTTGGGAAATTAATCTGACTAACAAACCAAAATGACTTGTGCTTGACCTCTACATCTTCTATATACTATTTGTTTTGAACTCTGATAATTTCTAGCTGGTCCAATATTTTGCCTAGACACGTGCTATAGTTCCTTTTCTCTGACTAGCTGAGCACATTTTTTTGGATCAGGCTGCTGCTGTAAGTGTCTGTGCTAATTTCAAATTAACTTTCTGGAAATACTTAGCGGTATTTTATTAAAATTTACACTGAATATCCTTTTTTTGTAAGCCAGACTACAAGAATACTTTGTGGGTGAAACTGTGTGGAAGCAGACCAAATCATTTCATTTGGCCAACCAGAAAGATTTTCATGGAAAGTTTGTTGCCTACCTCTTCTTCACCATTATATATATATATACACACACATACACTATGTTCCTGTGAGATGCTCAGTAAGACAGTTAACTATCTAAGTTTACAACTACACTGTGGGTTAAACACATTTTTTTTCCACTTTTTGTTGTTTTCTGGAACCTGATCAAAGGCAAAATTTCTAATTTAATCCTAAAGAAATTAAAAGGGGTAGACTGACCCTTTTTGTAACCTTTTGTTTGAGGCTCAGTGGAAAATAATGGAGATGGGAAAAGTATAGTAGAGATATTATATGACTTGGACAGTTCAGGATTTCTCTCTCCAGAACCTATTTCACATTTGAATTCACTGCCATCTTACAATATCTCTTGCTATGAATTTGAAACCTGTTCCAAGACAGCTCCCTATATAATAATGTCTGCCATGTATACCTAGGCAGAGAATGGCAGTGATACTCTGCTCACTGGCAGCGTTAGGAAACATTAATGCTTCTCAGCAGACATATCATCTCCCTGTGGGCTGGGATAGGCATGATGCCAGAGTTTCCCACCATCTGGGAAAGCCTGTTACTCTGCCCTTTTTGGTACAGCTTAAAGACTTTGTCTTAAGCTGGTCCCTACATCTTTAGGAAGCTGGAAGAAACAGAGACAAGGGCAAGAAAAGTAAATGCCTAGACTGCCAGCTTCACTGAAGGGCAGGCTCCTGCTGCATCTCTTAGGGTGACTGGGCTCAGCAGCTCGCCTCACCAGTGCTCTCAGCCTAAAATGTGCAGACAGTTTTAATAGCTGTTATCCAGTGGCCTCACCAAGACAGTGGCTGGAGTAATTCCAGTCTGGGCAATTTCAGGGGCTGCCATGTAAAGGAGATGGTGAACTTTTTCCACCAACAGATATAGAAGAACTTGCAGATAAAATAGATGGTGTTCATTTGCCCGATACACCTTGCACAAGCTGAGTTCATTCTGAACCAGCTGACCACTTCAGGTGGCTACAGGGAATCGTTTCATTGTGCAAATTCCTTGTTAAAGCTTTGCAGTTAAATTTTGTGTGTGAAATAAAAGTACATCTGTGTTTAATTTTACAAGTTTGCCATACATCATAACCTCAGAAGAACCCCTCAACGTCATGCAAATTAAAAGCAAGTATTCAGATGATTTGCATACATGTTTTTCTGGGTTAGACATTACATTGGAATGCATTGGCAGTGAGTGGCTGTGACTAATGTAACAGAGCCTTACATTTAACATACTGCATTATACAGTTTTATGCACAGTAATGTAATAATTAGTTTGTCAAGATATCACGCTCAGCTCAAATTTAAATAGTGTTGCTCTCTGCTGGTTAGTCTTGTGAACTACACATATGTTTAGCAAGAAATCTGCCCATTAAATTGATCTTGGAGATAAGACTTCAGGTCCCATTTCACCAGCTGCTATCCAAGGGGAGTGAATTTGTGAGAAACAAGGAATTAAAAGAAGCAACTAATCACTTTGGTCATATTCACTCTTTTCTTTGCCAGATGTTACCCAAAAACACCCTTAGCTCTTATTCTACAGAATTGCTACCTGGCTTCTTATTAACCCACCCTGTATTTGCACATTTGATTATTCTTCATAGTCTTTCCTATTCCCTCTTCTTCCTAATCTCCCCAACTCCTCAATAAATGTCCTGAAGAGTAATATTGAAGGGCACTTGTATCAATCTTACAGCAAAGTAGCAGCCAGAACTGCTTTTTCTGAAGAAATGGAGCTAGTTAGCACATTAGACATGTGCTGATTAGACCATTTGGACTGAACATTTTCTCTGGTTTCTCCACCAAAGCCTGACAGAGACCTAGAAAGCCCAGATATAGTGCCAAGGTATTCAGCATGCTTGCAGGTGCAATCATATAAGCATATGTGCACTCTTGTAGTGTCTCTAGTAACAAAGACTGAAATATGTCAAGAATTGTCCATATTATTCACACTGATTGTAACGTTTAATTTGGTAATCTTTTAAGTTTTGCTGACTCTGCTTCTTACTTAAATGTACAAGTTCTGAGAGATATAATTTTTAAGCCTTTTACATCCTGCTTATCTAGGGCTCATATCATAATTGACTTTATTATATGTAGCATTCTTTTGTTCACTGTATGAAATGAGTACCTGACAGTTGGAAGTTGTTAACTAATCAGAGATAAAGCAAAATTTTTAGTGTAATTTTTGCATAATGTGTATAAGTGTGATTTTTTTTAAAAAAAAAATCTTTAATTTTCCATTTCATTTACTTCAATTCTATATTTTAAATAGCATCCAAATTGTATGAACTATAGACTGTCTTTCCCTTGCTTAAGTTTCCAAGTACCAAGAACATAAAGATCCAGATCCTTCATGTCTGATCCTATTTAGGTCACTAGCAAAAGCTCCTTGCTGTGTTTACTTCATCACAGATGTGCATTGTATGGATTTGCAGAGATCTTCAAATACCTCTTGGTCTATTTTTCCTTCCAAACAGACAGTCCCTGCTAGCCTTCTGATTTTAATTTTAATTATATGCTTCAGTTGCTGCCATAAAACAAGTTAGTCTTGGCCCTGATGTCATAGATTGTCAGGAAACATTTTATATGAAGAAACAATGTACAATGAGTGTATGATATAACTTGTGAAAAAGTTGTGCTCCTGCAGTTTTCACTCAGGCATTATTTCCACTTATTATGGCCATCATTGCCAATGTTTTCCAATATGGCAAAATCAGGACTCAAGAAGGAAATTACGAGTGATGGACAATATGTACTCATAGCAGACTGAGGGTTTATTTGGGGTTGTAAAATAGGGACATCTTGGCAAAAAAATCAGTGCATAATGTTATGTGACAAATCTCAAATCAGAGCAGGGAGTATGCCACATAATATTACTTTAGTACCACTGAACTGCAAATTAAGGGGAATGTTGGAAGAGAAAGAATTGTCTAGACAAGATTGCACAAGGGATGTGAGATACATAGTTTTGTCTTTTACAGCAATCAAATAGTAAGTACAAATGGTTTGGTTTAGGTAAACATAGCTAACTCCCCTATTCCAAGACAAAAGAATTACATTTAGCTACTTTGATAATTTTGATGGAGATAACTTACATGGGTCATTTCACCTGGGTTCCTGACTAACTTATGTCAGAGCCACTGGTGCACCACGGCTATTCCTGCTCACTGGCAGCAGTTCTCTGCAGTCATCTGCCTTTCAATCTTTTATGCATCTTTATACTTTTGTAAGGCAGGGGGAACCAGTTTTTTTAAGATCAACCCAATGTAAAAGAATGAGAGCACAGAGCAGTAACTCTATCTTCATGTCCCATACTGGAAAACCTACCTCCTTATCATAAAAAGGTAGGCTTTGCCTTTATTCAGATAGGAGTTTGTTTCTGAAAAAGGACCTCTTGAAGTCCTTCTTTTCATGACTGATCAGGTTTTATCTGCATTTTAAAAAAAATACCTGTGGAAGGCACACTGCAAAATGACTGTGAGATGATCTCATACAAATATGTTGAACTGGATTATAGGAAAGGAAAATGCAGCACAATAGCATTTTCTTTTTAAAAATGTAACTACGTTACCATGAGAAAGCTAGTTAAAAGGAAGACAAAAAAGAACAGCAAGAAGGACAGATTTTTTTATAGCTTGCACGGACAATGCTTAAAACCACCACATCAGAGGGCTGCGGCTAATGAACAGTGCTAATTAAACAGAACCATTCAATGAAAACCCAACTACAGAAAGAAAAGGATCCCGCTTCGCGAAACAACCAAATGAAAGAGTAAAGTAGCTCTAAAAAAAACCCTCCCTCCCAGAAAGGTGGAAGTCATACCCAGCTGGGGGAAATAGAAAAGGGCATAAACTCTATCAAAGAAAGAGAAAAGAATAATAAAAGTGGTAAAAAAGCAAACAAACAAACTGAGGAGCAACTTGGTAAGAATTGCAGAATTTTTGGAAGTTGTGAAGAGGGAATCTGCCAGAGAAATTCCCTGATTTACAAATGATCAAGATGCAACAGGAACTCTTAAGTAGGTTGAAGGCATAGGAGAAAAGTAATCTGAAATCTTGTCAATGGCTTCCATAATAGAGGTACTGCTTTGGAGAATCGCTGAGAGCAGACAAGATATCAGTATACTGCTTTGAATGCTGCGTATCTTGAATACAGTGTGGAGATCTGTTCATTCCATATGGTAGAACTAGAACTAATGTAGATAAAGTAGACCTAGAAAAGGTATAAAGAAGAACAAGAATAACCAGATGTTTGGAACAACTTTCACACAAAGAAAGAACAAGGAAAAGGACTTACCAGCTTGGAAAGATCTATAAAACCATGAACACTGAAATAATAAGTAGGAAAACTGCTGAGCCTTTCCCTCTATATAGGTGCATGGAGACACAGAACTTTCAAAGCAATGAAAATAACTAATTTTTAGAAGTACCTTCCACAAACTTAAATATTTACATTATAAAACTCATTGGCAGATAATGGTATAGAGGTAAAAAGTCCATATAAGTTCAACGACAAACAAACAAAAAAGCAAAGAAATAAACAGATTCACGGGGCATACACTAATTAAACATGTCAGTCTGGATCAAAACATCAGTTCAGGAACTTCATGAACTTGAAGAAGTGGGGTAGTATAACAGGGGAAATATAGTATCTAAAGTATGATAACAATTGAAACAGTCTAGAAGAACTCTTCTTTTTATGTTTCTGTATCAAATTATCCATTTCTGTATCATTAACGGCAGCAGGACTCTCAGTGATCAACATGGCTGTTAGCCTGTACGTTTGTTGTTCAATGTACACACCAGTTAAAATTTTGATGGCTATATAGAATTTTTGGTGTTCTGGAGGTTGCCGAGTTTGGAATGTTTTGATAGGGGGTTCAGTGTTGATGGTGTTCCTGTGCTCACCCCCTTCTTTCTCCTTGTCTTCATGTTTTGCCATAAAGACAAATATTTTATTCAGTAAATGGCAATGATGCTTCATGTAACTTCCAGGATTTGTTCTTTGCTTTCTTCTGTACCCCTGGATTTAAATAGGTGTTTTGCCTTAAATTTCCATTTCTCACCTGAGTCTATTTGTTTCTCTGTCTAGAAAGCTTCCTCTGGTATCTAGGTGAGGCAGCTTATAACAGCCTCTTCCAGCAGGCACAAGGAGCCATCACCTATATATTACGGTCAATATCAATAGATCTAGTACCACCTAAGCTCAGGCCTTGCACACTGTCCCGTTTCCCAGTGTTAATCCACAAGAAGCTGGAGCACTTTTGCATCTGAAAAAGGTGCCCTTGTGCTCATAAAATAATAAATGCTAACTTTTAGTTCTTTGGGGTGCTCACTGACTAACAGACTTTGCCTTGGACTTCAGGCCTCCGAGACTTACGTATTTACAGGGGAAGCAGAGAGCCCCTGGTAGGGCATTTGCTAACCACTGGCTTTGATCATTTTTTATGTATTAGAACGTATACCTTCCCCTCAGGACGAAACCTTTTCCCCCTGCTCCGCTTGCCTCCTTGTTCTCTGCTTTGATGGGCTTTGTAGCCTGAGTTTGTTGCGTCGCTTGACAGTCACCATCGCATTTTCTGGCCTAGCCTTGTATCTTCAGGCACTTAGGACATTGGGCCATTTTATGCTGACAACCTGATGTAAAATGAGCTCCTCCACATGGAAACAACCCTCAGGAGAGCAAGTTCCTTCCAACTGGCTTCATATTTTGTTTACTGAAGCAGTTTGATTGTCTCTGTGTTATACTCACATATCTTGTAATTTTTCAGTACTGCTTCTATTACTTTTGGTAATTTCAAACTTTTGGGCCAGGTTAAGTTCTCCTCTGCCAGCAATCATCTTTTGAATTCTCTCCTTATTAATACCATAAACCAATTTATATTATAGCATGCCCTCTAGGACATTTCCAAATGAACAACATTCAGTTAGCCTTCGTTCTACCACACAGAGTTGCAGTTGCTTCTTGCCTCTCCTCTTATTACGAAATTTAACACATTCTACAGAAACACTTAGCTTTCCTGAGTGAACTTTGAGGATCTTTGGCAAGTCCTCTAAATTATTACTGCAGAAGATGGGGCTGGAATAAAGCTTGTCCTGGGGCATCCTTCTGCCCCAAGACAAGAGGAGTCTACCTGATTAAACTGTTGTTTTTCCAAGACTGTAACAATCTGAGTAGGAGGAAGTTTTACGCTGCCATTGATTAAAAGCTTTTCTTTATCTGCAAATCTGGTCTGTAAGAATAGGAAGATCACAGCTTGCGTAAATTGCTGCCAGCCCTTATTTGCTTCATGGCCTGTGTTCAGTCTTCCTAAAAAAAAAAAAAAAAAAAAAAAAAAGCTGTTCTTGCCATTATTACTTCCCCCACCCACACCAGTTTTGACATGGGATCAACTGGCTATAGTCCAGAACCTTGTTCCTCCTGCAACTGAGCTGGTGTGCCAGAGCTGGCTGCTCCTTTTGCTCTACCTGTAGAGACAAGCTTGCCACTCTGAACCCTGACCAGTTAATGGTGTTTACTGCAGGATCCCAATTCCGGTGCTTTTCAGACACAGCTCTGGGCCTGGTACTTTGGAGTTACTGTCTCTTGGCAACTTCCCTCTCCCTTTTCGGGAAGGCGGAGTTCCCTTAAGTCGGAAAGGAGGCAGATACAGCTAGGGCAGAAGCTCTGACTCCCCGATGGGCCAAGCACCCAACTTTTTCAAGTCCCTGCCCAGGTTGGGTGTCTGTAACAGTTGCAAAAAACATCCCTAAGGCTTTCAGTACTTCCAGTCTCTGTGCTGTTGCAAGCAGATTATATATTTGGCTGGATAATTTTTGTATCTTCTTTGGCCTTACTTTTTCAGCTTGCCTCTCAGTTACTCAGAGAGGCTTTACCAAGGTTTTTGTCTCTGGTATCACAGATGTAACACAGAGCTCAAGGGAGATGACATATTTTGGATCCAGTTTAGACTTGGCTTCCCAGGGAAACGTTTACTGTTATGATTTTACTTTGTAACTTAATACCATTTTTATATTCAGCTCTGAACTATTCAAGTTACGGAGCAAAGCTTTTCAACTTGCCCAAGAGGTGCAGCATTAGCAACGTTTTACGTATGGTGGAGTTAAAGGATAAAGTAGAGAAAAGAATTTGGTGACAGAGTCCATCCTAACCTGGACTTTCTCTGCTGATTTAATCACTAGACAAAGCCCATCTTCTGCACTCTGTAAGTACCTTCCAATCACCTGAAAAAACTTTAGGTACTGGAAGTGGTAATGCTAACAAGTTATGCAGACTGCATGAAGGAGGAAGGCAGATGGTCTGCAAAAATTGCTGTGGTCTGGACAGATAAGCCTTTGCCTTCTTAACAGTGCTGACAAAGATCTTGTTCTGTACTGTACTATGTCTCACTGCTACACATGGATTATGCATGCTGGATTCAATAAGAATTAAATATGTCCAGATTCTGATCTAGTGGCATTAGAATTGCCCAGCTTACATGCCACTTCATAGGTCTTATGACAAGTCCCTAAACAAAGTCCCTAAAGAAGTGGTACTTGTTCTCTACAACGTCTGCATCAATGACATGGGGAAATAAATGCCCACAAAAACTGACAAGTTTGCAGTTGATATTAAGATTTTTTTGAGATCATCAGATGCCCCATTGGTAGTGAAGAACCCCAGAAAGACCTCACCAAACTGAATGAGTGAGCAGGCAGGAGGTGGCAGTTTTTAACTCAGCAGTGTTGAAAACATCAGGTTAGACATCAAAGGAACAGGAGTCTAAACCTTGTGTACGTGATGCTGAGCTCTAAATAGGCAGCTACAACTCCAGAGGAAATTCTTGGAGTTATTACTGAAAATCCTCTGTGGTCAGTGTGTAGCAGAACTCTGAAAAAACCCACAAAATGCTAGGCATCACCAGAAAGGAGAGCTGAGAATAAGGCAGAGCATAATTTTGCATCACTTGTTCAATATTGTCTACAGTTGTGGATTCTGCATCTTATGAAGGACATAGTGGAGTTAGAGAAGGTACAGAGATCAAATAAAATTACTAAGAGGATGGAGAAATTGTCATGTGGAGAGGAGAAGGCTGAGGAGGGAAATAAAATGTAGACAAAACTCTGAAGGTATCTCTGTCCAGGGATCACGTGAGCTTGCCTGTGGCTGCTGCTTCATGCAGGATTTTCAAACTTGCATTCAGTTTTTCCTGAAGCTGATTCCTTCCTTCATGGGTTTTTCTTGCTCCCTCCTTGTGCTACATCAGCCCTGCTGATCTGGGTGATGGAAGGACAAATTATCCTGCCCCTGCCTCTATATCAGTTCCTGGCCCTGGCCCTATATCTGTTCCTGGGCCACTCTGAGGATTACAGTTGGTCTAGCGTGACCCTGTCTAGGCTTTCTTTTTAGGGTGCTGCAGCACAAGAGATCAAAGTCCAGTCCATGCAAAGACTTGATGTATCCTCTCTTTATATATCCTGCCATCTCCACACTGTGCAATTTTACCATTGCAGTTCATTGCTGTAGGAGGATGGACAGATGTTGCATATACTGAGTTGATTCATCTTCCCTTACAAATATTGTAGAACTCCAGACAAGTGTCTATGCAGTATACAACATAGCATAAAAATACACTAAAAAATACTAAATTTCAGAATACTTAGTTACAAACTGCATGGACAATGCCGGACAAAAATGAGAGAAATGAGAGGTGCTGCATGACTAGAAAGAGATAGACTCAAAATACATCTTTATCTTTTTTGACAGACACGCAGCAGTAACATCATCATCAGACAGAGGCTGTCAAAAGTTCCTGTTGTTCGTAATAATGACAGTGATCTTATTTTCTGCTATTGCCTTGGCCCTCGGGTTCTAATACATTGTTCCTTGAGTATAAATTCAAATGAGCTGCCAGATGATGTCAATGGATTGTTTGATGTCTCTAGCATGTCATTTTTTTTTCCTTATAAATAATGTGCTTTCTTTTTCCATGACCCCTGTATGAGATCAACTAAGTGCAATTTGCTTAGCTTTTTCCTTGGATAGCTGATAGCAATCAGGCACTTTGAAGAATCTATGTAGGTCATTGCAAAGCTAATTAATCCTGCTTTTCAGGCTGAAAATTATTTTCAAGGAAATATGTTCTAAAACAGCTGTCCCAAGGACTTTAAATAGGTTCTAATAATATGCACATTTAGTACATTACCAGTATTTCTAGAAAATAAAATTGATTGAGATTCATTGACAAGACTGAAACAGCAAAGCTGAGGATGACAATTCCAGACATTTATTTCCTAAACAAGAGAAGGGAAATTGTGAAGCTAATCAGTTTCTGAATGTGCAGTATAGAAGGAAAATGTAATCCAAGAGAGCCATGGAAGATAACTGAGTTGCTATTTTCTTTCAAAAGAGTAGAATCTGAACCTTAGAACCTTAAAGAGGAGTTATTATGTCAGTGTAATAGCTTTTCCAGGCTCAACATAGGAGTTTCTTCCTCAGTCAAATGCTTTTCTTGATATATTGTACTCCGACTAAAAATTAAAAGTCTGTGCATTCAGAAAGGCATAGAGTTTGTTGCATTCTTGGTTTTACACTGGTATTGTAGTAATTCTTAATTTCATTTTCAATGAAGAACCTTTTTTTCTGCAGAGCATTGGGCAGGGTGGCAAGAGAGAAATAAATCTATGCACTCCCTCACATGGTTCCTATAAAACTCTCTCCCTCTGTCCTCCAAGCTGGCAATGGCAGCCTTGCCAAACTTCAGAGTTTACTCAGCGTTGACTGCAGTTGTCTGTTGAGCTTCAAGTCAGCTAATAACCAAATTTCATGCATGCAACAGCAACAAGCTTCTCATCTGGTACAATCAGCTCTGGTCTCTTTCTAGCAGATGCATCAGGGAAAGCAGTCAAATGATCAAGCACAGACATTTCCAACATAATACATTAGACAGACATCTTAGGAACAAAGCTATCATGCAATCTGCATCCAGTACAGACATTTCCAATAGTTCTTTTGGGTTGTGCTTCTCAAATTGTGCTTCATGCATCACTTGTGGAGTTTAATACATTGGTCTGTGGAATTAGAAAGAAACTATGTATACTCTCCATACTTCCAAGCAAACAGACTTCCTTTCATTTTGTAATAAATGAACATTCAAAATTTAGCCTACTTTTTAGTTTCTTGTAAATGAAGACAATTATGGGAGCACTGTAGAGATGGTCTTTGGGGTTTTTTTCCTAAAAACATCCTTACGGTCATTCAATTAAATGAAGTTAAGAGGCACTGGCATACAGAATACATCTTTAGAATCAGGCTGTCAACAAGAATTACAACACCTGGAACCAAAAGATGTATGTTTTTAGGTCAGACTGTCTAAGGTGTTAGGTTTATGGAAGAAAAACGAGTCTAAAGAGATTTTTATATAGAAATTGAACTAGATCATTCCCATTGTCTCACAGTGACTACATTGGCTCCCAAAAACCCAATTCTGAATGCAGTCTTCTTATTTTGCCTGTACCACTTTTCCTACAGCATTATTTTGAACCTATCCATTCCTTGATCCCATTTTCCTTGAAATTTAATTTTCACAATCTGAAGTATCAAAAGTTAGATTTGACTAGATAGTTTTAGAAAGTAAGCGAATCTTCTGCTCAAAGCGTATCATGTCTGAACAGATGTCCCAGCCTTGAATGAAGAAACCACACTGTGGGCTGTTCTCGAAGCGGGTACTGGACCTTGGCCCTTGTTCCCCAATCTCCAGTTCCAAGCCCCCAGTCTTCCTTTTTCAGAACATGTCTGTGATGGACATGTCCATGTTTTAGCTCCTTCCCAGGAGCTGAGGGTGTTGGTCCACCTCCGCACTCAGCTCTGATGACGGTGGTCCCGATGAAGGTGGAACCACATATAAGGCTGTTCCTTTATGTTCACAGCTCTCCTCAGTCTAAATCTCTGCATGCTTGCCTACATTCCTAAAAATCTGAGATTTTATCATCCAACCTATGCTTACAGGTAGAAGTCTAAACCCGTGAGACAGATAGGGTTTGAGAAGTGGCAGCAGAATGCTTTACTTTTCCAGACAGGCTGTTTCATGCAGCCTGCCTGGCATTGTACCTCTCCCATTCATTCACTGGTTTGGGTGCTTTGGAGCCCTAGATCTGATCAGCATCATCATGTCCAAGTTTCTTTTTAGACCTGGGTCCAAGTGATGTAGGTGGTCTGAACATTTGATCCACAATTTATAAGAGACTTCACCAAATGTTAATCAAGGAGGGCGGGGGGGGGGGGGGGGGGGGGGGGGGGGGAGCTCTAATAAGCATTTCAGCATTGCTAATTTGCACAGATGGTTGAACTGGTGGGAATATACAGAAAGAAAAGATAGATCCTGAATATGCTTTGGAAATAATTTTTCACCCAAATAGAAATAGATTTGTGAAGTTGCCAAATACGAAAGATTGCTGAGGCAGCGGTGTAGATGCCAGGTTCAGGCAGTAAACAATTGGGTGCCATCGTGATGAAAACACACTATTAAGAAAGACAGTGAAAGAGTTTTAAAGAAACAACAAAAAAAACCATTTTTTAACTCCCATCTCTACCTTCTAATGTGCTCCTCACTCAGCATGACCTTGGACCCAGTTTCTAATGCACTACTTTTCAAACAGATGCTAGTGGTGAGCACACCATACTCTCATAAACAGGACACAGAGAACATAAATCACATATCAACCTAAAATATGTATGGTCCCTGAAAAAATACAGGTTGTTTGAAGGGTTACAAATCTGCCTATCAAAATAAGTGACATCCAGGCATGGCAAGGGTCCTGACTCTTTGAATTATATTATAAATAGAATAATCTTTTCCACTCCCATGAGATTGCAGTAAGGAATTTGATAAGGCACACATCTGTAAAACCATTTTTTGTCAACTCTAAATGTATATTCACTAATAGCAATTAGAAATGTAAGGCTGAAAAGGACTTCCTATGAAAAGGACTTCCTAGTCTCAGATGCCATTCCTGTGCTAGCACAGACATCCAGGTCTTAAGTTCTGCCCAAAACTCGTCTATCTACGTCTAGAAACTAGTTTGGGACTTTTTTCTCCTTTGTGTCTCCCTGAAAGCAGTAGAACATATGTATCAGTAATACAAAACCATTTTCCCTTCTAATTAAAAGTCACTTTAGGCTGTCTTAGGTGCTTATTGATCACAAAGTTTATCGGCTCTGTTGAGGAAGACACAGACTGATTTCTGTAAAGGCCTTACAAACAGGGTAAGTGGACTTTGCAATAAGGATACAAGTAATGCAGTTTCTGTTTGCTGTATTAGTAAGAGATTACTATTGATTCGTATAGCTTTAAGATTAATATATGACTCAATATTCCAACATCAGTACATTTGGTTATACATGGGCATATGTGCAAACACATGAACTCTTCTAACTGCACTGTAAATAATCTGATTCATGCGTTGAGCTTTTTAATCATATGAACTGGTGATAATCACAAGCATTCTAAAGAGTATACCAGCATAGTTCCACTGTAACTGTAGTGAGGAATGTCCTGGCTTTTGCCAAGGCAGTAGCAAAACTCCCATTGCCCTGTCTAAGTCAGGGTTTGCGTTACTATAAAACGTTAATAGCCACAGCCTGTAAATTGTATAGTATCTATTGAGTGGCACTGTTTTGTTTAGTAGGACACACAACGAGGGGCTTAGGTCTGACTCCTTCAGTGCTTTTGGTGTGTTCCTGGAGGTCAGATACCACACCGTGTGCCTGAGCTCGTAGTCAGGAATGGCACAGACATTTTGTGCTTCTTTACTGTGACACTTGGAACATGCTTTAAAGGGGTACTGAAACAGAAAATGGGAGTTTATTGAGTAGGTGAGAAAGAGAATTACAAATGTGCTGAATGAAGAAGGAGATTGTGATGGAGGTAGAAGCCAGGCAGTTTCTGTGACTGGCTACATCTATTTTTCCCTGCCTTCCCTACCGAGAAGCTGGACACAACTCAGTATAGACCATCTCTTCTTTCCTTTGAAGTGATGTAAAGTGTTTGTAGGTCATATTAATAGTTGTAGTTACACATTTAATATCCTTTTAACTTCAGGTGATACTATTAGCAGGTAGAAGAAGGAATGAAAAGCTACAAATCATAACCACGCATCCCATGAGCAATTCTGGTACCCCTATTGCAATGAATAATTTCAGCAACTAAGCTGTTTGCATTACTTTTTAATTAGATATTAGAGAATGTCCATGGAAAGTGAGTCAGAAGAGTCATTATCTTGACCACAGAATCCCCTTACAGAACTAGTTACAGCTTTCTGAGACTAGAAAAAGGCCACGTGACTTAGTCATCCTACAAAAATTACTGGACAAACTGGATTTTAAATACTGGTATCACACACCGAACTGCTAGTGAGCAATCTGTAAAACAAAATAGGTCTGGGAATGCTTGCAGGCACTGTAATTCAACCCACAGTCTTCATTCTCTCCATTTCTTTTATTCCTTAATTGCATTATATAAAACTTAATGGATAGTTTAAACAATTAAAAAGCAAAATAATTTTCCTGGCCTAAGAAATTACATTGGTTTCATTAGACTTTTTAAGGTTTATATCAAAATTCATAATTTTAATATTGGTGTAATATAGAAAGGGTTACATGGATTAGAAAGGCTAACATAAAATCCCCAGAAGATTAAAATATTTACTACTTGACAAAGGTATACACAATTAAGCTGGCACCTCCTTACTACAAATGCATGTTTGAAAGTTTAGATTTGGAAAGGTTTTAAAGGATTACTTTTATTCAAATTACTTGGGTTGCTAGAAATAGACCTAATGGTAGACAAACTGTAAACAAGGTCACATACTTCCTACCTGTTGAATAAAGAAAAGCATGCCAAAAAAATCTGCCAAAAAATCCCCTTTTGTGCCTTTGTTCTAAATAAACCCAAGGCAGCTCATTTCCAGGGCCTCTCTGCTTCCTGCACCCTCCCCCGGCTTAAGATTCCATTTCTAGAAGCAACAGATAATTGGGGATCTTTTGAAATCAAGTACTTGAGTTTTCTATTTTTAGCCACATTAATAATGATGAACTGAAATTCTTTCCAGAATTTCACCTCTTCAGCTTAGGAACGGGTAGTCAAAATTTCTAATAACTCCTTGGTTTGTGTTTTATGTTAATGGCTGAAGTGCCTAAATAGCCTTGGGAAAAGAACAGCTTGCTAGTCTAATTGAAGCTGGCAATATTTCTACTTCTTATTTCAGCTGGTAGGTACTGTAGCAACCAAGGTCATGTAAGAAAATTTCAGCATATGGTAACAGCTGTGTCTGTGATTGCAATATTTTCTGCAGATGGTTTATTCATCATTAGATAACAGTCATGATTATTAAGGGACTAATTGGACTTTCAAACAGTTCATCTTAGAGGGTGGAGGAATTACAAGAGAAAAGTTTAATGTAGCTTAGGGGGTCTCTATATTCAGCTCCTTGCCAGCTCTCAAGTTTTTTTTTTTTTTAATGTAAGAAAAGATTTCCTTTCTTTATTTGCCTTCTGCCAAACCATTTGATTTCCTACTAGAGATACAGTCTCCATCTTTCGGATCTTCCAAATACTAATGTCATCTTTCTGCCATGTTTAGTGCTACCAACAAAAATCTGTGTTTTGATTGTACCATTTAAATGTCTGGTATGCTGTACAGTTCAGCACATCAGAGTGAGCTTATCATTACTCAGGACAGCCTTGCACATGTTTATACAAAGCCAAGGAGACCAGATACAGCAAGTTATTGAGTCAGGGTACACAGAGAACCCAGCATTGTTCTTTACTTTTAATCATCAACAGGACACTTTCTACTGCTCCAAATCACAGTGCAAAACATGTTCCTGTCCCAAGAAACTAGAAAAAACTTGAAAAAGGTATAAGACCGCTGCAGATTGTGAGGATCCCAGAGTTATTATTTTTTTATTCCAGTACTGTAATATACCTTACTCTGGTGGGGGTGTTATGATGGTATGAGTGGTCAGGCACAGAGGTAACACAGAATTGTCTTCTGATCATGTAACCAGAAGTCCTTGCTGGAAGATGGCAAACCAAACTAGCTACTTACTTTACACTGCTTTTCAGTTTTGTCAAGTCAGGTCCATATTACTCTTCCATTGATTTTAGAAGGAATATTTGGAGACAGGAGTGTAGGTGACAGAATCCTTCTCTTAGATGATATGACTTGGATGGGAAGATAATGCTATTTTTATTTCTATGTTCCCTTAGAAATGTGGAGCATTTTGTGTAATAACAGCAACAACAATAGTAGGATCAGGCTATTAGGGGTTTCAAGAAAGATTATAGTACTCTGTAACACCTTATGTTTAGCAATCCATCTTAAACATAAAATCTTGAAGTCTTTCAGCAAGTGATAGTTCCTGAATGTGGGATATTATCTACGAAAAATCATGTACAACTCTTCAGCAATAAAAATAAAAAAAAAAATTTAAAAAACCACCATTTAGTCTTGCTGGATTTCTACATTACAATCTGCTCTTTTACTTCCTTTCTCTGGAAATATGTATTCTTTTGTTTCAGCTCAGCCACAAAAAAGACTAGACTAAAAGAATACTGATGTCTTACATAATAGAAATTTTTTCACTATCTGATCTGTATTCTTTCTAGGCTGGTTTTGCAAGTTATTCAAGGACACCTTAAAGTTACAGTACTCTAGGGCATTAATGCAATGTCTACAGCTCCAATGTTATGCTTAGGGTATCTGTGCAATCTTAACAAATAATACAGGGCATGGCTGCTGCACCACTATTGAATATGTTATGATCAGCATATTGTACCTTGTCCAATCATATACATAAGGTTTTGTTCTGGTTATATTACTGAATGGTGATTATGCTATGGTGAGTTTAAAGAAATGGTGGGCTGAGATCCACTGTGAGAAGACAGGGTGATATTATATCCTCCAATCCCCTTTTTATGACAGTAACCACTGCCAGACTTTAATCTTCTTGAGTGTCTCTCCTCAAATATAGAAAAGAGTTGAAGGCATGCTAGTGAATGCAAGTAAATTGTATTAACTGTCTGACAGGAGAGACAGGAGAAGAAGAAATTAATAGTAGCTGGCAGGTGAAAAGTGTGAGATGTGTACCTGGAGAGCAAGTAAATAACAAAAGGGACAGGGACTGACAGATAACCAAATGATATGTTTAGGCTGGAATGTAACCCTTATTCACTGGTTGGAGTCCATCAGCACAGCCTGACTAATGTGGATTCCCATCATAGACAAGGAGAACTATGACCCTCGGGAGCTGCATTGGTGAAGGCACGGTGGTTCCTAGCCGAAACTACAGTTGCAAGAAGTCAGGTCTACAGCAAACCAGGTCTGAACACAAAAACATCACTACACAAGGGCGCACCTGACAGGCTGTATTTCCTCTATTAAACAAGTGGAGAAAAGTGGACTAAAATGAATTGAAATTGACAGGTAATGTCATCAATAATGAAATTGAAATGACAGGTAAGGGTCTACAAGTGAGCCTCAAACAGTTGTGACCACCACCTGGAGGATCACCCTGCCGCAGGCTGGGGAAGAGGTAGCACCTCTCAGTATTGCCCCGTTCAGATGTGGCACTGTTGAACTCAGTGTGTAAGACAAGTCCAATTGGTTATTCATAAAAGAGCTATGAAAGAAAAGGGGATTGGAGCAGTTTGCTTAGGAGATGCCCATGCATGTCAGAAAGAAACTTCATCTTTTTACACTAAAAAGCATATGCCGC
The DNA here is from genome assembly GCF_023638135.1 of Falco biarmicus. Taxonomy (NCBI): domain Eukaryota; kingdom Metazoa; phylum Chordata; class Aves; order Falconiformes; family Falconidae; genus Falco; species Falco biarmicus. The sequence continues at coordinate 35,998,716 of NC_079294.1, read as the reverse complement.
CTTGCCAAATGTTCTTTCAAACCTACCTCTGTAGATTTTATGAATTATGAATTAAATCACTTGCCATTTGAGTAATTTTTTTAAAGAAAAATAAATTAGGATATGGAAGGAAATTATTAGAACAAGGACTAAAATTAAGAACTGAGGTTTGTACTTCACAGTTACCTTAAGCAGATTATTGAAACCCTGTTTCTTAATTTACTGATCATCTACAATAAGGATAATCTTTATCCACAGGGTTTTATGAATGGAATTTGTGAAGTTCTTTGAGGGCTTCCCCATGAAAATCCTATAATCTTGAACTGCAAAGCTTTATTAAAAGGTATTAGTGTGTCTAAGAAGCAGGTAAAGTAAACATAAAAGCTGCTAAGTTATGATTTTAAATGTTTATGCTTGCTCATTAATATGCTGAAGCAGAAATTGTAACGAGCTAGAGTACATGGATGGCTATAAGATTTTCAGAAATTCATAATCACCACTAGCACTCAAGAGCGTAAAACTTTCTGGGTTTTTAATATACTAAAATACAGTGCACTCTACAGTGTACACTGACTATCTTTCTGATGTTTGCTATCTCATTACCATTATTCTTCTAGTACAGTATTATCATACTTAGCACTGTCAAACTTTAAATCACCTTGAAAGAAAGAAAAACCTAAATGTCTTAAAGGAAACTCGTTTAAAGAGTCCACATTATTTACTTTATAACATTTTAAACTTACAGAATAAGGTACTACCAATATAACAGCTTATTATTTCATGTTCCTGTTTTACAATATAAATCATTATTATTGAGGATTCTTTGTATAATATGCATATCTGTTTTCTTAGCTAGGTTGTTGAAAAGCCAGACTGATCTGTGCTTTGCACAGCTCCCTTCTTTGAATCAACATAAAAAAATATTTTGACAAGTAAACAAGTCACAGTATCCCTTTAACTGGATAACTAACCTTTGCGTGAAGAATTAAAGGGATATGAAATACATTGCAACACTAGGAACATTGTTTCAGAGATTATTTGCTTCATTTACAAAAAAGAAAATAGATTCCTGTGTGTTCAGCTGCCTTCATCTTCCAACTTCTGAATACTTATGACCTTTTCTGTCAGCTTAAAGCTTTGTCTACTGCCAACTACCTCGTGAAAGTACTTGTCCCGAGCATGACTGTGCCACTAAATCTTCTGAGATACCCCTGTCTTCCCAGAAGTTCAAGTCACCATGTGCCTACCCTGCCATATGCATGTAAGCCAGTTTCTGAAGCCTTGTAACCATGGCAGTTGCTGGTAAGCCTGAGAAAATAAGCTCTTCTGGAGGGCAGAATATATTCACATGGATCCAGCATCTTAGTTACCCAGCAGCAAGTGTGAATCAGCTTCTACCTCTCTAGTTGTGATAAAGGATGAAAGGCTTCACTATTATGGGTATACATTCTCTACTTCTACAGGTCTCATCTCTGGATAAGGCCAGGGACTTTTTGTGAATTTTAGGGGAGAACAGCAATGATGCAGAAAAATGTTTGATCCTATCTTCAAGAAAGAGCACGAAGGAGGTCCCAGGAAACTACAGGCTGGTCAGTCTCACCTCAATCCCTGGGAAGGGGATAGAACAGTTAATTCTGGAAATCATTTCCAGGCACACGAGCAACAAGGAAATAATCAGGAGTAGTCAGCATGAATTCACCAAGAAAAAGTCTTGCTTGACCAACTTGATAAACTTCTAGGATGAAATGACTGGCCTGCTAGACAAGGGGAGAGCAGCAGATATTGTCTGTGTGGACTTTAGTAAGACCTTTGACTCTGCCTTCTAGAAGATCCTCATAGACGAGCAGCTGATATATGGGCTGAATGAGCAGATGATGATGAGGATTGAAAACTGGCTGAACAGCTGAGCCTGGAGAGCGGTGATCAATGGCACAAAGTCTAGTTGGAGGCCAATAACCAGTGGCATACCCCAGTGGTCAGTCTAGGTCTGATCCTACTTTACATCTTTGTTAATGATGTGGATAGTGGGGCAGGGTGTACCTTCAGCAAATTTGCGGATGACACAAAACTGGGAGGAGTGTCTGGTATACCAGAGGGTTGCGCTGCAATCCAGAGGGACCTCGACAGGCTGGAGAAACGGGTTGGCAGAACCTTCATGAAGTTCAACACGGGGAAGTACAAAGTCTTGCACCTGGGAAGAACAACCCCATGCACCAATATACATTGAGGGCCACTCAGCTGGAAAGCAGCTTTGCAGTAAAGGACCTGGGAATGCCAGTGGGCACCAAGTTGAATGTAAGCGAGCAATGTGCTCTTGCTGCAAAGGTGGCTAACAATATCCTGAGCTGCACTAGGTGAAGCATTGCCAGCAGGTTGAGAAAGGTGATCCTTTCTTCCCCTCAGCACTGGTGTGGCCACACCTGGAGTACTGTGTCCAGTTCTGGGCTTCTTGGTACAACAGAGACATGGATATACTGGAGGGAGTCCATCAAAGGCCCACAAAGATGGTTAAAGGTTTAGAGCATCTCTGTTATAAGGGAAGGCTGAGAGGGATGGGACCATTTAGCCTAGAGAAGAGAAGGCTTGAGGGGGATCTTATCATATATCATAACACATATCATATATATCTTATTCAGGTATATAAATACCTGAAAGGAGGGTGCAAAGAAGACAGAGCCAGGCTTTCTTCAGTGATGCCCAGTGACAGGATAAAAAGCAATGGGAACAAGCTGAAGCACAGGATGTTCCTCCTGAATATCAGGAACATTTTTTTACTGTGAGGATGACTGAGCACTGGTACAGGTTTCCAGGGATGTTATGGATTCTCCCACCTTGGAGGTATTAAAAATCTGCCTGGACATGGTCCTGAGCAACTGGCTTTATGTGGCCCTTCTTTAGTAGGGGGTTTGCACCAGATGACCTCCAGAAGTTTCTTCCAACTTCAGCCATTCTATGGCCTGTGATTTTAACACAGATTTTCTGTCATGTACAAGAACTTGGCTACAATTTTTTGAAGGGCTCCAGAGACGGTGTGTGAGATGTCTGTTGTTGGATATAATCAATAGTGTAGCCAAGAACTCTTTCAAATCAGTACACACTCAAGCTGAGAACTGGCCTAAACTGCGGCTGGGAGAAGGGAAGAAACTTCACAGACAATGAATTCACCTCATGTTAATGAGGGAAACACAGGTTCATCAATCCTCAGCTGAGTATTTTTGTGACCTCTTTCAATAGCCTCTTCTACTGCTATCAAATCAGTTTTTAAACTGAACAAGGAATAGAAATCCCTCATAATATTAATTCTAAAATTAGCAACAAGGTTTAGGAACATGTTTCCACATCTAGTATACAGCCAGATTTCATTATAGCAATCACAAAGCATTTAAAGAGTTTCATTTAGGCCAGTGTTGAGCTGGTGGAGGGGGAGTGCAGGACTTAGGAAATGTTTGCTATTCCTGCTTTTAAAATTAGAAGAGATTGGCATATTTTCAGGCCATAGACCAATTTGTGTCTTTGTTCAGTGTCCAAGTGCCTAAAGTTGTACTGATATAAAAGCAGTAAGAGAGAGGGAAGAATCCAACCTTAAAAGGAGAGCTGGACCAAAGACACAGTACTGAAATCATTATCAAAACTTCTCAGAGCAAGCCTCTTGAGCTCAGTTTTGCAAAAGAGGCAGGTAGAATAATTTTCTGTAAAAGTGATCTGAAATTTCAGTAAGGCAGATGATTCTGATGTTACCTCAAAATGTTGATGATTAAATATTTAATTTACCCAAACCAGTCTATTTTTCACTCCTCCCCTGGCCCCCTTCAATCTGGTCTACAATATTTAATTCCAAGAAAGTGCTATTATATCATTTCCCTCTTGGCCAATGCCCCTGTAAGGCTTCAGCCCTGTCTCCCTTTCTGCCATATTAATCAAGTACTTTGCTACAACAAGATTATCCCTGCTGAAGTGCAGCTGAGACCTACCATCCAGGCTTCTCCTTGTCTATGATGTTCTTCATTTCAAGTTAGAGGACTTTTTCCATATCCTGATTTACTTCTGAACCATGTGGCACAACGTGGGAGTCACGTGGCTGGTGCGTGGCTGGAGATTCATCCTGGGGAATCTGGGCACTGGGTCCCAAACCTTTGAGCCAATAATCACTTTAAATGAATCTAAATGAGCAAGAGCCTAAAGAAAATAAAAATGAACATTTCCAAATTAAGTATTTTTCTCATCTCAGCTTTTCCAATGAAGTCTGAAACAATTTTCCATGAAGCAGTACTTCCTACTCCTGCTCAGCTCCAATTTGGATATATGTATCCCTGGAAAAACAAATGAAAATAATATTGGGTTTGGGGTGTTTTTTCCCTGCTTCAGTTCTAGAGCATGCACACCTAGCACAGGAGCATGTCAGTAGATGGGAACATGATGAAACAGCCTCTTGGTCAGCTAACGCTGACATAGAAGATGGTCTGTTTTCACTGAGCCACAGGACATCTTAGGTCTATAGCAATGCTCACCTTTCTTTGCATTTCTGGGGCTATGTGTGGCTCAGTCTGCAGCTCCAAATGGGTCCATGGCATAGAAAGTCTCTGTTGTATGTAAAGCAGGAACTCTGAGCCCATCCACCTAGCATTGCTGAAGCTATTCCTTTTGAATGAAAAGTTTGTTGAGGTAACAAGTAGCAGCACAAGGGAAAGTAGCAGCAAGCTATACCCCAAGTCAAAAGGAAAAGTCTGTGCACCAGACCTCTGTTTCCTGTGGTTTCTCAACAGGAGGGAAAAATAATCTCCCACAGACCACCCCAAATCATCAAACCAGTATGAACTGTACTCGCTATGCCAAGAACCAGGCATCAAAGCTCAAGTGCTTACATATTCTATTAAGTGGTTTAATATTAGAGCAGGGAGACCAGGGAAACTGCAACCTTTTGGTTCCCTGAGGTCTCCTAAAGAAGGCCATGAGGGACGAAACACTGTATTTTTTCTGTTCTTCTCTACAATATTAAACCACTTAATAGAATATGTAAGCTCTTGAGCTTTGATGCTTGGTTCTTGGCATGCCAGAGGATTTGTTACATGTTTTCACAGTAATTGAAAGAAATATCCATCTGTAGCAATTTCATTTTTTAACAAGCTGAACAGATTCTTGGGAGGTAGGAGCAGCAAACATATGAAACGGAATAAAATAGTTTCTATCAAACTGAATTCTTTTAATTCTGCTTTTGAGGAAACAAACACAGAGAAGTATTGTAGACGAGTCCTGGAATCAGTGCTGGCATATTCACAGCCTTGGTTCAAACAATGCTGCATGCAGCCAGCCCTGGGGATGCTTACAAACCTACCACACCATGTTAGCAGATAAGGCTGGGGTTATGCCACCAGACTCTGGGTGTAAGACAGCAGCTCTAATAATCCAGCTCAGGATTGTTTCCCGAGTCACAATTGTCTGTTAACCAAATCTCACCCACCTTACAGAGATCTTCCCACTTTCTTACCCTTCACTCTGGTATGGTTTGTTTATGTGTTTTGGGAACAGCAATTTGTCTCCTGCTCTGTTTCCATACAGCGTGTTGCAATGGGACCCCTGATCTCGGTTAAGTAGTACAGATAATGCTATGTTTCAATTGGCCAGCAATATTCAGAGAACAGCTATTCAGAAATCAGTTAAAAACGGTAAAATGGGAAATGCTACAAGCAGAGGTGACCTGGTGTTTTGGAGGAGTAGGATAAAAGTAAAATGGAACCAAGAAAGAACCTACAGAAATTTGTAAAGCCAGAACCTTGTAGACATTTGGCAAGGTCCTGAACAGGGAAAATTTCTTTGAACAGTGGAGAATCAAGTTTCCACAGTGAGGTTTGTTATGGCCTTTGAGAGCTCAGAATTTTTACAGCTTCAGCAGATGGACTTCACCCAGGTAATATGTTATTTTTTTGGAATGTAAGAAGTGTGGTTAGCAGCACCCCCACCAACATCTTTCATTTCTGAAGCTGGCACTGTTGTGGGGATTGGCAACCAATTGCCTATAATGCGTGCTCACAGCACTGTGACATCCTGATGCAGAAAATCTCACCAGTCTGGAGCACTCCATGAACACTAGATCCAATCTGAAGGCACAAATCTCCAGAAAAGTACGGTTCATGCACCAAACTCACCTTTCTTCTGAAAAGCAGCAGGGATTTATTTATTACTCTTCGCCCTACAGTGTTCTCATCTGAAGTGCGTAGCTGCAGAGAAGAGTTACAGTGAGATTTCTCTTTTTCTGCCAGATATTAGAGCGAGCTCAGTTGTGCATTGATCTGGGCCCTCCAGGTAGCTGAGCACCTCAGGGCAGAGAGGGGCTGTAAGGCTACTCTGTGAAATACGTGACAGTTTAATTTACATTATGAACATCAAAAGCCTTTGACTTTACAGCTGCCTTCAGAGAGCAGAACCAGAGCATATTTGATAGGCAGGGATGGTCCCAGCAATGAAATGTAAATTCAAGGCATGTTGTTCTCCACAGCTCCTCATGTTTTATTTTTTATTGCTGTATTGAAATCATAGCATCACAGAATGGTTTGAGCTGGAAGGGACCTTAAAGATCACCTACTTCCTACCCCCCTGCTATGGGCAGGGACACCTTCTGCTAGACCTGGAAGCATTCAAAGCCCCATCCAACCTGGCCTTGAACACTTCCAGGGATGGGGCATCCACAGCTTCTCTGGGCAAGCTGTTCCAGCGCCTCGCCACCCTCACAGTGAAGAAAATACTGGCACATTCCAAAGAGCTCACATTCAGCCTGCAGTAGTCAGTGCCACCAGAGAAATTGTACCTTTGCTTATTCTTGCACTGCAAAGCACGTGCCCACAACAACCAGAAATTTAAGGCAGGTTTATCTAGATTTTTTCCCTATAGTCTGCACCCCCACAATGATAAAACAAACAGACAACACAGAAAAAAAACCTTTACTTTGGAAAAGCTAGGTTTTTAACATCCCACTTTTAGATATGCAGAAATCTAGTTACTCTGCAACAGAATAAAGGCATTTGTAAACCAAGCTGCCTTTGCTTACTGTCTCTTTTTATGAACTCTTTTTCCAGGCTTAGTTTCCATCAATTCAAAATCTGCACAGCCCATTCGGCTCTCCCATGAGTGTGTCTTTCGCTCACCATGAAGGTCTGGCTGCTGGCTGCTCACTGCCTTCTCGGCAGTGTTTGCAATGCAAGTTCCTGGCTGCTTGCTGCAGCTATCTCTGCCTGCTGCCTTGCCTTGCCCTCTTGTCCCCAAACCTCTGCCCCTGCTTTGCCCTTCAGGGATAGGCACAACTTCTCCACAACCACCTGAAGGTCCTGCCTGACCCAGTGCCTCCACTCATAGGACACAACACAAATGGAAAAATAAGCAAATTAATCACTTGATGTCACAGGTGGCTTATATCAAAGTGTCAGCACTGACTAAAAAAGATTTAAGAATAGCTGTAAGTGTTTTGGCAAAAAGAAAAAAAAAAGAATGTAATCTTTGATAAAAATGATGGAGGTCAGTAAACTGCAGCTAAAAATGGAGATAGCTATGAGATAAACACCAGCTGTTTTAAAAATCTGTCTGAAACAGTGTACGAGGTGAATTTCAGGTATTTAAGAGGACATGTGCAATGTTCTTAGAAGACATACTGCCATAAAGGAATATTAGAGGAAGAGGAATATATGGTTATTGCCGACCAGAGTAAGTCATTATTAATGTTTGCAGTGGATGCCCAGAGAGCAGGCACCAGAACAGTGCAATGATTTGGCCTTAAAAAGCCTCTAGACACCAACCTTTTTCACGTAGCAAGATGTAAAAGGTCCAGTTTCTGTGTTTTGCATTAGTAGGGGGGAAGTGAATAGAGAAAGCTGACAGCTGCCAGATGGCACAGATAGCTCCACATTACCAGTACATTTCTAGTCTAAGACAGAAGATTTGCAGTTTTGCAAGAGCTCAGCCTTCAGAACTTACAGCTAGAATTTCTTATTGTAAAATTGAGGTGACTGAACAAGGTTTCCTGGCTTCCTCTGGAATATTTCTTATCTTTGGGGTTTCTGGCCATTGGCTTCAGTCCCTTCCTTCAGTAAATTCTGAATGCCACATTATTACTCTTCAGTCCCTTTTCGCAGCTCCCACATTCCATAGAGGTGCCATGTTTCTGCACCTCTGCAGAAAGTGTTGGTGTTGCTTAGGATTTAACTTGCCTGCTGTTTCTCCTCCTATCCTTTAGAGTGGCATGGATTCCTGAAATCACCTAGGGCAGCCCTGGCAAGAGGAATGCTGGTCTGCAGATGCGGTGGAAGAGAGTTGGGTAGGGTCACATGAAAGGACACAGGTTGGTTGTTTGTTTGTTTTTTTAAATGTTGCTATTAGTTTAGTAGCTTTCCACCCTAAGACAGATTCAAGAGACAAATAGGAATATTTAAATTCAGACCTTGACAAACTTACATTGATCTAGTCTTAAATAAAGAATGAGAGCACCAAGGCTGAAGACTTCAGTGACCAGCTATGAGTGAAGATCCAGCAGCATAAAAGGGGAAGGTATCTTATCTGTGTGCATCTTCCTTTCTGGGGGGTTCTGCCTATTCCTACTCACCTGGCCAGCTACAGGACAACATCGTACTGCTGTAAGCCAGACTTTTTCCTGTGGAACAGGACAGAAGTAAATAGACCCTATATACTGGTTAGTAATAAGATGGAACCAGGAAACTTTTCTTCAACACAAAATTTCTATGTGTACTCTCTTGAAATAAAGTCTGTAGTCTGGAGACTTTTACAAGACCGCCTTTTTGCTCTGGCTAAGTTTGTCCTGCTTGTTCACCAAGTATGTACTAATGGGAAAAGGGGCTCAGCTCTGAGTTGCTTTTGAGGTTTCAACAACACAAACGGGAAAATGTGTTTTGTGTCATCAGTATTAGGCATTGAATTCATATGTCTGTATTAACTGCTGAAAGAGTTCTCACCTGAGCTTTGTTGCGATTCTGATATTTGATAAATGTCAGCAAAATCAGATAACTGCCCCTTCCCTAAATAATATTTGTCCTCTCCCTCTGTCTAGGGGACAAACATATTGCCAGGAAGTCTTAAACAGAATGAGAGATAGGGAGTGCTGAAACATCCACGTGTGCTTCGAATTCTTCTTACAAGAGCAGTTGTCATTAGCATAATTATTTTTGCTCATTGCATATGAACACTTTCTAGATACAATTCCCAGTATGCTATTGCCCCTTTCTCAAAAAACACCAAGCAATGAAGCCCCAAGTTATAGCAAAAGAAAATTTTCAGCTCTTTCGAAGGCAAAATAAATCATTCTGTCGGAACCCAGCTAATCTGAGTCTCATTGCAAATGGAAAAAAAAGACACAACAAATCACTTTCTTTGGCTGAGTGACACCTGTGTGCAGGTAGACTCACTGTAACTGGTATGTGTGCAGATACACACACAGATGAAACTATTATTTATAGAAGGGCACACAAGCCATTAGAAACCATCTTGTAAAAAAGCAGTCTTTAAAACCTCTGAAGATGCTTTTAGGAAGCTTCCAGATGCTTGGATAGTCAGCCAAATCTCTGGTCCACAAGAGCAGGATGGAGATCTAAAAAAAAAAAAAAAAAACAGGCTGTGTTTTTAATTTTCTTCTGCAATATATCTTGCACTTGGCACCAGAAGAAAACATAACAACTGAAGAAAACTTAAATCAGTCTGAGTTCAAAGGAAAGGTTCAGTTCAGTTTGTGGATGTCCAAACTGGCATCATCTCCCTACAGGTAGTAAATGCAACTGGTGTCTCTCATGACCTTTTCTATGATGCCAGCACAACGTTTTGCAAGACCAGGTCCAGAAAGAAAGAAGGTAGTTGATATTCCACTCTCATCTGAATGAATGGGGTATCATTACTGACGTTTCTTTCTTTTTAACATTGTTAAAAACTTCACCTGTTAGTAAAATAGATGTATTTTTGTGTGTAGTTTTAAGGATTTATTCTAGAAGAAAGCAAACACGACCATAGGGCTTGATCTTATATAAGAAACAGAAATTAGTGGACTAAAGAAGGGTGCAGAACTGAGTTCTAACTGAGCAGTGTTCATGTGAACATTCAGACATGCAGTAGTATTTCTACTGTACTTGCATCCATTTACTATTCAGTACCATTACATGTTTTCATATAGATGCTATATCTGAGTTCACATCCCCTTTTCTTCCCCCAAAAACCTTTTCCAAAGCTGTTAAGCAATGGAGAGTCCTTTTCTTCAGGAGTGCTGTGTTCCACCAACATTTGCTGCTTCCACACAGTGAGAACTACACTTTCCTCCCAGCTTGCAGAATTTAAGTCTTATCACGTAGGTAAAGGCAGTCTACTGGTAGTCAAAACAGAGATGTCTTACTTTGCATTTTTCATGATACCAGTACCTGTGAACAGATTTCTTCACAGATTTTCAGATCTAATTACTACTGGCTTAGTTTACTTTATCACTTGAAGTTGTGGAAAAAGAAAAGAGGGCAACTGAATGTGAACATGAGAAAGAACTGAGGGTTTTTGCCAGCACTTCTCCCTTAGATTCAGTAGGGCTTTTTAGAATGGGATTTTCAAAGGAGCCGAATGGCTCTGGTGCCCTAGGTCAGCTGGTCTGGGTAAACCTGCAGTACCTGGTGGAGCGGAGGAATGCTGGTGCTGACTGCAGGGCTCTGGAAACAGAATTATTGCAGCTCCATCAATGCATTGCTGCCCTGACCTAAAAACCCATCAGGGAATGAGTTCATAGCCTCAGGGGCAGCACTGGGTTGACACATCTACCCTGCTCTCCCAATCCAGCTGAATGCCCACTCCAGTCTCTCCTGAGCATGCAGGATAACACTCAGCCTAGCACTACATGGTAGATTTTATTTTATTTTTTTGCTCTACTCCAAGTCTATGGAGCTTCAGCGCTACGTAGGATTTAACACATACAGCAAGGCACTAGAACAAAGGGCCATGCCCAGAAAAGTAATGAACACACGCTGTCATAACATGACAGTTAAAGTAACCTCCCTGCCCCTGTGAAACCTTCTGTTTCTTCAGCCTCCCTCAGCACATATGCTTTACCAGCTCAAACTCACTCCTGCACTGGTAAATATGTATCATCAACTACCCTTTGGCTATTTTATGCTAACGGAGTCTATATCCCTGCTGGAAAACATAACGCCATTTCGTTTGGTTTAGTGAGTTTAAAGAGGGTTTACTCAGCTGCAAGCAATACCACTGATTGTTGCGCAGTGTATTTTACCATCTGACCACAGACACAAAACTAGTACACAAAGGGGGAAAACAGGAATTATACTTCTGAAATTTCTTGTAAAATCTTTCTTCTAGGACAAAGGTCTTTCAACCATTCTGGAAGCACTGAGTAAAGAAGCAGCTTTCAGGTAGCAGACAGAGAGTGATCAAGATTCATTTTTTTCCACAGATGACAGTTAGTAGTTCACTTACAACTGCCATATCGCTCATGGAGCAAACCAAACCCGTGAAAAAGATGTGTCCCAAGGCTGAGGACCTAGAAGTCTAGGGGCCTGATGGCAGAAATCAGAGCCAGAACTCAGGACCTTGGCAAGGCCATCAGTTCTTTAATTCCGAGGCAAATAAAAATACATGTGTCACAAGAGTGCCAAAAGAATGAGGTGACATTTGTTAATTGAAGTATATATTCTAAAAGTATTACAGTGTTACTCATTAAAAGAGGAACTCAGACCAGAATTCAGAGTCAAAACCCATGCACACTACTGTGTGGTTCATATAAGCCAATCTCATGCTTAGACTGGTACAAATGAAAGCAACATTTACATCTGTGTTTTCATAAGATTAAAAAAAAAAAAAAAAAGTTCAAAACCTACACCCATCCTACCATCCAGCCTTTGCAGTGACTTCAGTGATAAATCCTTCTAAAATACTTTCACCCAAGGAAAACTTCAGCCCTCCTCTACCTCTGTCAAGTCTAAATGACTTCACTGTCCTGGAGCATCTGAAATGATAAAATACTGCCAGAGTAACCTTTCAGTAACACTGTTTCAAAGATAAATTTGTACTTTACTTTTTTTTCTAAATCAGTTCAGTTACACTTTTCAGCATGAACAAAGGAGTGTAACTCACAGCTCTTTTTTATTTCCCTCATGTCAAAATGTTATCTTACAAGTAGAAACTGATTCTGCAGAGCGCACTTGAAAAAAAATGACCATTTGGATAGAATGAAAGAATTGTTGGAGCCTTGCTCCAGCTGGACCTTTCGAGCCGCATGACAGTTTTGTGCCAAGGCAAAACAAGTTTGCCGTATGTGTGATGCATGCTGCTTTGTTCAAGTACTAAACTTAAATATCCCAGGAATCACACGATATTCTCACGGAACTTTGAGAAGAATGCAGTCATGTCAAATGAGAATGCAACCCTAAGGCCCTCTGTTCCAGTTTCAGTTCTAATTTCAGAATAGGAGCTTTATCCTGAAGTCTTTATGCATACACACACACACAGAATGAATCAAACTGCAAGTCTATTTTCTTCCCACTTGCCTTTTTTGTGAACAAGGGTCTCAGGCTTTGAATAAATATTATGAAGCTTTTCAGTCTAATAGTCTTAAAATGCCCATCTCTGTCACTGGAAGGAATTCAGAACGAGGATCTCAGGTCCATCACACTCCAGGCACAGAGACCTACATATTCCTGCAGAATAACAGATCACCATGGCCAGCTGCATCCTGTAATCATCTGCAACTATCAGATCACAGCAAATACAAGGCACCGTGAGTTCACTGAAACTGAAAGACAAAACAACTCAAATTACTTTTTTATTTGCTCCAGGATGGGAAGTTTTACACAACCTTAACCAGGGCCAGTTAAGGCACAGTAACTTGTTATCTGTGAGAGAATATATTTCAGCCAGAAGCTCTAAGACTTTGGGAGGGTTGATCTCTGACCTGCAGGAGGTGTACTGCTGCTTTTAAAAGGCTTGACATTTATCTGGATTGGTTGTTTCCAATAAACCTGGCATATGCTCCCCTCACGCTTGTTGTTCTAGCCATCGCACTAATAACCAGAAATTCATGTCAACCCAATAAAACTCATGTTAAAAGGACATGAAGTTTGTATGAGCAGCCCTCAGAACAGTACTGTTATGCTTCAACACGACTGTCAGATTATTATTTTTAAATAACAAGTAGAAGAGACAATCTCTTCTCATCCTTGGAAACCAAACTAGTTTTTTTGCTGAGACTTAAAACAACATTAGCCTGAGCCAGATACTGAGCATGGAAAACTTAATGCGGCTGATTTGCATCAAGCGTTGCTATCACAGCCCCAGCACATGCTCACAGAAAGAGGATCGTCAGACAAGTTGCAGTACAAGCAGGCTCACTTGCAGTATAATTGCAACCCAGGTAATAGAAATAATAGTGAATAAACCTTGCTGGGTGATTGGACAGAAGTACTGTGGTGTGTTGTTAGTGGGTTTTTCTTTGTTTGTTTTTTGGGTGGTGGTGGTTGGCGGTGTGTGCACTTATACCGAGTATACGTCCTTTATGGCTTCAGAGCTCGAAATCCAGTTTCCACTTATCCAGTGGCTGAAATTATCCTTCCCCAAAGATGAAGACAGATATGCACACAGGAATCACTACCAAAGCTTTCAGAAATACCTGTGCAAGGAGCAGCTATCACCACTCTTATTTGCAGTTTCTATATACCATATGGCAAGTGCACCATCTAGTCACAGCATTGCTCACTGCCACAGCCATGGCCTGCTAAAACACCTTGCAAACATGCAAGCACACACTGTCCATGTTCAAACTACTCCCTCTTTTCTTTCTTTTTTTTTTTTTTTTTTTTTTTTTGACAAAATTTGGAGATTTGGAGGCAGCAGGAGACACATACTATACACAATCAGTTGGGTTCACTGGAGCTTTATGGCAAATGTGGTTCTTCAGGAGAAACATGAATATTGGTTGGGCAGAGCTTTGTGGGCAGCCTTAGCTGGAACTTTTTCAATGGCAACTCACTTGTTTGCAAACTCAGCACTGACCACAAGAGTGTTTATTACATGAATACATCTGAAGAGCATATGTGTTTATTACATGAATACATCTGAAGACCTATTTAGGCTGCTAGTTTAAAGCTCCAGCATTTGTACCACAGGCTTTAATAACATTTTGTCTCCTCTATATCAAGTTCTTCCAAAGACTGGAGGGGAAAATGAACTGCAAGGAAACCTTTTAAGCTATAATTGTTTTCTTGACGAATTCCATCATGGTCCTATCCAATGGAAGAAAACTATTTTTGCCTAGCTATAGGCGTCAACAGGCTACAGACAGCCCACCAACAAACACCTCAAGCATTTAGGTTAGTCTTTGCTGAACAAATACAAGCGACCATCAATCCCATTTCAGCCCACACTTCCTACCTCTCTTTAAACTATGAGATGAACAGTAGACATTCATCCATACAGGATGGCCAATTCCCCATTACCCTGTAGTGGTCACACATACTCTGCTGCCAGTAAGCAGTTGGGTAGAGTATCACAAATCTAAACAGCACATCTCAGGGAAGACAGAAGGGGGGAAAAAAAAAAAAAAAAAAGAAGAAAAAAAGTGCCTAAATTCCCTGCTTCTTCATCCAGCTATGCCACCTACTTAGATTTCCTCCTCTGCCTCAAGCTAGTTGTGCCTACTAGACTGACAAGGACTTTGAGGTTCATTGTTTCCAGGTTAACTGGGTGGCCTTCATTCCTCTTCTGTCTTGGGGGTCTGTGGAGACCTTCCCACCACACTGTTTTACTTCACATCCTCAAAGAAAATGCTTGGACTCACCATTCCATTGTCTCTTTAAACTAGGCTATTTCTCCTTTTTCTTCTCCTTTTTTGTGTGCCTCTGCAAAGTAGGACACACGAAGCCCCTTGCTAACATTGTTAATGGTTATGGCTGCGTTGATATGGGCCTGATCTTCCATTCCGAAGTGCTCCACCACCATTCTTTTTGCTTTTATTCATGTTTAATATGCATTGGCATGTAGTTAGTTCCAAACATAGATGGATTTGAGACACTAATATGTATAGCGTAAAACAAGCCCCTTTGTCCCTCGGGTCATATTTCTGCAAATGGTGTCAGTGGACATGATGACCCTGCATCTACCTACTTAGGAACTGGAGGTAGCTACTGGAAAGCCATCTGCATGTCACACATGTTATTTTGTAATGTGACAACAGACCTAACCATCTCTAACCTTTCTTATTGGCTTCTCTGGAAAAGAAAGGCTTGAGGCTGGGGGACAGCCTGAATTTTTCACACCCTTTTTCACTGATCAGCACTTTTTTGGGGGTGAAGATCATGACGGTAGGATAGAAAAATGAAAATCTCCACCCAAGATCAATGCAGAATCTGGGTAGTAATGAGCGAAATATCAGAAGGACTGATATTCAAAAGAAAGACAACAACCCTAGGTAACAGCAGAAGTCTCACTGACAGTACCAGACAATTCCAGCTTTCTGGAGGGGAGAGCAGGATTGGGCCCGCACGCAGCTGTGGAGGACAAACCTGGTAAAGCTGCAGCCTTCTTCCCCTTAGCTTCCTCAGCCTCACACGTGCTCTGTGAAGCACAGAGATCTCCCCTAATGAGCTCATTTGTTAAGCAGTATAACAGCCCTGCAGTTGTCTACAGAAAAACTCCCTGACAGGGCTTCACATCAAACTTGGTCCCTTTTTGGTGCTCTCCCACCACTAAGCCCACATGCAATTTCTTACGCTTTCATCTCTGGCTTCCAGGCAATCTTTGTTCTCCCTCAGTAAGGAGGCATCACAACTCTTTCTCGGGCTCAAAACTAAAGGGACTGCTCCAACACTCCTGGAAAACAGGCTGCCTCTCGTATCTCTCAGCAATCCAGGCTCTCAGCCGTCAGATCAGTCTGATCTCAGTCCTCCAAGTCCCATTATTTAGGAAGAAAACCAGGCCCAGGTGAGAATTAAGGCTTGAACTCCTTAAGAGCTTACACTTGCCCCATGATAAGATGCAGGACTCTTGAAATACTTCCAGAAATTTAAACACTGGAAGGTAGAATGGAATCACTCCTATGAACTCTACACTTATTTAGCCTGTCAAAATATTAAATACCCCTTGCTGGAAATGTAGATGCACAACTCCCACCAAGATGTAAGATGCTTGCCACTGCTGTGGAAAACTGAGTGAGGTTTTGGCCTTGAATTTGGTACAAAAAAGATTTTTTGAAAATAAAACATATATTTTCCCCCTT
Source organism: Falco biarmicus (assembly GCF_023638135.1). NCBI lineage: Eukaryota > Metazoa > Chordata > Aves > Falconiformes > Falconidae > Falco > Falco biarmicus. The sequence goes on along the minus strand of NC_079294.1, from coordinate 35,982,488 downwards.
GCAATTTGAACAGGTTTGAAAGTCAGTAAGACAGAGGCAGGCAAAGAAAAATTTCACCACGTGAGAGTGAATATGAGATTACTGATAAAGTTGCTGTGCACGCCCTTTTGAGTTGAAAAAAATACACAAGCAAAATGGGAGAGACTGGAGTATACTAGTGTACCAAAACCTTTTCATTTACCTAAATCTGTATAAAATATTTTCTTAATTTTCCTTTCATTGTTTGGCATTTCCTCTCCCTGACTGTTCATTTAAGCTATCTTCATTCCTGTAGTTTTGTTTATAAAGTGCATACTGTCTGTGTTTGGTCTGTCAAAAACTATGTACAAGATAGAAGAATGGATAAATTTTGCATGCCACAGGTAGCACACTAAAATCCAACAGTACTTATGAATATGTAGATGTGCATATGTTTGTGTATGATGGCAGAAGATCCAAACCAGGTATTCTTATTGCAGCAAACTTTCCAGAAGTATCGTTAACACCATGAGCCTGTAGATAAGAGCTTTCTACTCTCCAGTTTAATTCCAAAGGAGACCAGTAATTCTGTTGGGGAAACACTACTAACTTTCTCTACCAATGCAGATGTGGTTTTGGTTTTGCTGCACTTCACCAGGTCATGAGCAGTAGTTACCTACAGGTGAAGAGCCACGGGCACCTTCTCATTCTCCCTTTTTGCCCAGTCACTGGGGATGGTTTACAAATTTCCTGATGCAAAATGCAAAGGAAACTAGAGTTTCAAGAGATTCAAACGGTTGTGTGTTCAAATGCTGCCATCAAGTGGATATACATAGTAGAAGGCTGCAATTAATAGCAAGGATATAATTTCGAAAGAGGAAAGTGGTTATATAGAGAAAAAATAAAACAGTATTTTGTTCCAAATTTCATGTGGCAAATATTATGAGAACATTCTTGGTCCTACAAAACTTATAGTTAAGCCTGGCTTAGTCCCTCTTCTTTGTATTACACCAACTTACTTCATATTTTAGCATCTTTAAAGTTGCTCAGAGTTGCCTTTGAGAGACCATGAACATAAGAACATTTTGCTCTGTGCTGCAAAATTTGTCTGGATTGCTAAAGATAAGGACTAGACTCTGCATTGTGTTCCCATGAACTTGTCTGAGACCCTGATTTAGATATGAGCTTCAGCAAAGGTCCTCCATCTCAAGGACCTATAGGAGAGTGAGACAGAAGAAAAACTTTCTCTTTGAGCTTTAGAGCTAATGACCAAAATTGATTAATTCAATGGTTTTCTTCAAATCCAAGAACAACAGTTCAGTTTTTATTTGAGACTGAAATACTCTCCTTTATATAAAAGTCTTGTACCCCCTTCTTGCAAAGTTTTAGGAGAACCATATCCTCATTTCCTTCAAGAAATTCAGGAAGAAAATTCAAAATATTACTTGATGTTATAAGAGAAAATTCTAATATACAGTACATTTTCTGGGTTGATCTCATTTAATGGCCACATAGGTGTAGCAAAGCTGGCCCATCTTTGTGGGCCTCAAATGCTGGCTCCAACATTGTTTGAGCAGCCACAAGTCTTCTCTCAAGACTCTCCTTTCACCTAAGCCAGGCGGAACTGGGTATTTTCCTAGGCTGCGTGACACCCAGGAATGTAAAATTTGTCCATGGCTCATTCACAAGAAACACATGGTAAATGAAATGTGTTTTGGAAAATAACAGTGCATGCATAGAATGTGTGCAATAGTTTAGTTTGCTCTGAATGCATATGCACATAGTTCTGCCAGGAAAGTCCTGGAGTAAATAAAAGAAAAAAAAAACCAAACCACAAGTGTGTCCTATGTCTGTATACAGCAAATTGTTTTGCCCTGAAGGCTGTAATGGTAAATAAATTTTGCCAAGGCACAGGCGAATTTGAGAACTTGAAGAGGGAAAGACATCGTTATGAAAAGTATTGTACTCAGGCAGTGCAATGTGGACCACTGTCTTCAGTGGCGATTTGTATGTATTCCTCCAGCCAGGTTCTTGACACTGCTTCATCCTCAAAAGCTGAAGGTCTGTTTTAAGTAGGAATATCATGGTTCATCTGCACCAAAATATTTCTTTGAAAACAGAACTCGGGTTTTCAACCCAGAAGAGCAGATTAACTGGGCTGTTGTGGAAATGTCATCAGCAGATGGCTTAGCACTTACAAATAGAATGCTTATTAATCAAAAGCAATACATGCATTATTGGTTTATGGGTAAGTATCAAGAATGGCAGTAAAAAGAAAAGCCATGCACATATTCTCTATTCAGACATCCTTGTCCAGAATTTGGTGATTACTACTTTATATGTTCTACTTTTACAGCAGCCAGACCTCTCCTCCACTACAGCCATTAAAAAAAAACCAAAACAAAAAACCAAAAAAACAACAACAACAAATGAAGAAAAAAAATAATCTAGAAAAACATCCACACCCTGTCTCTATAAACTTGATCTTTGTGAAACATCTATGGATCTTTATTTGTTAACATAGCAGGAACAGATGCTAATATGGCTGAAAGAGATATGGTTAAAATAAAAATACCTTTTAATATATTCTCCTATGGCTTGGGGACAAGAGGGAGCTATTGTCCTTAACAAACTGTCCCACTGTCCCAACCCATCCCTCAACCTAGTTGTCCTTATTTATTTACCAGGCAGTAAGGCAGAGGTGGGGTTTGAGGCTCAGAGACATCATTGCTTGACTAAGGGAGATCATTCAGAAATCAAAAAGGTGAGAAGTGGCAACACAGGTTGGTACCTCTGACAGTGGGTTATCATAAACATGTTCCCTGTCCATTAATAAAAAATATGTAGAATAAACATAAAATTTAAGTGGTATCAATGCTCTTTGTCTCCTCTTTGCCTTTATGTCAGCGTTTCTACACAATGTTTGTTTAAAACTTCTTGCTTTGGAGACATGTTACAGGATATTGATTCAAATATTGTAGTTTTCTTAAACTTAAATCTTTCTTATCATCCCAATTTTCTGTCACTTATGTGGTGATGAGGCTTTGGAGCTATTCACTAACAGCACAGGTATGAGAAACTCCCATATTTATGTTTAATTTTTTCTGGAACAGAGAAGCTAAAGACAGCTATTATTTTTTTCCAGCCTTTCATGTTTAAGAAAACACTTTTTCCCTTTGGAGAGTATAACGGGACAACAGCAGCCTTCAATACTGTTCACTGACACCACCAATGACAGGAAGGATACTGGGAGCTGAAATCTGTGTTTTTTTCCATGCTGAGCTAATGATCTTCTCTTCAAAGAGGCTCTCCTGTCTACATATAAAGAAATATACTATGATGGAGAAGATACCAACCAGGTCACCACAGCAAAAAAATCATGCGGCAGTTTATAGAAATGAATTATAATTACCTGGATTTTGTAATTTATATTTATAATTTATACACAAGCTTTCTTACTCAAAACCTTGCTCTGGCTCTGAGGGACCCTCTGCCCAAAGAGAGAGGGAAGGTACACAGCTGAGTCTGGAATTTAACCACCAATTCCTAGTGGGTACCTGCTGTTGCCACTGGGTTTGAATCAAAGCTACAAGCTATTCAGTGGTTCTGATTATTTCCAATTTGAGCCTAACATACATCGAATCACAGACTAGATCACATTAAAACGTAAAATACTGAATTACTTGTTTTAAATCTGTTGTTTTAAAAGAAATGTGTAAACTCCTGTGGCTCATATTTCATGGCTTCAAATTTATCACTGCTTACCTTCATCTGGATTTCGAAGTTAGTCTTCTTCACTAAGACTGGTTGAAAAGTTGCTGGGTTAGATGAATATTTGTCTTCTCAACAAAAGCTTTGAGAGGGAGCATCTGCTTCCTTTAAAATTTTCATCCCATCATCTGGAAGTCAACACTTTCCACAGTAGTATCTCCACACCATTTTTTCTATTAGCTCTAACCATTGCACTACATTGTAGTGCTATGATATGTGCAAATATTATCAGCAATACAGCAAACTTGCTATTATAACAATTGAGACGTCAACAGAGATACCCTAGGGTGATGACCCATATATGCTTTAAGGCTTTTTTTTCCTCCTCTTAAATTTAAGCAGCTGTTAATGGATTTGGGGATAGCATAGTTACCAGACAGCTTAGAAGGAGCTGCTAAATGTTCCCATCTGGGGTGGCTGAGGAAGTAAATTGTTACTTAAGGGCAGCTGAGGACATCTTTAGGCACTGTGGTTCAAAGTGATTTGGTTTTGTTGGATTTTTTTTTGTTTGTTTGTTTGTTTGTTTTTTAAAGGAGTAGCCATGGGCAGGCTGCCCAGTAAGGAAACAATGCTGAGGGACCCAAGAGGGTCGTGCCCCAGGGTGGGACATACCCTCCCCAGCAGCACAGTCACACAGGAGCTAACACATTGCCAGGGCTGGTGCTGGTAACGGGGCCCATCAACAGTCCCAGGCACAGCAAGTGATGAACCAGGTCCAGAGTCCATCTGTGGGCTCCAGTCAGGAGCAAAAGGAGAAAGGGCTGGAGTACAGGTCCAAAGGGTCCATCACCCAACAGATAGGCTACCTGCAGGACAGGGCTGAGCTTCATCCAGCAGGCAGCAGTGAAGACCAGTGCTCCTACAGCATAGCTCATAGCAGGACCAGTAGCCCTGGGCTGCCCTTGAAATGGGCAGGGGGTGGGTGATGGTGCCAGGTGAGGCTCCTCAGGGACGTTAACACCTATAATTGCCTTCAGGCTCCTAACATTTTGTGGCTTTCCTGAGCCTTTGCCTGTCTGCCAGTGCTGCTTTTGATTCCTGAAAATCTTGCCCTCTCCTTGAAATATGACAGGAAAAAAGCAGAAATGAAGAATTAAAAGCAGCTGTCCTCTTTCAGGTGACATGTTGTCTTTTCATTTCTCCCTATGACACGGGAGTGAAGGATACTTCTCTCAGCAGAGTTCTTTGAGGAATAGTTATAGAAAAGTCAGAATTGGATCCTTTACATCTCTATTAGGTCTCTAAACAGAAAGTATGTCTGAAGACATTGAACACCTTTCTAACATTTTAAAATAGATAAATGACATGATTTATGGAGACAGTATTGCAAGCAACAGAGACCTTTAACCTGAAATTAATATAACAAAGACCTATAAGTTTCTATAGAAGGAGTAATCTCTTTTATAAGCATGTAAAAATAGCAAAACTGACTGTATAGGTGAGACATCAGTGTGAATTTGCTCCTGTTGATAACAATATCTGAAGCCTTTATCACACACAGCAGAAGAATTAAGGGACACTTGTGGACTTTGCTGTAGCACAACATTTACAAATGAATAAATAAACCAGTATAGCCCTTAACTGCTGTTTATTTTAAAAAAGCGTTAGTGAGTAATTTACAGGTACCGTATTTGCCAAATAAACCGTGCACAAGACAAGAAAGCTGCAATATAGTTCCAGTAGTAAATTACTTTTTATTTTACAAAAAATAGCTGCCTTGAAAAGAAATAGTTAACATTCCCTGCTCTTTAATCTTTTTTTTTTTCCTTTTGTTTTGGGAAATGAAAAAAATCCTTAGCAATATAGATACCTTGTATGTCTTCATTATCACTCAGCACAAGCTACTGGAAATGTGCCCACAAATATTGACGCTAATCACAGGCAATAAATTCAATCTATTTTACATATTGCTATGAAAAGTTGCAAGTTGCTGCTCGGCTTTCAAGGGCCTAGATGGCAGTGTAGTTCTTAGTGTAATTAGTCAATTTGATCTTCTCTGGGAAGATAATATTAACTGAGAGATTTTCCCCATTGTTAGATTTCAGAAAAAAGTTCTTTTTCTTGCGTAGGAGATGACTATATTTGGCATTAGCAAGCCACATCTCACATTTTGAAAAAAACACAATCCCAGTTGTACCCAAGACAACACAACATGTAAGCAAGCCCAGTATAACAAAACATATCACCTGACTTCTGCTCAGCAAGGGATCTGCATTTTGGATTGTTTCTTTCACTGTTATTTTCAGGATTTCTTGTTGATGTACTGATCTGTGCTGAGCTTTTGAGGGTGGGTTGTAATTCTGCCTGTGCTTTGCCTCCATACTCACTCCAGAAAGACTTGTGTTTTTGCTGGGATGTTCACAGGTCATACCAACGAATTCTGGCTTACAGGTGCATTTGAATCCTTCCTGGGGATGTTCACTGCATGTCCCTCCATTCTCACATGGGCCGCTTGCACAGAATATGACACGGCTGCTGCAGAGCTTTCCTGTATAGCCATGGGGGCAAAAACAGCTGAAACCCACACCAGTATCTGTACATGTTCCTCCATTTTCACACGGGTTGGATTCACAGTCATCTCTATCTAATTCGCAAAAGTTGCCGGCAAAACCAGAAGGGCACAGACAGGAAGCATGGGGTGCAAAACCATTGTCATCAATGCATGTTCCTCCATTCTGGCAGGGAGAGCTAGAATAGATAAGAAACACATAGACAGAAATGAATTAAGTCCAATGAAAGAAGCTATTAGGAAACACTTTATATAATAAAAGAAGCTGGTTTTCTTTAGAACAGCCAATTCCAAATGCAAATCCACTGAAGTCAATGAAGTTGGATCAAGAATGAGTTTGTTCAACAGCTTCACAATACAGATTGTATCTTCTGCTGACCCTTCGGGCAGGATTAGTACACCAGTATTTAAATTCAATGTGAAGAGCTGTGAAGGGATTTTAAACTATTTCAAATATTTATTAAAATTAAGCTTTGCAGTGTTTTCATATGCTTAGAGCTATTTAGCTGAGCAACCGTTCAGACAAGACTGAACAAAGACACTAGCGGTATTGCTTCTTTTTCCACCTGATTACTCACAAGATAATTTATGTGTTGTATTGGCAAAGCAAAACACTGCCATAGCAGCTAGATGTAAAGCTGATTGTTTTTATTCTACTTCTTCAGTGTTCCACAACACAAAAAATTTAGAAGCAAACAGATACTTTCCTGCAAGTTTCTGTTCAGCCAAAATTGTTGATGAATATAATAAAAAATATAAACGGGATAATTTCAGCCTTGGCAAAGACAGCTGCGATGTGAGTATGGCACCATACGAAACCAAGCACTTCTGCAGACCCTTTAAGAAATTAGTAATTAATAGGCTGGTGCTATGTTTTAAGTGATGTAAATTCACTGGGACACCTCTTTTTACCTTTCTAATGTAACTGTGCCTTACGGAGTGTAAGGTCAAAAGATCGGGCCACCCACTGACAGAAGGGCATTAACCTGCACATTCATGGGAACTGTGCAATGTGGACTTGGCCCTTTAGCTGGCCCTGTTGGCAGAAAAGGGACCCTAGGTCACAGGGTCACAGATAAAATCCACTTTCATGGCAGTTCTTCATATTTGAACAAAGCTTTTAAAACTTACTTTCTAAAAATGAGTGACACTTGGCAAAGCTTCCAACAAGCCTCTCTGACAACAACACTTTTCCTAATGCTTATAAATCTCTGAAGACATACCACATAGTCCCAGTGCACAGTTGAAAAGGCCAAGTAAGTGTTACATCTCCAGGGGAAAGTTCCAGGGGTAACGGACATCAGAGTTTCATGAATGCTGACATTTCACGTATGCAGTGGTCAGTAGCATTTGGCCATTTCCGTGGTGGGACACAGAGATTTAAAAGATCTGAGTGAGATGACTGTGAAAGAGTCATAAGCTTCTGACTACAAATGGTCCCTGACCACCGGTTAGGATAAGGCTGAGTTTCTCAAATGCCAAGCCATTGTTCTGGGAGTAGTTATGGTAGACACTGCTGCACATCTGGCTTTACTGGGGACTGAAACACTTGGTGGCCACTCTCACTCAGGAGAGCCTGAATATCATGGTAGAGGAATCATCTGCCTGTTTTTTGCTGCTTTCACATAAATTGCTCTGTTTTCCTATATTGCCCTTCACTATACATGCTGGCTGGAAAAAAAAAAAAAAAAAAACAAAAACTAGTGAAAGAACAAATTGGAAGTCTGGAAGCAGTGTCAGGAAAGCTAAAGGTGTGGTTGTCCCTGGACTTCGACATAGCAGTTTTTGGTGACAACTTGAAGTGATCATGCCAACAAGGAATTTTATCACAATCACTAGCCACCGTGTCAGCTTTAAGCAAAATATGGAGGTTGTCGTTCTACAGTCCTCGAGTAAATGAGTGGTTATGGCATTCTTGGACAGTCTAGTACCCTCTATTAGCCTTATAGGTCCCATGGAAAATCTGACAAGCTGTTTCAGGTATGGCAATGTGTAGAAGTTTGAACCCTCATGGCTGGGTTGAATTACAGTTCTTTCCAGGAAAATACGAAGAAATTGCTGGAGACTTAAAGTGTAAAGATTTTTCTGAACCTTCCAGAAATGTAAATAATTTCAATAAAAAATAAGGGGAAATATGCAGAATTTTGAAAATTTCATTTCTAACTGAGTTGCATTTGCCTCATTATAATATGTTTAAATAATTTATGCATATCAATCTCCTTGAATAGATTCTTTTTTAGTTACTTTGCATTTTTGGCATTCATCATATGTTCAGCAAGGTATGGTACACGAAGGGCTGGTTGTGGAAACACGGATGTACCACTTTGCTTTCCAAACACTCTGCTTTCATTTTAGAAAGTACCACTCGCTGCTGCTTCAGAGCAGAACTTCAAAACATCACACAGATATCACTAACGTAGATACAACTGCCTGATTTTGTAAACAGGCTAGAACAAACACTTTGATTTGTGAGTTGTTTTGGTTCTGTAAATATTAAACCAAGGAGCCAGTGGCAATGCTTAGTGGTATCAACATTGTTAACATCACCACTGAGGTGAACTGAGAGGAGGTGAGATGTGAGTGAGATGACATCATACAATGAAGTCTTTTTCCAGGATGTGAGGTGCACTCTCTGGTAGACTGTGAAGTATTAGCAGACATGGAGTGCTTATGCTGAGAAAAGTTGTTATTTTGAACTAAAAGCATGAGCCTACTGCTCATTTTTTCTGAAAAAGACACAGCTTCCTAGAGGAAAAGAGTTGCTGTTCTAAGTATGTTGCTTCATTAAGAAAAATTGTTCATGCTTTCCAGGCTAGCTCATAAGCATTTGGTTCAAACACAGAGTACCATCACAAAAATGTAGTTCCAGCAATTTAAAACCATGAAGTTTTAATGAAGTTCATGGAACTAATCTGTTATTTCACTGATGCTGTACCTCACCTGTTCTTTGGGTTAGTTAATATATGTCTGCATTAAATTACTGAAATATTTGCTCTACAGATGAAAGTACAGAAAGCAAGCTATTCACACTCCCCATGTTAGGCAAGTAGTTTGGATGTGATTCAAGGGACTTGCAGGGAACTTAAACTCCTTCATTTTCAGTGAAGAGGAATAGACAAATCAGAACAGTTATCTTAGAGGCTGAAAGCAAACCCAGACAGGACTGTGTGACTATCCCCCAGTTAAAAGCAATGGCAAAAAAAATCCACTAACGTGAAATTGTAAGAATGCAATTCTTGCCAGAGACAGTGAGAGTTGTTAATGCTCCTTAAACAAGAGCGTACAAGTCTTCAGGAAGATTTAGTCATAAGGTAGATCTGAATAGTCATAATTATCTATCGCCCAGCAAAAAGAGAACCAGAGGGTACCAGTATGGATCTAGAGAGAGAGAAGGCAACCTCCAAAAAGAAAAATGTGATTTTAAGGTGATAAGTTCTACCAAGCTTGTATCCACCAGAAAGGTGTTCTGTATGCTTATGGGATCAGATCCTTGATGAGCTAGAAGGCAGCAGATACTTCTAGATTTCACAAAAACACCAGTGCACATTTTCTTTAACTGTGAAAGGCCATCCTTTTTTCATGCAGATCTACCAGTGATACTGGTGAAAATTTTTCTGTCTGGGGCCACTGCCTCTTGCACTTTCACTGGGCACCTCTAAGAAAAGTCTGGCTCTGCCTTTTTCACTTCTTTCTGTCAGGTATTTATACATATGGATAAGTTCCCCCAGAGCTTGCACTTCTCCAGGCTACACAACCTAGCTCTCAGCCTCTCCTTATAGGAGAGATGTTCCCATCCCTTAATCATCGTCACGACTCTGCTGGACTCACTCCAGCACTGGGGAGCCCAAAACTGGACCCAGCACTCCAGATGTGTCTCACCAGGGCTGAGCAGAGGGGGAGGATCGCATCCTTCAACCTACTGGCAACGCTGTTCCTGATGTCCCACATAGAAAACGGAGAACAATGGCCTCCCACACACTGTTCTGGTAGAAGGGAGATTATCTCCTTCAGTAGACTCCGGACATACCATTATATGTCAGTTAAGAAAAATGACAAGCTGGTGGACTAGATGTTTTTGTGCAGACAGCTTGTGCGTTGGCTACTGTTCTTATTCCTCTATGTGGTTTGTATATGCAGTTATCTCTCACTAGAGAACACAGGACGGGAGGTTACTTTAAGTTTGTTTACAAAAATCATGGGAAGGCATAAATGTATCACAACGAAATGTGCAAATTAGCACTTTTAATATCAAATTTTGCACACAAACTCAAGCTGATAATCTGTAAAGCTCTACAATACAAACAGATCAGATTTGTAAAGTCTGATAAAAATACCAACAACTAGGAGAAGCTTTATATATTTTAGCACAGAGATACTTTAGCTTAGCAAACAATTCTGAATAATAGTCAGTAGGAACGTGGACTTAAAATTCATGTCAGAAATCAATATTTACCCATTAATAATGCAGGGTCCTTTTTTGAGATGGCAGTTTTTTCCTGTAAATCCCTGGGCACACAGACAAATATATCCTCCATCGCCAGTCTCTATGCACGTTGAGTTATTGGTGCAGGGCTTTGCAGAACATGGGTGAATATCTGTTTAAAAAAATATATAAAAATCAATGCTTAATTAATCTAATGAGAGTCAACAAGCAGTATATAATACTTCAAATAAAAAAATACAGCTTTAATGGTCCTTCATCCTGCATTTTAGAAATTGTTATTTAGTCTTCCCTCTGTTAAAATGGAGTTTTAATGGACTGTTCAGCTATTGCAAGCACTTTCAGCTTGTTTTTCTCTTCTTAGCTCTCACTTGTAAAATATGTTTGAATTGTTCCAGTCTGTAAATAAGTAATATTATCAATAAAATATGAGTATGGGACAAAGAACTCCTACATAGTCTAGTCGTCCTTTTACAACCTTGACTTCTCCGTGAGCAGAATTCTGATAATGCAATCAGGAACTGGGAATTCTCCCCGCTCCCTGCCCAGGGCCTATCATTATGTGCTATGAACAAACACTTCATAATAACAGAGATCAGCAAGTTACAAAAAAATCTCTTAAAATTTCATCTTTTGGCTGGGCTGCCTCCAACCCTTACAGAACTGTACCAGAAGAGAGAGCTGTATGATGTCTGGACCCAAAGTCACACTTCTCATTTTCTTCACAATTTCCTGGCTGAGCCACTTCCCACTCAAATGATTATTTAATTTTTTAAATAATTAAAAATGAATAAACAAACAAGTGCACATTTTAGCCAGCTAATGGAGCAGCTGCAGAGAAGTGCTGACTGGAGGTTATCTGATGCCTTGCACACACATGTGCCCACGTACACTTTCTAAGAAGATGAAAAGGGATTTAAGGGCATTTATGTTTTACTTCCCACAACATAACATGAAATTTAGATGATATCATGAGGTACTGCAAAATTTTAACCACAGCAAAACATTTCAACAGCCTTAGCTTTCAAATACGATCTTCCCTGGATAAGAAGCTCTGTCTTTTTATGCATTAGCCTGTTTACATCGCAAAACAACCCCTTTGCATGCACTTTGAGTGTAAGCTCCAATTTGCACAGGGACCAAAATAACCTTGAATGGTTTTTGGAACAGTGTTGTTTGCCACCTATTTTCACAGGCTTTGAAGGCAATTAATAAAGCACAAATTCTGATGCAGGAACAAGGAAACTCTGAAATATATATATGGATAGGTATGTATATATGCACACATACATTACTGTCAGTAATTTATGTCGGGGATATAATTTTAAAACACAACTTAAAAGCTTGCTGGAACATGTCCTTTTAGAACATAATACATAAATAGCCTCAAATATCTATTTTCTCTAGTTTTCTCTAGTTTACCACTCAAAAGGCCAACAACCAAGTGATTTACCCACTTCAAGGGATAAATGATTTTGAGAATTAAAAAAAAATATATAGAACATTTACACAAGTAGTATGAATGGCTGCAATCACACTACCAATAAATTCATTAATATTTGCATAAAACTACCTTGCCATGTTGCAGTAGATGAAGCAATCACTGAGTGTTTTTACAAGGCAGGAACAGCCAGTAGTTTATGTCACAGCAGAATTTCTAAACCCTGTCTCATGCATGCCTGGCATGGGCATTTTGAGGCTCCACCTGTACTCTGATGACAACTTACCAACATGTCCTTGGCAAAGGAGTCAAGTGACATGTAGCACAGCATACTCTGAGCTCACGCTACTTGTTGGCTTTTTAGCCAAATTGGGGCTATGATTCATGTGGGAGATCAGGGGCCCATTAACACAACTGTGCAGGCACAGCCAGAGATGACACGATGGCAGAGATGACTGATCTCAAATTTAGCAACATTGATCATATACTCTGACTGGGTTGTCATTTTTTTCCTGGAAATAAATTGACTGAGTTGGTTTTCCTTTGTTATGTTCAGTGTTTGATGTGATTCCTGTACTGTGAAGTGTATGTTGGCTGCAGAGGGAGACTGTGCTGTGCAGCCGGGTTCCAGGTGTCCATACACCAAATCTCAAGGCTGTGTTTCTGCAGGCTTGTAGAATGTAGAGAAGATGCCACGGTATTCAGTTAGGCAGGTTGGTGCACTCCATTGCAAAGAGGTTAACCAGCAGCATTAACACTAACATCAATTCAGAGATATCTTTCTTTTAAGTCTGTCCATGTGGCTGCAATAATAGTCGTAAATGATACCACTGATCCTGCCCTACATGTTACAGTGGATCAAGCCCAACCTATAATCTGCATGCTTCTAAATTACTGGGAATGTCATTTTTGACCTGAACTGAGAACCAGGCTGCCCACAGTAAAAACAACAGCTACGCAGAGGCATTAGCAAACCACTTGATGATCTAAAACTACTCCAGAAAGGAACTTCCATGATCCCAGCCAAGGAGACCGTACACTAACTTTTCTAGAAAACAGAAAGAGATACACTACCAGCCCAAATCATCTTGTTTTCCTCCCATGCTTAGCAAGCAGATAAGCTGCTGAGACTTTGTCTATATTTTACAAATATTTCAGCTGTTTGCAGCAGTTTGCAGAACTTCAGACATTCCCACAGTTTTTCATTCCAGGTTTTGTCATTCTTATGAGTTGTGTAGCTGGCAACATTAAAACAGTGTCTATACCAGAAATTCCCTGGCAAACATTAAACTTTCTATAGCAGCAAAAAGGAAGAATTTCAAGAGAATACCAAAACTGCATTACTCCTGATCCTTTGTCAACTTCTGCAGTAACAATGCACATGTAGCTTTCTAACATGCCTTATTTCATTACACACCTGAAGCTAAAAATTGTCTCCAGTAGCTAAACAAATAGCACTTAATATCATATGCATGTGGAAAATATAACAATTGTGGCCTGCTCTCATCGTACACAAAAGTTCAGTATTAGAAGAGAGAGGCAAGGAGTCTGGTACTTCATAGTAAGAAACTGACGCATCTGTATTTCAATATTTTAAAAAGTTATGTGTATATGCCAGTGATCCCCCAAAGGGTAGGAGGCTTCAAAAGCCTTCTTTTTTTGAAATTTGTTCAAGTTTCATTTAGGGTACCTGTTAATGAGTTATAGCAGCCTATAATGACTTTATAGAGCCAGGAAACTGACACCAATTTTTTGGCACAGGATGCTGAGATCAATGGCTGACCTATTAACCCATTTGTGGTTTCACTGCTTTATTGGGTCAGGATAACAATTTGTAGCAACAAAGGATACCTCTTTTGTATTATAGAACTTTCTTAATGAGTATATATTAAAATAAATACTTTTCTGTAAAGATATGGGTACCATTTCCAAAGCATTGTTTTGCATCCTGGGAGCCAGTTGCAAGAGGGAAACATTGCAAGGCTCAGAACTGCAAAGATATATTAGTAATCAGAAATTCAGCTAGGCGCTTACAGCTTTTATAAGTATGCCCAGCTTGAAAACCTTAATATTAATGTACAGGAATCTTTAGATATGAAGATGGTACCATTAAAAATTTGGTTCTTTGGAGTCATCAACAAGCAATAGAACTGAGCCTCCTCAGGTGGCCGTGGGGGGTTGTTCTGTCTAGTTTTAGAAACCTACGATTGTAGATCACAGACAGAGGGACCCGTTCCTCCTCACCAATTGTAATGAGAATCTAGGTGTCTGTCTCAGGTACAAACACATTTGTGAGAGGTGCCCAGAACACCACCTCTAAGAGCTTACAGTCACATCTGCACCATTGCTACCGCAGCTCCTGCAAACATACCAGGACCAGCTTTAAACTAAGAAGCCGGTCTATGCTTATGTGTTCAGTTCATGGGTATGGGCTGCAAAACCTGATGAGAAGCTATACGAGTACCTGAGTACCTTGCACCAAGGACCATGTCACTGCAAGGATGTGAACTACCTGAAATCTTCTGAGTCTTTTAGTCATCTTGAAAATTTTATCTGGTTCAAACTGTGTCATCATTAATTACAGCTCTAGGTATGCACTGGCAGAACACAGGCATGCTCTATAAATTATAAGCTGTATAACAACAAAAGCCTGAAAGACATGCAAAGAGCATGAGGCCCTGCACACCTGTCCTCTTCCAGATGCAGCTACATGAGCTGAACAGGTGCATGCTCCTGGATGCTCGTAGGGTTTCAGCCCCCTCAGATCTCTGGCTGAACATTTGCCTGTGTCAGCCAAAATAAACCAGCTCAGCAAAGGCCAGTTCTTCAGCTTGCTTACGCTAGGCTGGCTCATTCTGACTGGCAAAGGGTGACTGAGTGCACGCGAGAGCTGTGCTTACCCCTCAGAGCCCAGCGGGAAGTGGCAGCCTGTCCAGGCAGACCTTCTCAGTCATACTAATGCTACTCCACCGAATCATCACCGGGTTAAGTAAAGGAAGACAAAAGCACAGTGTTTTCCTTTCAAGAAGTATTAGGAAAGTAGTGTGTGTATATATATATATATATATATATAAAATGTGCTAGATAAATATTTCAATTTTTTATATATATATTAGACAACACGTATTTTTATAGAAAGGGCTTATATGACGAGGGAGCAGTTACTTGTTGGCCTTGTCCACCATAATCAATGTTTAAAATAGAATGATGAGCTTACGCTTTGCTCAAACATATGCCCACTTACAAAAGACACTGCGCGCTTCTGTCTAAATCATTATAAAAGTTCCGGGTTTATGTGCTGCTGCCCAGAATCCCCTTATTACCTGGCACTAACATTCAATCTTTTAAAATGAGTTTTCCAGAAGGCCTTTTGCATGTTTCCAGCACCAGATGGGGCTGTTTCACCTCACTTGCTCAAGGACAGGGAAGGATGTGCAAACCTGTGTCACAGAGGCTGCCAACCCAGCCCTCCTCACAGATGCACTGCCAGGGCTTGGCACAGCTGCCGTGCAGACACCCCGGGAAAGGAACACACTGGTTACAAAGAGCACCCTGCCAACCGGGTTGACACCTGAAAGAGATAAAAGACAAGATAGAGGCATAGTTTATTTTTAATAAACATAAGTACAA
Source organism: Falco biarmicus (assembly GCF_023638135.1). Classification (NCBI taxonomy): domain Eukaryota; kingdom Metazoa; phylum Chordata; class Aves; order Falconiformes; family Falconidae; genus Falco; species Falco biarmicus. The sequence goes on along the minus strand of NC_079294.1, from coordinate 35,966,738 downwards.
GGATGTTCCCCTTTTTGAGGTGCGATAAAGTTTTGGAATATAAAATTGGACTGTGCAGCACATTTGAACAAAAAGATACCATTGCTGCTTCTGGGATACCAGCAGCGGTTTATGTGAAGAAAACTTTCATTCAGTGAGAAAAAAAAAAAAATCCTAATCAATGTAAAGACTTTTCTTATTGGAAGAAGTAGACTAAAAAGGCACCTAGATGTCTATATTCTATGATTCCAGTTACTGCATCCTAATAGAGTGCTGTTTCATTACAGTTCCATTTTTTCAGAGGGCAAATCATTTCAGCGTCTGTCTGTTTTACCAGGACTATGAATTATTAAAGCCACCTATTCCTGTGCTAATAGCCCTGTCTGACATCTTCTTACCTGCATTCACTGGGAAATTCACAAAATCCGTTCTCTGGGTGGCAGCCAGTTTTACAGTTCACGCCTGGAAGAAGAGATTTATAATATCAAACCAGAAAAATCAGACTCGGGAAAAAAAATAAATCACAACACGTCCAATACACATTACTGATGTTTTAAAAGAACCCACACTGCATAATGCTCTGATCTTTTTTTCTTCAAACACGTGTTTTTGCAGCATAAAATTTTAACTAGAACTTAATCAGGAGCATGTTACAGAGCATTGCTGTAGGATAAGTAAAATGACATAAAGACTTAATTGCAAATGAATCCAAAGTCACTTCAGCATACTCAAAGTGCGTGTAATATTCCTATACACTACTTTAAAAGGGACATTTCAGAACAGATGCCTGTATGTCATTTCACAACGTGCCACTCCAAATGCACCGTTTCAGAACGACTTGAAACACAAAGGTACCTTGAGTGTTTAGTTACCTTTAGAAAATCCATTTAAAACAACTTACAGTAAAAGCGTTGAATTCATTTCGACCCTACGTCGGATAAAAAAAAAAAACACCAAAATACCGCGATTATCATTAAACCATGCACGAATAACGTAAGTCAAAGAGGTCTCGGTCGCATTTTTTGTTTGTTTCAAGTATCTGCATCAAGCAGCGCTCCCCTGCAGCGTCACCACCAGCCACCAGCATCCCGCGCACGGGCTCGGGTGCCCAGGGGGAGCCCCCGCAGCCCCCCGGCACCCCCGGCCGGGGCAGGCTGCTGCCCCGGGTCCCCGCCGCCGCTTCCCGGCAAACTCCGAAAACTTTCCCAACTGGCCTCCCCTCGCCGCTCCGCTGCCCAACGCCGGGGTGCCCGGCCCCCCGCCGCCCCCCCGGCCGGCGTTACCTGGGGCTGCGGGCAGGACGAGGGGCAGCAGGCAGCAGCCGACGAGCCCGGCGGCGCGCAGCCCCATGGCCGGGGCGACCCCGCGGGGAGGCGGGCGGAGAGCGAGAGGCTTCCGAGCCGGGTGGCGGCGGCCGGGAAGGCGGCACCCCTCGCCCGCAGCGCCGCCGAGGCTCCGGCGCGACGGGGCGGGCGGGAGGAGGGACGGGCGGAGGGGAGGGCCGCCCGCCTCCGCCTGCGGGCGAGGGGACCTGCCCACGGGGCCACCGCGCCGCTGCCGGCCCGCTCCCCTGTCGGCGGCCGAGCGCAGCCGCGCACCCTGCGCGCCCCGGCCCCGAGCAGCCGCGCACCCTGCGCGCCCCGGCCCGCGCCGTCAGGCAGGCTGGGAGGGCGCGGGCGAACGGGGCCCGGCGGTGGTGTGCCTGGTGCGTTAAGCGCGCCTCTGATCTTAAAACTTACTCCGGCTGCCCAAGAAGAGCTTATCTGGGGCTTGTCTCCAGCAATCGTAAGACTCCTCTCCGTACTCGTTCACATCAGAGCTCCAGCTTCTTCAGGAAAGACCCCAGCAAAAGCAAGGAAAGTAAAACATTTTATGTTTCCGAGGCTAAGAAGCTGAAAAAACCCTAACCGACCCAACACTAAGACACCTCACACACCACCTTTAACAGTCTGTCATACACCGAAGAGATCAAGAAAAACGTTACTTCCACCACAAAGCAATTTAAATCCTGCATTTTATTGTCTGACTTTTCCTTCGAGCTGCCCTTTGTGGAAATAGATTGGCTACTTCTTACTCTTTGTATTCTTTCTTGCTCCTTGTTTCCTTCTTTTAAAAAAGCTATGCCTGGTTTTTAGGGTTCTTGAGGGACCTGTTTTCTGCTTGCTGATGTAGTGCTTTCTTCCGCCAGACCTCATTTACCAATTTATCTGCATTTATGTGAAGCGACTAGAAATCTCTATAAACTGGTAAGAAAACTCTACAGCCATCTGCTTTTCCTCTAGAATGACAATGGGCTAATTCAAGATTACCTGCCTGAAAATACCCGCACTGGGAAGCACACATTAGCTTCAGATAGCCCATTTACTGGTACTTGAAGGCAATGATGACACTTAGGTTGAAAAAGTTTGCTTCTACTAATGCTGACTTCGTTTTAAGTGAGAATGGGGGAAGTGAAGGATAGAAAAGGGAAGAGCAGAGAAGGAGGGGTGGATATATCAAGCTGTAGCCCTATATATAGTACCAAAAGACAACACTTAGGAGTAAGGTGTGACAGGCAGACACTGCTTCTGGAAAGCTCTCCAAAAGTTTTGGTACCTGAGGTAAGCTGTGCTTACTTGACTCTATAGGCACAGGTTGCCTCTGCACCTTTTCTGCTCGCCTTGCTTTCCTTTTACTACTGAAACATTACTTAGTGTTTTGCAAAGGTAGTAACCATTTGCTGTAGCTCCCCAGATCAAGCCTTGCTGAGGTATTGTGAGTTAGACTCCAAAGAAGTGAAAATGTGGAGTGGGAATGATGACTGCTTCATCCTTCACTCTGCCCTGCTGTAAAGCTGTGCTTTTTCTAGGGTAAATACCAGCAGCTCTTTGTTAGTCTGTTCCTTTGCTTTTATACTTAGTTATTTGTTTACACTCAGATTGTCATAGGTCCAAGGTTACTTAATTCCTCCCTTAGGTCTTAAGTTCTCTGCTTGGTGATGTAAAAGCCTTGTTATGTCAGACCCTTGTTTGCATTTTTTGACCAAAAGATAACCTGGGTAGTTAAAAAGCTTACAAATGCTCTATGATTTCAGTGATATTCCTACAATAGCTTGATCAACTCGTCAAAGAAAGGCTTTAATCTTTTTGACTTCTACCCTCAAAATTTCTCCTTTTATTCTTTTTTCTTTAGACCTTAAAAGCAGAGAGTTTGTAGAATACGTAGGTTTTATCTGTACACTCATCACTGTCAAATTATCTGCTCTAATTTGCATCATAAATATATGGTCTGACATATGATGACACGTTTCTTCTATTTTCTGAGTTAACTACTGAATACCAGCTGCATTGTCCAAACCTGACATTTTATGAAAAAAATCCTTAGGAAAATCTTGTTCTCAGAATCCTACACATGATATGTTATAATCACCATTGTAAACTTCAGGTTTTGTCCTCTCTTTTTTCTTGCATGTTTTTCAGACCTTACATTTTTTGCACAGATACCCTGTTAGGCAAAAATACTCTCTTTTTTGGAACAACTCTATTTTTTTACCCTTCTGTGTCTCAGAGGTGCCTCTTGGATTGCTGAAATTAGGACAAATCTCCATTTTCCCATTTCTTCCACTTACTTCAAGAGTCATCTAAACAAAACCTACTAATTTTATTTCCAAGAGATCAGTATCCTTTTTGTTATGGAGTGGAGTCTATCCAACATAACCAGAATCTGTTGGAACAGAATCTGCCCAGATACTAATCCAAAAATAATTTCAAAACAGAAGCCCCAGCGTTCTGTAAATCCAGACTAATTCTCTTCTCTCCCTTCCTTCCACCTGAGCAAACCAAACTGTGAATCATTTTTCCTTAGCTTGTTTGCTGCCAAAACCTCTCTGATCCAAATATCCATAGTCTTCACAATAGTTCTTGAAAATTACAGTAACTGTGTTCTGGCAGATCTTAGTGATTTCTACTGAGGATAACCCTAATTTTTTATTGGTGTTTTTTTTTTTTTGTTGTTGTTGTTGTTTTTTGAGGTCTTTGCATTAGAAATTGGAAAGTATAGCACCTTGTGTAATCATTGTCTGTGTGTGAAGATCATCCAAGGTATTAATGACTATACTGATTTCTTCACCTAAAAGTACTTGAGCGGTGAGTACAGACTGAGGAGTGCTGGTCTAGTGAGCTCCCAACAACCTATCATTCTTGGGAAACAGTTTCATGGAAACCTTGGGAGATTTACTTTGGAACTTGTTACAGGAATCAGGGGCATTGGGTCATCAAAGGCACTGACTGAAACAACTGAATCCAGAGAAAAGTTTTCATGGATCCAGAAACTGAGATACTGTTGTTGGTTTTTTTTTTTTTGTTCCAAGAAAATGGCACATAACAAACCCGCATTCTTAGACAGGAGTAATGAATGTGTTCATGGACTGAGCTACTGGGGAAAGCAGACTTAGATGGAGAATTTCAGATTGGTAAGAACTTCCTTTTGTACACTGAACACAGAAATATTGGTTCAACCTTCTGGTCAGCAACATGCAACTTTGCAGTCTGAGAATCCAGAAGCAGCAAGGAATCCTTGAACTTCTGTCCTGGCTAGGTGTACTCATACTCCCAAGTGCCTGTTTGCCTACTAGTATAACACCTTTTGGCTGGAGAGAAGTTCAATCAATTTTTTATTTCATCATTGCAAGAAATTGGGAGATGCAGAATCTGCAGCAGTGACAAGAAACACAAAGCATCAATGTAACAGCTCCTAAAGGTCTCTGCAAACTCCTGGCAGCTAAAATCTGAGGCTAACAGCAGAATTGCATACAAACTATATGTAAGACCCCACATGAGAGGGAGAAATAGCTGTGATTAGTTTGGGCTATCCTTATACATATTGCAAAGAGAAAGAAAGAAATAACAATTCCAGGGCAGCTCCATCTCCCTGGTAAAGCAACAATGTTTTGTGAGTATAAGAAACTATCATTATCAGTGAAGAGGTTTATCCTTTATCCTTTGAAGGGATCTCATCAGCCATGGATATACACAGACACAAAGTATTAGGACCTGTTAGATGGGTTTACAAGTTTGTACCCCATACCATACTCTGAGTAGCATTGTCCATTAGAAAAAAGCTTATCAGATGCAGCTGGAGCCTTAAGGAGCTGTGTTACACTCTCTCTGTTAGGCTGTTCCATCCTTGTGTGTGACTGGACAAGATGGGCTGAGCCAGCCTAGAAGCTTGTTGGGGTTGAGCAGAGCATCCTCTCCCCTTTTCTGCTAACCTCCTTGCTGTGTTCCAGTTGCATAGTTGTGTTTCTTCCCCTGTGCCAGCTTTACTTCTGCCACCTCTTACTCATCAGTGAGCTGATTCAGTGCACTGTGCTGGCAGATGACTGACAAGAAAAACATCAAATTATTTCTAGTGTCATCATACTCACTTCAAGAATATGTTTCTGCCCTCACAAAAGGCAACAGGTGAATGTCTGTAGACTTCACTGGGGAGACAGGCATCTTGGCCAGCACCTTCTGTATCAGGGCACATAAAACAGAAAGTTTTTCTGCACAGTACATATTTCACTACAGACAGAAATAGCAGCTACCAACAGTTAGCTGGAGATTGCCAAAATATATTTTTTTTTTGTCACAGTAATTTTTTTCCTGTTGGAACAGTAGCCAGAGTGTGTAGAGCTAAAATATACTGCAATAACTTACAGGACTTAAAGCCAAACCCATTCCCCTGCCTAGCACTGAAAACCCTCATAACCTCCCTCTCTACTGACAAAGCACTATCTCAGTGCTATCCGTCACCCAATTACTATGGCACAGAGAATTCTGCCAGCTGTTTCAGGAAATACATTACATGAAATCCTGGCTGCTCTGAAGACTGTGGCAAAATTTTCATCACTAGGGCAGCTTTCCACTGACCATAGCAGTCTTGAACAAAAAATTAATGAAATTTCCCCCTTTCTCATTATTAGGAAAGTCAGAGATTTTGCCATTCCTGAGATCATAGTCTAGCCCTTCTTTGATACTGTAAAGAAAAAGCCCTAAATGTAGAAATTTGAAACACTCAGTAAGATTCTACATTTGAAGTTATTCCACTCATAGATGCATGCTCATGGCAATTTAATACAGGATCAAGAAACTACTCCATAAAAAGCAAATCAAAACAACAACAAAAAACCTTGTTCTTCTAGTAACTTACTTTCCATCCTGCTATTCACAGCACAAAAGATGAGAAACTGGAGAGAAAATATATGTACCACAGGCATAAAGTACAATAAAATATATTCAGGAAATATGATTCTGTTACTAATGCAAACAAAAATGAGATCTTATCTGAAGATGTTACAAACAGTATACATATGTATTTAAAGAAATCTAAGCAAATACATTTTTCAAAGAGCTGGAAGGTTATTGCTATCATTTTATGTAGAACTGGGCTGTCTGTACTTGAAATATAGAATAATGTAGACAGATTCATTGAAAGAGAGTATGAGAATCGTAGAGGGACTTTTTTAGTCTGAAGAGAGAGAAATGCTAAAAGACATAATGTGTGAAAACAGGAAAGACAGAAGTGCAAAAATTTATAGTGGGCAGAAGTAATGGCCAGAACTTCAGTTGGAAGAAAGATTCATTTAGCCTGGATGGATAAGCATTTTCTTTAGCACTGAGGTTGATCAGACAGTATGACAGGTTGCCACCAGAGTAGAGGCAAAATAATTAGATGTCTTTAAGAAAAGGTTAAGTACACTTACAGGGAGACTAATGTAAAACCGTCATTGCTTGAAGCAGGTGTTTGGATTAGATTATCCAAGATGTCCCTTTCAAATCCATCATTTATGGTCCTGCAATATCTTTCGGTCACAAAAATGTTCCTTTGCAAACTGATGTTAAAAAAGTCTGAATCCTAGGAATTTTTAAAAGGTGCTTGACAGTCTGACAGATGTTAATAGTTATTGCTTAATAACTATTTTATTATATATATATCTTATATAGTTAATAGTAGCTAGGAAGTTTGTATTATGATATGTAACATAACCAACACACTTTACTCACTTGGGGGTGAAGATAATGTTCAGTTTGTAATTCACACCACTTTCTTATGTTTTATTTTCCTGCAGTGTCAAAGATTTGGTGCAGTGAATATGCACCTAGATTCTTAATAGACAGTAAACAGAACATTTTTGTTACCAGGTTAGTGATACAAAAAAGAACATCTTAAAAGATATTTTTAAGTACTTTCCTGAGGCTAGTAAAGTAATTTTATTTCCTGTATAAAACTGAACTAGATCTGAGACTTCATTTCAGGGCAGGGGCTGCCTGTGTGTACACAGGAGAGAAAGCAAGAGAGCGAGAAACAGTATCTCTATTAAGGCACTATATTCTTATGGTTTTCTGAATTGACAGAATAAATTATTCTGTCTTCTGGCTGAAAGGGATATTTATAAAGAAAAATGGACAGTTTGCTGTGAGACAGACATATATCAAAATGAATGGCTTAGTTTTAATCGCATGGTGTTTGAAATGATGGTGAGCCATGTCTGAGAGAGGGGAAATTCAACATTGAACCACTGTTCAAATTTTTATGAAAACTGTCCACATATGGATAATCCAGAAAGAGAAAGCATTGCCATGTATTTCTGAGTGTGTGTAGAATCTAATTATATATGATCTTAATAATATATCTCTATATATGATATCTATATAAGGATAGTGAACAGGAAAACAAACATACAGAGGAAGTATATTACAGAAAAAATAAATGAATGAGGAATTTTTTTTAAAAAATATCATTTATCTGTACAAAATACAGATACTCTGGCAACTTAAAAAACTTTATTCTCTGAAACGTCTAGCATCTTCTGATACCAACAGTTTCAACCCAAACTTTGATAATTAGGGGCACCTGCTGTTTTCCAAGCTTTGAACTGGCCATGATGGAGGCTTTAGGTGCTTGCAATAGCCCAGGGAGGAGTTGGTATTTGGCAAAAAATAAAGGAAAACCAATTCACATGCCTTTCTAGACTCATTACTGCTGTCAGAACTCTAGTTGTTAGTCAGCCTTTGATTATGTCTTAATCTCAGCTGTACTTTTTTGCTAACCACAGAAGCAAGCTGTCATTTTCACTCAGTGCCTTCTCTGGTTTCCTGCCATTTTAAAGGAAAGATGCTGCATTTACTTCCCTTGTATACAGCTTCTAACAGTTCCATTGTTGTTATTTATACACATCAATATGTGGGTATTTATTGCCTGCTGTTTCCCACCACATGCAAAGTTTCCCGTATTTTTACTTTGTTTGTCTACTGACAAAGAAACCTAAACTTACCCCTACTCACTTTGTGCTGTTTATTTGGTTTTGGTTTTGTTTATGTTTTTCCAAGATACATATTTATTTGTTCAACTCCCTGTGTTTTTTATTTACCTCTACTAATATCAGAAATCAGGTTAACTTAACTCTGTCACAGTCCCAGTTCAGAGGGTTTTTTGGTGTTTGCTGTGCTGTTCTTTCCTTTTCTCTACCTTCTCTAATTAGTTTCTGTGCTGCTATTTTTTTAATGTGGCATCTTATCATTATGGTTTTCATTGCTCTTTTTAATGATAATGTTAAACTGCAAAATGGAACCTAAACTAAGTTCTATTTGCATTATTTTGTTTGCCTTGCATTTTGTCTAGGTCTATTTAATTTTTATTTTGTTACAGGTTATTGTATAATCATCAGTTGAAAATTATCAGTTTTGATGAAATTTTTACTGTTCCCTATCAATGCATTTTTACCTCCTCAGTAATGGACACATGAAGAAACTTCCTCAAGAGTATTGTTCCAGTTGTAAATGTGAGGATAATATTTTGTAAGAATTGGTGGCATAAAAATAATTATTTGAGAAATAAAAAGAACCCAAACCAGAAGGAGCATCTGATGGGAATAATAAAGCAGAGCATGCCAGTAGCAGTCCTGTTTGCTGTAGCCAGAAGCTCTTTTCCTCAGTCTAGCACCAAGGACAAGAAAAATAGAGATTGGCAAAATATCAATCCTTTATACACGACTAATATCGAGAAAGTAACTTTCACAAAGATATACAACCTTTTTCCCTTGGTTTGGTTTATGTCTCAGCTCAGCATTTCCTAGGAAATCTTTCTTCTTTCTAGCCTTATCTTGAAATGAAAGAATTTACAAGTGGAGGACAAATGTTCAATAATGCTAGTACAACAATATATTTAAAATTGTTAATGCTGGATAATACTTGCAGTCAGGATGCCTGAATTCTCACATACTAAAGGCACAACTTTTTGCCCTATAATTCCTGTATAGATCCTAAAATATTATATAACTTTGGAAAGACAATTTCATTGAAAGATTTCCGATGAAACAAATGAACTACTTCAGTAAGCTGATCCAGTACTTAATACATATTAATGTAGAACACTCAGTGATAGGAATGATTTTATAAAGTGTGGATCGAGATTAAAATTAGAGATTAATTAAGCAGGAATGCCATTGTTGTTGTGCCTAAAATACCTCCATTCCTTAGCAGTGGAGTTTAAGTAGGTGGCTGAGGCAAGACTGAACTAGCTGTGATTTGTTTTTCCCTGAATCAAGACTAACTGATAAGATTTTTGCAAATCAAATAAAGACAAATAACTGGACATGCAAGAATGAGTTTTTTTACTCACTGCAGAGTTTGCTGACATCCTGCTTTTGCACTAGTTTGTTGTGGGCTCCGTTTCACAGGGAGAAAAGTTGAGGCATGAAGGAAGGTAACTAGTTCAAACTCACACAAGTGGCAAAGTCAGGTACGCATGGTCTGGTCTCCTGCATGTCTGTTTCTTCTTCTTACTCTATCGCCACCTTTGGATTGAACCACAGGCTTGGAAAAAGGAAGAAGGAAATTAGAGAGAAAAAAAAAGGAGCTATTCACTACAGGGCATGTTAAAAATTGGAACTGAATACAGAGTTCCCTTGCATTCTGAATTTCCAATCCTGATGGCTATCAGCAAGGGAAATACTGGTTCTTTGTGTCAGGAGCGGGCACATTTTCGGTTTCCCAAACTAGTATGAACTATGGATCTTCTGCTGGAGGGTCTATGTGCATACATTCTTGAAATAGTAATGTTTTTGCCTGTCTTTTATGGTCTTTTTCACTGCTACCACAGATTAGGCGAGCTATAAATTGTGCACATTTGCAGGTCTTCTATAAACTAATTGTTTCATCTACATATTGTTTGTGAATGTTCAACACATGCACCAATATGACATTTCTCTTCAAAGTGCAATAATCCTTAGGCGTTTTGTTCAAAAGTGTGATTTTCCCACTATTCCCTTCCCATCTTCAAACAGAAACATGCTATAAATCTTTTGATTCCTACTGTCTTTAATGCAGTAACATTGAATAACTCACTTCTCTGATTTAGTAATGTTCACAAATACTATCATATAGACCTAGATCTATTCACCTTTTTTGTTATACCTTATGAAATTAATTTTTTAGATGTTGATACACAGTGGGCACAACAGGGCTTGGGAACTAGAAACAGAACAAAGAATCTATCACATATTACACAATCACTGGCTTGCATTTTGCTTACTATAGGTGAAAGCCTCTAGTGACAAGGAGAAGAATAAACAGCTGTCCCTATAACTGCAGCTCAGAAAAGCAATGGCAAGCAGGTCTGATATGAAAGATACAGTGCTCTCACTTATGTTTGCATAAATGCAGAAAACTAGTGATTTTTGGATTATATGACCACAGCATTTTGTTAGTATTTCAGCTGCTATATGTCTTTTTTATGTGTCTTATTTTAAATTTGTAAATTCCTTGGGTCAAGGACCGCCTTTTTATATTGCATTTCTAAAACACCAGTCTGCATGATAGGCTCCTAGTCATTTTGATAATGACAAGATGATTTAATACTTTTGTTGCATTAAACATCTCACAACTGCAATCAAGACTTTAATCTGACTTCGCAGGGCACTGCACAAATAGATAGAAAGGTAAACCCAGAAAGAATGTGAAAGAACACAAAAATGAAAGCAGAACAACAGGCTAGGATACAACCACAGCCAAATAACGTGACCACAGTGATCAAAAAAGACTACACTATCCCCATGGCTTTGAAGGATGATTTTTCTTATTGTTGCAACATTTGCTTGTGTCTCTTGTAGAAAGTATGAGTATGTACATAAACTGTGCAATGCTATACTATTATATTATTTTTGAGTCTGAAAAGACAAGCCCTCAACAGGCAGGAAATGCAAGAATTAAGATCTGTATGCAAACTTAATTTGGGTCTTTGTGATTATGCTTTCTAATTCATCAGCAATCTCATCAAGCACACAGTGTGTTTGTTCACAGCACATCTGCCTGATTGAGTACTCACCTTTTAAACAGCTTTTCAGTATTTTGTTTACTCATGTGGCTTTTGTGCCTTATCTCCTGCATTTTTCAAAAACTGTTCTAAAGACTGAGTTATTGAGCTTTCTCTGAGACTTTTCGAGCCATTTGTATTAACATCCAGCAGCTACAAAAATAGAAATGAACATATTTTCAGAACACCTCTGTAACGTACGGCAGTACTTGGACATCCATTTTATATCTAGAGGACTGAGGAACAAAAGAAATTACAAGAAACAGTTCCTGCTTGTTCTGAGTTGCCAGTGGAAGACATTTTTTTCAGTACATTTGACACATTAGACATTCAAAGCACAGCTCTCAGACATGAAAGGCAATGGTGAAAGCACACCTTATGAATTCAGGCTCAAGTGAGAGACTCAGATAATGAGTAAAATGCAAGTGCCAATGAATAGTTTGGCTCTAGTAGACAACATAATAGAGAGCAGCAGGGTAGATAATTCTGCAGAAGCTTTAAGGCTTCAGACTTTCTACTCCTGTTTCCCTCTGTACACACCTTCTGACCTGTGGGCCTGCAGATGTACAACCTTTCACAGCTCAGCCATAGCTCATTTTTACAATCGGTTGTTCCATGCAACTGAGCCCCAATTCCTGTCACAATAAAAGCGTGTGACCTTTAAGTAAACCTTCCACCATAATAAAGTCATACAAGTGAGCTGAGGAAAGGTTGCACAAAGAAGTGCATTTCTGATGCTTTGCAGGCTTCATGTTTTAAAAGCAGTGTGCAGGTAATATTCTACTATTTTTGATGGTTTGTTCTTAAATCAGAAACAGGAAAAGAGTATCCCATAATGTGGCATCATCCTGGTGTCTTCAAGGTTCACCTTTGTGTTGGCAACATCTAGAGCTACCTCACAGAACTCTGCGGCTTGAGCTAGTGAAGTAGCTGCTGGCCATGGCAAGTTGTCTTTCCTGGTGGTGGAATAAGACCCTTTGCTGAAGAGTTTTACACGTATCTGCTGACAGCAGATGAATAGTGAGGTTTACGCATTTTTAATTCCATTCCAGGCACAGCCCCTGCTGTTTCTCCCTTAGATCAATCCCTTCTGCCCCATGTTTCCAGGATTTCCTCACTACAGTATTTTATAGCTCTTGGTCCTGTCTCAGTCTCTGTTATAATTTTTGGATTTCTCACACTAGTCTTCCTTTGCAATCAGTGCCACTTTCTCCTTTCCTAGTCTTCATGCAATCCGTCCTGCTCCTTCTTTTCCCCCAGCTGCACCAGCACTCTCTGGGGAGCTAAGCCTCTCCATTTACTGCACCTCCTCCCACTCCCCATGCCTGCCTGCTGTGCCTCTCTTCTCACCTAAGTTGTTCACCTGCAAAGCTGCACCCAGTACATTTTCATTACAGGATCCCTCTCCACAATCTGCTTACCTGTCCAGTCCCAGGTTTTCCCACTATCTGGGACTGTCATAAAATCCAGAACACTTCTTGTCTCTTCTTATTTGCTCGCACATTAGATCTGGCCCCTGAAAACAGCTAATCACTGGCTTTGTCTTCTTCCTACAGGGATGATGGGGAGGGACTCTTTATCAGGGTGTGTAGTGATACAGGTAACAGTTTTAAACTGGAAGAGGGTAGATTTAGATGAAATATAAGGAAGAATTTTGTTACAGTGAGGGTGGTGAGGTGCTGGCACAGGTTGCCGAGCGAAGCTGTGGGTGCCCCATCCCTGGGAGTGCTCAAAGTCAGGTTGGATGGGGCTTTGAGCAACCTGGTCTAGTGGAAGGTGTCCCTGCCCATGGCAGGGGGTTGGAACTAGGTGATCTTTAAGGTCCCTTCCAACCCAAAGTATTCTGTGATTCTGCTCATCATCTTAAACTTGTCTTCTAATGGTCTTGGTCTTCCTCTTAATCCAGCTCCCATCTCAAGAGTCTGCTTACCTTTTTCAGACTGCTGTCTTATCCTCCCCTTGGGGGACACTACACTCCAGTCTCTGACCTGCAGCATGCACAGCATAAACAAAACCTGTTGGGGTCTTATCTGGTAAATACTAAGAATTTTTTGTGGAGTTGTGCAAATGACATTTTTTCAGGGCCTTATATCTAATTTATGTAAAAGAACAGATAGAAGGAAAACAGGAAGCATGCCCTAAAGGAAAATGCATATCCCTGCTTTGCACCATAGGGATAGGGTAATGTGTGGGAAATACGTTTAGATTTTTTTAAGATTACCATAATTTTGGCCCAGCTCCATGTCAACCCCACCCTGAATTTTTAAAATGTTTTATGAATTTTGGCTGACGATAATTACATAAACTTCAAGAAAATACCTTCTCCATGCAGATGTCTGGCACACACAATTCCAGCTGGAACAGCAATAAACTTGATGAAGTTCTCATCTGTCTGAAAACAAGGCCTTATGATAGAAAGCATCTTGCAAAGCAAAAGATGCTGAAACAGTCCTACTAGAAGCGACAGAGAGTGGCAGGGTGGGTGTGAGCTAACAGGACCACAGGAGTAGAAGATGAAGATAATTCACTCCAGAATCATCTGAGTTCATAGACCTAAGGATCTGATGTCCCTAAGGAGTCACACAGACCCCGTGTCCCCCCAGGTGGTACCATGGCCATAGGTAGATTAGGAAGGGAAGTTGGTTTAGTCTCTCAGAAGCTCAAAGACACATTCAGGCTTGCTCGTGCTGTGATTTCTCTTATACACCATGCAACAATGAAACCAAGCAGGAGTGGGATGACCCATTTGTTTGGTTGTCATGACAATGTGTTATCCAGTGCAGAACGCTGCTCTGAGCAGCCTTGCTGCTTGGCTGCTGTGGGCTGACAATACTCTAAAAAATGTAAGGGAGTCGTCCATTGTCACTGCACTGCACCACGCTGACCTCTGCAAGAGTAGAGGTGCAGCTCAGCTCAAGTGACAGAGGTCTGCTGCTCAGAATATAGCATTTCTCTGAAAAGAAGGTTAGTTTTTGGTTTTTTTCTGAGAGGGTTTGGATGAACAATACGATGATTTATTTATTTATTTGAAATTCCAAGAGGAGTAATTTAATTTCTAATGCTACTGTAATGCTGCAAATAAAAGACATGAGGAAACCAACAGTGGCTTATAGACCTAGGAGCAGAACTGTATTCAAATTGCAGCAGAAAGAAAAACCTGTACTCTGGAGTGGAAGCTGCTGACATCTGTAAGTGGGTTTGCATAGGAAACATGTAAACATATGCCTGAGGTCTGATTGAGAGCAGTGGTTCAGGACTGTTCTGTATCTGACACAGGTGAGGGCAGGCACCACTTGCTTTCCCTACCATGAGCAACTACCCTCTGCTGGTGCAGAAAGGAAAGATACTTCATCAATAACATATTATGCCCCAGAGATAACTTGGCTTTAATTCTTTAAAGAAATATTGGCTTTTCAGATACAGATCACCCAAGATATATGCCTTGAACGGCTTTACTGAGTTTTCAAGACTTTTTCCATACTCCCCACTTAATTTAGCACCTTGCTACAAGACAGATTACTTTTATCTTTAATTTTGTGCTTTGCTATAGAAGTGTTTATGATACTATTATCATTATTAATGATGAGAATAATAATTTGTATTGCTGCAGAACTTAGGAATTCAAATCAAGAGTCTTGCTCTAATATACCAGAGTGCCTGTTTTTGTTTAAACTAGTATAATAACTGTTTTCAACATGCATGTCAGTGAGCAGTGAGTATACAATGTGCCCCCCTGTATCAGATGCAATTTTTTTCTATTTTTCAGGAGATTTGGGGACATATATAGGTTCCCTGTCACTCCTGTCAAAAGGGAGGGTTGTGGTTTGCAAATCTCTATACCCTTGACAAGAGCAGCCCTTAGCAACAGCCAATTTTCCTAACACTCTTGGAGTGGATCGCTCCTCCCTCTGTGTATTTGCTGCAAACTGAACAAGTTTGGCTCTCCTTGGAATTTCTGTTTAAATTGGCTCAAAAACAATATCAAAGCAAAGCGTTGCGTACACATTCATATAGGAGTTGAAACAATGAAGACTTGCATGCAGGTTTCTCCCTAGTCTACATCACCATTTTTGCTTACCAGTTTTGACTTGCTCTTCAAGAATGCAGAGCTTTTCACCCCACTTTTAAGGGAATTATTTCCTGAAGGCATTTTCTATTTTACATGTCATGGTAAATGGGAAAGATGTGAAAGAGGTTTACCAAACATATCAGGAAAAAAACCTGATAACTTTCCTTAATATGATAATTGATTTTCTAGACAACTGAAAGGGGAATTAAACCATCTATCTGGATACCAAAACAGCAGTGTCACGTGGGAAATCAGTTAAGTGGAAGAGTCAGGAATTAAAGTGCAGGAACTGTAATCTGGTAAGAAGTTAGTTAGAGGGAGATGGCAACAAAAAATAGAAATGTGCTGAGGAAACCCCTCATGTTGCAAATGGCCAAGATCTCATAAGATAAGACACAAGGAAGGGAACAGATTAATAGGAGGTGAAATGTGATAGAGTTCAATTAAATGGCATCCAAATTCATTCATTTGAGGACTCAGATTTTAAAAGTCAGGAGCTCATCTGTAGGAAATAATTGAGGAGAAGGACCAGGCCACCATGTAACGCTGGATCTGTAACTGATTACTGTTGCCAGTGAAACACAGTCGCTCAGAAAAACAATTGGCAAATGGGCACTGCAAGATGCTGTTGATTTGCAGTGCCCGTGACCCCAGCCACCTGATAGCACAGGGTTCCCCAGGAGGCAAGCAAGCTGTGAGAGGTGCGGAGGGAAGGGAATGGTGAGACCTGGGGGGTAACCAGTATGATCAAAAGAGACCTGTTGAGCTTAGCCTAGGCTGAGAACAGCTGCTGTCTATAAAGCTATCACTGAGGATGGAAAAGACTCATCTGTGCAGAGGACAAACCTAGCACAAAACCAAATTGGTTTAAACAGGACATTAATTAAATTTGACAGGAAATTTGAAGAATGTTTATAATAGAGTATGGAATAGCCTTTTAGAAGGACTATCAAGAGCAAATAAAACATACTTACTGTGGATGGGGTTCTTGACGTATCTATGAAGAGGTCTTGTGGTGCAACTGGTGAAGGTGCTGGGACTCTTACCCAGAAACTATCTTCCAGGTCTGTCTTTCAACACTTTTTCCCAGTACTACTATATAAATTTTGCCTCTAGATGTTCTCCACGCTTCCTTAATGTAATTGGTACCATCACAGATCCTTCCTTTGACTTGCCCAAAATACATCCAGATATCCAGTGACATCTTCTCCTGCTCTTTAGTAAAAAAAGCCATTGTTTTGAAATTGTTAGTGTATAGCCTCTCTCCCTACCATATGATTTGTCCTACAGCCATAACACTTTCTCCTGATAGCCTTGTCATGTGAAAAGTGATTAAACTTCTATTGCAGATCCTACAATTCAAGGAAATAACATGTCAGTTCCCATTTTAAGACTTTGCTTCTTTCTTGTCACTCTGGTAATTATCAAATCCCTATAGTAGCAGCTTCCAAGTATTTAGAAACAGAAAATGTCTCTCACTCTTTCCTTTTTTAGGCTGTTGGGGAAAACAATTAATTAATTTGTTTATGTCTGCAAGGGTGAGTGAGGGCATCTTGTGTATGTATAAATAAAAGACTGAATTGAAACTAAATAATTTAAAATGAATGCTGCGTTTGGACATGAAATTTTTGAGACTTGTGGTTTTTGTTTCCAAGAAAGGCTTCAAAATTGTCATCTTGTTAAGCCCACATATTCACAAGCCTCCACATCTCAACAGTTTCATAGGACAGCCATCATGAGAGGTCACTGCAGAACAGAGATGAGCCACGTGATTTTCAGGCTTTTTCTCAGAGAGCGTTTGCCCCTGTAGAAGATGAGAGCTACTGGCTGTGAGATGGATATACTCTGGAACTTGTCCCCTGTTACTTCAGCTCTTCAATATTTGCCCCTTTCATGCAGTAAGCTTTCAGTGTCCCAGATTTCAAGTAGTTCTGGTGTATTCTTTTAAAGCAGTGAGACTTTAAAGCTTTTTAAATGCTGTGTGGATACAAAGAACAAACTGGAAAGCAGAGTCTAATTTCCTGTGTGGTTTCTTCAAACGAAAGTCCAGGCTCACACTCAGAGAACTTAGTAACAGATGTTCTGTCTTGAGGTTTATGAGGTGGGTGGAAGAATCAACGACAAGAAGCATACAATATCTGAAAAAGAACAGGTACTCAAGAGCACAAAATAAATATTTACTTGCAAATTTGAAAACAAAAGCTAATGATCATCTAAGCCTAAACTGTTTTGCCAGAGTAATTCTGGAAACATTCATTATTACCTGGGAACCGCTGAAGTTAAACACGTTCCTGAAGCACCTTGGAAAAATATTTTTCCCTTCTGATCTGTGCAGATGGTGGGTTGATGATGACTCTTGCTTGGGAGAAGTGAGAAATTAAATTAGACCCTTTAATAGGATATAGAAGAACAGCATTATGAAGGCACCCTGAATTGGCCAGTGCTCTGAGAAGGCTTTGCCTGGATCTTCTCCTGCACTGATCTCTCAAGGACTGAAATGGTTTAAAACTCAAAAAAACTGGGTTTTAATGGAACATGAAATAAAACAGTAGCTTTAAAATGCAAGAACTTGGAAATGACTGGGTATAAAAAGAACATAAATAGGGAGATCTATACAGCTTTTATATGTCTAGAAACAAAAGACGAAGCAGCAACAAAGACATTAAAAAGCAACTAGCAAAAGTAATCAAAACTACAGATAAACATTACTAATACTCATCAGAAACAAAAGGCCTGCCAGAAAATTTTTGGGGTGCACTGATAATCAGGATATGGAAGATATAGTCAGAGAACACAGAGCAATTCCAGAGGGATTAGAGACTTTTGCTGCATCACTGTTCACCACAGAAGAAATGAGAGATATTCCTACTGAAAAATCATTCTTTGTGGGGGAGTCAGCAGAAACTGAAGTGATGCTGGAACAGACTGAAAAGATGAACAGTTACACATCACCAGGACTAAAGCCTATTCACTCATGAGATCCAAAGGAAGTCAAGGATGAAATAACTGAATTACTAATCACTGTGTATGTCCTTTTACTTAAATTTACTTCTACAAGCTGGGAAGCAGGGACCATCTCCTGCTTTCTAGAGAGGTCCATCTCACCCAGTTAGGTCCTTCAAGGAACATAACATAAACCAAGAACAAGCAGCCAAAGAGAGCTTGTCCATTACAGCTATGGACAAAAGTGAACAACTCCACTGGCAGGCAACCTGATTAGCAGGAAAGCTCTGGAAACACTTGCTGCCAGCTCACGAATGGAAGCATTCTTAGCGGGCTCAAAGCCATGCAGGCTGTTGAGATATCAACTGCCACACAACATCCTGGCATAACAGATGTTGTGTCAGAGAAAACAGGCAAAGAGACAATGTGATTTGTTCAGGGAGACAAGTGAGGGGCACTATGCCACACTGATCAACAACTGAAGAATGCCCTTTAATAACCATGATCAATAAAAAAGCTCTTAGTCTTTTCTGACTTACATTCAAGGCCAGGCAGCTTGAGAATTTGGCAGCTACAGCTGGGCTCCGTATATGGAGCAGATCTTGAGGTGGCAAAGAATCCAGACCTTTATGTCCTCAGAGGAAATCTACAAGATTTTACATCCCATTTAGATGCCTTTCTGACAGCTGAGAAATAATGGAGTTCAGATGACATGAGCTGAATTGATATATATTGCATTCATTTCTCAGCATTGCAATTTTAGTCATCTCTACTTCAGATGTTTATGGCTATTCTCTTGCCATCCAGTAAGTCTCGCTGCATCGTTAATGTGCAGTAATTTTCATCATTCATCCCTTCAATTCACACTTGTTTCATCAGAGCCTTCAATCTATTAGGTACTGTAGGGCTCAAACTTGGTTGTTCTTGTGCTTCTCTGGGCTGGACAATGCAAATGTCTTCCATCATTTTGCAATGTCTATTTTACAGTTCTGGTTTTGTCTATAAATTGTTGATGATCTTTAGTTAGATGTTTCCAGGTGTTTTAATCCTAAAACTGATTGACTCAAGCACTGAGCGCCAAATAGAAATAGCCATGCTGGATCAACATGGAGATTCACAGTATCTGTTGGTATAAGAAACAGAGCAGGCATTACCATGTGGAGACACAGCCCCTTCTTATCTTCCAGCAGGCTTAGAGACTTCATGAGTGGTATAGCTGTGCAGCACAGAACATGGGGAGGGAGACCATAAACAGAAATGCAGTTCTCCAGATCTCCCCTCATGCCAGAAAAGTATGTTTCTCCTGTTTCACCTGCTGGCTGCTGTGTGAAGGTCATATACAAGATGTATATGTATATGTGTATATCTTTAAGATATACAAGAGACAAAAATGGCTAAAACCCTGGGTGACATAGGTTGGTGGAATAGAAGGTAACTCTTTTCTCATCATTGTGCTGCAGATACTTTGGCCAGGCTGAAA